>NC_056732.1:404773464-405112139 GCF_019279795.1 Protopterus annectens
CTGAAAAAAATTTTTAAAAAGAGATATCTGTACCTGTGGGTGTAGGAGAGTTAGTCTTGTAACAGTAGGTCCACCTTGTAGGGTAACTGTCTACCCAGTGACTGCTACTGGGTAGTTTGTTAAGTAGGGGGGAAGCAGTGCTGCCTTGGCCAGTAGGATGTCACTAAGATTTTTGTTTTGTCCTGGATTTTCAGGAGGGCTTTCTGAATTAGTGGGAATGGGGGGAAGGCATAAAGGAACTTCCCCTCCAAGCGATGCTGAAAGCGTGCAGTCTGCATGCTAGAGGGGAGTGGGATTTTGGGCAGAAGTTCTGCAGTTGCCTGTTCTGGGGGGAGGCAAACAGGTCTATTTGTGGAGCACCCCACCGGTGCACTATATCTAAGACGACCTCCCTGTTCAGCATCCATTCGTGTTGAGGCGAGGAGGTCTTGCTCAAGAGATCTGGTTGGTGGTTGTCCTGTGAGTGGATGTAGACCGCCTGCAGGACCAAGTTGAGCTGGGAGGCTAAGTCCCATATCAGCAGGGACAGACTGCACAACTGATAGGCCTTTGTTCCTCCCTGCTTGTTGAGGTAACACATCACCGTGTTTGTCAGTGACAATCTGGAGAACCCCTGGAACCAGAAGGGGGGTGAAGGTCTGTAGAGCTAAGAAAAATGCTGTCATTTCCCTGATATTGATGCGTTTGGCCTGAAAAGAGGGATGCCATTTTTCCTGAATAGTTTAAGAGGCCAGAGTTGCTCTCCAACCTGAATATGAGGCATCTGTATGCATAACTTGGGTTACGTGGGGGGCTGTAGTGGGAACGTTGGGTTCAATTTCACTTGCTGGATCCAACAGTTGACTTCTGTTTTCAGACAGGGAAGGAGGGGGATGGCCTGCTCTACGGGATGTAGGTGCTGGGACCAGGTGTTTGCAGGAACCACTGCAGCTTGCACATGTGCATTGTTGCCAGAGGTAGCATGGGGATTGGTTGCTGCCATCAAACCTAGGAGGTGAAAAAAATGCCTTGCCGTCATCTTTCGGGACAGTGGACCTTCTCGGAAATGGGAAGTTAAAGACAGAACATTGTCGTGTGGTAGAAAGGCCTTCACAGCGTGTGTATTATGATTATGCAGCCAAGGAAAATCTTGTCCCGGCTTGGGATCAGAGAGGATTTGGGGAGGTTGATGGTGAATCCTAGGTTCTGCAGAAGGGACATGGTGAAATGTACATGATTTAGTAGAGCATCCCTGGACTCTGCCAGAATCAGGATGTCGTCCAGATAAGGGTAAATTTGTATCCCTTGAGTTCTGCAGAAGGCAACGGCTGGGGCTAGGCACTTTGTAAAGACGCTGGGGGCTGTGGATAAACTAAAGGGCAAGGCAGTAAATTGGAAATGAGAGGAAGGGCCAGAGAAATGCCTGTGGGAACTACTGATGGGTATGTGCAGATAGGCTTCCTTTAGGTCTAGGGTGACCATGAAGGCCTTGGCTGGAATGAGAGGCAGCAAGGTGGGGAGAGAACATTTTGAGGGAGGGTACCTGAAGGTGTAGGTTTAGAAAGGACAGATCTAAGATGGGCCACCAGGGGCCATCTTTTTGGGGACCAGGAAAAGACAGGAGTAGAACCCTTTTCCTTCTAGTCCTGGAGGAACGGGCTCTATGGTGTAGACTATCAGCCAGAACTTGTGGCATGAGATGGGCCTGTTTTTTGGGGAGGGAAGGGATGACACTTCTGGGTGGCTTCTCTTTCCAGGATAGGAAGTACCCTTTTTGGATAATGTTTAAGACCCACTGGTCTGAAGTGATGGATTGCCAAAAAGGGGAGACAGTGGGAAAGGTGGGCTTTGTGGGGGAGGTGGGCAAGGCAGTCGCCCATTACTGGGGCCTCCTTTGTCCTGAAAGGGCTGTCTGGGTTGCTGTGGTGGAGCAGAGGATCTGGAGTTAGTAGGCCATCTGGCCCTTCTCCTGAACCTGGAAGAGGAGGGCTGTGGAGTACATCTTACAAAGGTAGCTTTAGCAGGGTAATTCCTAGAAATACTTGGGTATGGGCGACACCCAGCAAGTGCTTAATGCCCTGGAGTTCTTTGCTTTTTTTCTTGTAGAGTTTTAAAAAGGTCAGCGGATTGTTTTCCGAATAGCAATTTGTGTTTTAGCTTTGAAGTCCACGGGGAGGTTCTGGAGTCTTGGCCATGAGTACCTCCTGAGGGGTGAAGCAGATGCTGCAGACCTGGCGGATGCTTCTGCAGCATAGTAGCTGCACCTTATGGAGTGCTTGGCTACCTGTTAGCCAAGGAATGTTTGGATGAGATGTCCATCTTGCCTGGACTGTCATGCAAGGAAGACAGCATGGAGGAGGCTTCAGAGACCAAGTCTAATGCATACTTGGGTCATGTGGGTCTGATAATTTACGGTTCTGAAAGCAAAGTAGAAGTGTATACCGTCTTCCCCATCCTATCCATGTACTTATTTGTCTTTGTCAGTGAGTAGTAGGGAGGCAGAGGGCAGCAGTCTAGACTGCTTATCTGCCGTGGTGGCAAAAACAGCTGGGTCTGCCAAGGGTGGCTTAACTAAGAATTCGTGGTCCTCTGGTACTTTACAGAAGTGGTCAGGACACTTAGGGGCTGGAGGCTGGGAGTCAGGGGTCTTAGAGGCTGCATTGAAGGCATCCAAGTAAGCAGCTAGAACATGGGGAACTGCTGAAGGGGAGGGTGACTCCACTTACAGCAGTTCAAAGTACCTTTAAGGGTGTCAGTCATCTGGGGAAAAGTCCCATTTAAAGTAATCCATCTTGGTGATGGTCTCACCAAAAGTAATATCCTCAAGGGGAGAGTCCCCCTCCACAGATTCCACATCTGGAGAGCAATATTCCTGGGGGAGGCAATCTGGGAAACATAAGAAATGGACTCCTCTGATGAAGAGAAAAAAGAATCATGTTCTTCCCTGACCCGAGGGGTTATGGATGGGAGGGAAGAAGCAGAGACAGGCCTAGGTCTCAGAAGAGGCAGGGTGGAAGTGGTAGAGGCTGAAGGCCTGCACGAGACAGAAAGAGAAGGCCTGCTAATCCGGTGTGACTTCTGAAGAAGAGGAGGTATGTTTAATTTTCTGCTTCTTTTTGGCCGGAGGGGAAGTAGAGCGCGGCCTGGGGCTGTGTCTGGAGATTAGCACATCCGAAGTCTGGATCCCTGTCAGAGGTACCACCAAAACTGGTTCCCCCTTGATGGGTGTCACTGTCTGAGTGCCGGTCGTAGGCTGCAAAACGGCTTCCTTGAGGGATGTCGCTGCAGTCGACGGATCCTACAAGCATGTCTCAACCCCTAGATCGGCAGCTGGAGGTGCGCCAGGAAGCAAAGCAGCAGGCGAAGGTGGCCTAGGAAGCTTGGCCTTGTTGCGGGAAGGTTCAGGTGCAGCCTCAGATTTAGGATCCATCCTAAGGGCTAACCGTTTGAGGCGTTGGTTCTCGAGGTAGAGATTTAACGCAGCTAGACGGCTGCGCAAGATCTTAGGCACAAAAAATTGATAAATAGCACAGGAGGAGTGAACGTGTTCCCGGCCTAGGCAAAAAACTAACTGTCATGTGCGTCCTTGTGGGGTATCTGGCACCCGCACTGGCACTTTCCTTTTTTTCCCCTGACATCAGCTAAAGGCTACAACAACCAAGTATTATCTAGAACAATCGTTAAAAATAAAAGTCTGAAACCAAACAGGCTACTTATCTTTAAGATGCAACGTCTGTGAAGAAGCGATCGTATGATGTGAATGCAGTCTGTGGCTAAAAGGTTCTGAGGATTGTGCATGCAGACTTCACTTTAAGGTCCCTTGGTTTATGGTCCTATGTGTGATGTCCCATGCACACTACAGCAGCCAGACTGAAGCTTTTGTAAAGTAGCCAAAGTACGAGTCGCCTGAGGGCAGAAAATCAAACACCTAGAATACTGCAACATAGGAATAGAAGGACATCTGTGCTGGTACTCTGTGTACTCATTTGCCTACCACTGGAACTTCTCCTTTCATTTTCATTTTACAGAGAGATTCCATGAAGCAGAAATCCTTTGGCAGATAAGCAAATGACAATGTGTTCTTGGTGTCAGACTTGTAAGCTACAACAGAAGGTATTTCATCCACATAAGCCAGCTCATCTGTTTTAGAGTCATAAAAGTCTGAATCTAAAGCAGGTTCCACCCCAGACATCAAGGATTTCCAGAGCTGTTTGGACTTCAGGAAAAAAGTACAGTTTTGTACCTACCATGAATGTAGATGTTCGAGTGCTAATACAGCTGCAGTCATAACAGATGGGTTATTCTGCCGTCAGGCGGGTCCTCGGTCGGCCGAATTCCAAAGTCTAGGTCCGGCGTCGGTTGTCGTCGCTTCCTCCCTGACGTCAGTGCGGCAGGGGTATAAAAGAACCAGCAGACGCCATATTCTTCAGTTTTTCTTGCCCCAGATGTCAGGTGCCCCCAGAAGGAAGGCAAAACAAACTTATGTAATAATGCAATGTAAAATAATCAAAAAACAGTAGTTTGCAAGCAAATACACCATAAAAGAATACCCCAATCAGGTTGTATGAGAAGGTGTTTGTCATAAGGCCTGTCCCAAGAGGGGACGGAGGGAGGGGAAAACTACAGTTTTGTACCTACCATAAATGTAGATGTACGATAGGTATGCATCTGCAGTCATAAAGTACAGTTTTGTACCTACCATAAATGTAGATGTCCGAGAGGTATGCATCTGCAGTCCTAACATATGGGTTGTCCTGCCTCAGGCAGCCCTTCGGTCGGCCGGATTCCAAAGTCTGGGTCTGGCCTCGGCTGATGTCGCACTTCACCCGACGTCATAGCTGCTGTGAATTGGGTATAAAGGCATCAGCCGACGCCATTTTCCTCAGTGTTTCTTGCCCCAGATGCCAGGTGCCCTCTAGGAAGGCTAAATTTGGATAAATGCAAATGATTCCAAACAGTAGAGAGCAAACAAAAATAAACATGTATATACATATATACAAACAAATACACCATAATAGATTCCCCAGCTAGCTACAAGATGGGCAAATACCCTAGGAGTACCACAGAGGGGAAGGAGGGTGGGTAATCCTGACTGCAGATGCATACCTCTCGGACGTCTACATTTATGGTAGGTACAAAACTGTACTATGTCCTTCAAGGATGCATCTGCAGTCCTAACATATGGGTAGAATACCATAGCCAAACTGGGGGAGGAGGCACTAAGATGATTATGGTGTAGTTAAGATCCCTTGCAAAACAGCAGTTGCAAAACCTGCTCAGGATCTGGAGTATAAAGGTAGATTATAATGCTTGGCAAATGTATGCACGGAGCTCCAAGTAGCAGCCTCTAGAATGTCCTTGGTAGCCACTCCTCGTAAGAAAGCTGTAGTAGTGGCTGTAGCTCTTGTGGAGTGAGGTTTGATGTTTTCTGGAGTTGTCTTTCCATGAAAAGAGTAACAAAATCTAATGCAATTTCCTATCCATTTTGAGACTGTCTGTTTTGAAATTGCTTTTCCTTCCATTCCTGTTGCATATGCTACCAGAAGCTGGTCAGTTTTTCTATTGTTCTTGGTTCTGTCCTGATAGTAGCGCAATTGCCTGTGCACATCCAAGGTATGTAGTAGTCTTTCCCCCCTGTTCTGTGGGTTGGGGAAGAATGTTGGTAGGTGGATTGCTTGGGTCAATGATACCCTGGAGACCACCTTTGGCATAAAGGTAGGGTTAGTTCTCAGGGACACTCTATCCTGATGGAAGATAAGGAAGGGCTGTACTGCCATTAATGCCTGTAATTCTGAAACCCTTCTTGCTGAAGTGATTGCAAGCAGGAAAGCAGTTTTCCAAGATAACAACTGTAATTCTGCTGTTGCTGCTGGCTCGAAAGGGGGGAAGTGTTAACTTTTCCAGCACAAAGTTAAGGTCCCATGTAGGCAAAGGTGGCTTCCTTGGAGGCTTTACATTTTTAATTCCTCTCAGAAACTGCCTGAGTAGAGGATGAGAGAAGACTGGAGGATCCATGTTGTATTCTGCTGAAATTGCTGATGCATGAATCTTAATGGAGGAGTAAGACAGGCCATTGTGGAAAAGTTCTGCTAAATATTCCAGGATGTTAGCTATGTTTGCTAATGATACATTTTCTCCTTTTGCTGCACTCCAAATGAGGTATCTTTTCCATTTGGCTGAATAAGTCTTCCTTGTGGAGGGTCTGCGAGCCTCCAGTACAATGTCTTTAACCCTCTGGGATAAATCTGGGTTATTTTGTTTTATGTAATATTCCAGGCAGCTAGCTGCAGTGTTTTCAAGTTTGGATGTAGGATCTTGAAGTTGTTCTGTGTTAGCAGTAAAGGAACTAGAGGAAGAGGCCATGCGTGTGTCCGAGACATACTCCTCAGTAGCGGGTACCAATGCTGCCTCGGCCAGTCTGGAGCTATCAGGATGATCCTTGGGCGATCTTCTTTGATCTTCAGTAGCACTTAGTGCATCAAAGGAAGAGGTGGGAATGCATATGCTGTCAGGTTTTCCCAACTGAAGGAGAGGGAGTCCACCTTCCAAGCAAGTGGGTGATATGCCCTTGTGCAGAACTTCCTCAATTGGTGGTTGTGTGGGGATGCGAACAGGTCTATTTCTGGTAGTCCCTATTTCTTTGTAATGGATTTGAAGATGTCTGGATGCAGCATCCATTCGTGGGCATCCGTGGTAGTTCTGCTTAAGGTGTCTGCTAGTATATTTTCTTTTCCTGGCACAAATATGGCCTGGAGCTGAATGTTGAGGTTCAGGGCTACAATCCACAGGTCCATTGCCATCCGGCATAGAGGATATGAGTGTGTGCCTCCTTGTTTGTTGATATACCACATGACTGTGCTGTTGTCCGTCCTTATCAGCAAATGACCCTGTTGAAGAAACGGTCTGAATGTCTGAATTGCCTGTTTCACTGCCAGCATCTCTTTTTGATTTATGTGTAGGTTCAGCTGGTCTTGTGTCCATAGGTCTTGTATACACTTGTCCACCATGTGTGCCCCCCAGCCTAGGTCCGAGGCGTCCGTGGTGATAGTCTGGCTTGGGTGAGGTTTGTGGAAAGGCAGTCCTCTGTTCAACTGTCAGGCCTGAGCCCACCACAGGAATTCTTGCTTCAGGCATGGGATTATTGGAATCTGGGCTTCTAGGCTGTGCTTGTGTTGAGACCATATATTCCTTAGGTACCATTGCAACTTCCTCATATGCAGCCTGGCATGTGGAATCAATATTATGCAGGATGCCATGTAACCCAGGGCTTGCAGGACTTTCCTTGCTGTAAGCTGGTTCTGTGTTGTTAATGCCATGAAATAGAGTGGTAGTTGCTTTTGCTTTTCTGCTGTGAGAAATGCCATCTGAGTTGAAGTGTCCAGTTCTGCACCCAAGAATGTTATCCTCTGGGATGGTACCAGCCTTGACTTTTTCATGTTGACTGTGTATCCCAGGGCTTGCAGTAGTTGTATAACCTTTTCCAAATCTTGTGTTAATTTGGTCTTGTTGTCCGCTTGTATCAGGCAGTCGTCCAGGTATGGATAAATCTGAATTCCCTGAAGCCTGCAATGAGCAATTACTGATGCCAGGCATTTCGTGAATACTCTGGGCGCAGTAGATAAGCCAAAGGGCAATGCTGAGAATTGATAATGCTCTGATCCTGCAAGAAATCTGAGGTATCTTCTGCAATCTGGTCGTATAGGGACGTGCAGGTATGCCTCCTTGAGATCTAGAGTCACCAGCCAAGGCTCCTTACCCAGCATGGGAAGAAGTTGCTGTAGGGTTAGCATTTTGAATTTTGGAACAATGAGATATGTGTTCAGAGCGGACAGGTCGAGAATAGGCCTCCATTGGTTTTCTTTTCTTGGTACCAGGAAAAGTCTGGAGTAAAATCCTTGTCCTTGTTCCATAGGTGGTACCTTTTCTATAGCTCTCATCCTTAGTAAGTGGTTGATTTGTCCTAGAGCGTTTGTTTTTTGGTTTGGTGGAAGGTTTGGCATTCCTCTCTTTTTTGGTAGAGTGTGGAAGTGAAACCTGTAGCCTTTGTCTATTGTCTGTAAAATCCATTTGTCTCCTGTAATGTAATGCCAGTTTACGGAAAATAAGGCTAGCTTTCCGCCTAAGGGTGCTTCCAGTTGTTCCCTGGTAGGCGGTATCAGAGCAAAGTCATTATGCCTGTCCTGTGTAAGTGGTAGTAGCTGAATCTGTGGCAGTACTTCTCTGGTTGTTAGGCTGCCACTGACGTCCCCTGTAGGCACCTCTGGATTGACCTCTGCCTCTTGGGTGCCTATTTCTGCCTCTCTGTGCTCTGGAGGTGTCTGGAAAGGACCAAGTCTTCGAAGGCCAATTTCTACTAAACCTCAGAGGTTGGACCTGTAAGAAATCCTTCACTGTTTGAACAGATTTTGCTTTTTCTTCCACCTTCTTTAGCACTTGCTGTGCAGGGGAGCCAAACAAACTTTGTTTCTCCATGGGAGCATCTAGGAGCTTTGACTTTACATGGTCTGGTAAGGATTGCTCTTTTAACCATGCATGCCTTCTGATCACTGTTCCAGTCATAGCTGATCTAAAGGAAGCCTCCAGTGCATCATAGCCGCATTTTAAAGAATGATTACTGACCTGCTGAGTGTTATGTACCAAATCCTGAAGGGACTTTCGGTCTATAGGTTCAGGAGAGGACAGTTTTTTTATTTAGCTGGTCTAACAAAAACTCCTGATACTGACAGTTTAAGGCCCTAGCCGAAAGAGTAGCAGAAGTATAAACTTTTTTACCCCATCTCTCTAATGCTCTAGATTCTCTTTCAGAGGGGAGGGGGTTTTTGGCAGAGGCAGCTGCTACAGCTTTGGGGCCCTGTGAAATGGTTTCAGGATCTGGAATAGGAGCCTTATACAAGTGAAAGTGTGTGTCCGGGACAGTGTAGTATCTGTCGGGTTTAGCAGGGGCCGGGGGAAGAGAGTCAGGAGCAGTACAGGCATCATTAAATGCATCATCCACAACTGTTAGTACTGGAGGAATGGCTAAAGGCCTATGCTGTGGTAAATGTAAAAAGGTCCTTAGCCTTTTCCTTGAATCTGAAAAATCCTGGCCCTGCCATTGAAATTGCTCTCTCATAGCATGTAAGGTTTCCCCAAAAGAAAATTCCTCAGGAGGAGAGGCAGAAGGAATGGAGTCTTCTGCATCAGAATCCTCATATGGAGAATAAGGCCCTTCTGGAGGATTTGAGTTTTCTGACTCATCCGAGGAGTAGTCAGTAGAAACTGGATCGGGGGGCTCTGCTCTAGGCCTTTTCTCTGGAGGGGGTTGAGAGGCCCTGTCTGGGTGAGGTTGGGATCCCCTGATCAAAGAAATGAGATCCTCAGCCAGGCTGAGCATTTGGGAACTAGAGGTAGGCCTGTGTGGAGTTTTAGCAGGCAAGGCCTTAGAAGATTTAGCTGCTTTAGCCCTAGAAAAGGCCTTGATGGACATAGATGCAGGGGGCCTAGCAGCTCCACGTACAGGAGTAGATATGTCTAAAGGAATAGTATCTGATAAATCCTGGGTGCCTGCTACAGCAGGAGAAATTTCAGTAGCAGATTCAGCCATGTTGCGTGAGGTCTCGGCTGTCGGAGGTATGCTTTCGGCCGAAGGAAGAACCGAGGACTCGGTTTCAGCCGAAACCGAGACACTCGCGGTTGGCTTAACCGTGGTTTCAGCCGAAACCGCGGACCGCGAGTGTCGGTCCTTTTCCTTACGCTTTTTAGCTAATTGTGAAGTCGGAGTCTCCGACGGCATTTTGTAAGCAAAACTGGGGCCAAAAAACTCCTCCGCAAACTCCGACCGACGTCTAAGTGTCCGTCGGTTGAAGGAAGCACAGGCTAGACAAGCTGATACGTCGTGGTCTGGGCCTAAGCAAGGAAGGCAGTAACAGTGGAAATCCTTATGAGGTATTTGTTTCCCACAAGTTAAACAATTATTTACTTTTTCTGACATCGGCTGAGGCAAGAAAGAGTCCCCAACGGGTACTTAGCTTTTAGAAGTCTTGGTAGTAGAAATCTCTGGATCTGACCGACCGGCACTTGCGAACAGCTTCTGCTTGCACGCTGGCAAGAAAGACTGAGAAAAATGGCGTCGGCTGATGCCTTTATACCCAATTCACAGCAGCTATGATGTCGGGTGAAGTGCGACATCAGCCGAGGCCAGACCCAGACTTTGGAATCCGGCCGACCGAAGGGCTGCCTGAGGCAGAACAACCCATATGTTAGGACTGCAGATGCATCCTTGAAGGACATCATATGGGTTGTCCTGCCTCAGGCAGCCCTTCGGTCGGCCGGATTCCAAAGTCTGGAGTCTCTCGCTGATGTCGCACTTCGGCGTCAGAGCGTCTGGGGTATAAAATCATCAGCCGACGCCATTTTCCTCAGTTTTTCTTGCCCCAGATGCCAGGTGCCCTCTAGGAAGGCTAAATTTGGAGAAATGCAATAGAATTCCAAACATTTGCAAAATTATAGACATATATATACAAGTATATACAAACAAATACACCATAATAGATTGCCCCAGCTAGCCAAAAGAGGGGTAAACACCCTAGGAATACCACAGTGGGGTAGGAGGGAGGGTAAACCTGACTGCAGATGCATACCTATCGGACATCTACATTTATGGTAGGTACAAAACTGTACTATGTCCTTCAAGGATGCATCTGCAGTCATAACATATGGGTAGAATACCATAGCTAATCTGGGGGAGGAGGCACTAAGAAAAGGATGGTGTAGTTAAGATCCCCTGCAGGACTGCAGTAGCAAAGCCTGCTCTGGATCTGGAGTATAAAGGTAGATTGTAATGTTTGGTAAATGTATGCACGGAGCTCCAAGTAGCAGCTTCTAAAATGTCCTTGGTAGCCACCCCTCGTAGGAAGGCTGTAGTGGTGGCCGTGGCCCTTGTGGAATGAGGCCTGATGTTGGCAGGAACTGACTTTCCATGAAAGGAGTAACAAAATCGAATGCAATTTCCTATCCATTTTGAAATTGTCTGTTTGGAAATTGCTTTTCCTTGCACCCCAGCAGTATATGCTACCAATAGTTGGTCAGTTTTTCTGCTACTTTCAGTTCTGTCCAAGTAGTAGCGTAGTTGTCTGTGTACATCCAGGGTGTGCAGAAGTTTTTCTCCTCTATTCTGTGGATTTGGGAAGAACGTAGGCAAGTGAATAGCTTGGTTCAAGGATACCCTAGATACCACCTTTGGCATAAAAGTAGGATTAGTTCTTAGTGTAACTCTGTCCTGATGGAAGATAAGAAATGGCTGTACTGCCATTAATGCTTGTAACTCAGATACTCTTCTTGCTGAAGTTATTGCCAGAAGGAATGCAGTTTTCCAAGACAGAAAAGTACAGTTTTGTACCTACCATAAATGTAGATGTTCGAAGATCCACATTGCTGCAGTCCTAACACTTGGGTAGTCCGCTGTCCCAGTCGGCCCGAATACCAAAGTATAAGGCTGACGTCGGTCAAGGCGCATTTGTCTGACATCAGGACGTCAGGGTACAAATGCGCATGACCGACGTCATATCCTCAGTCTTTTCTTGCCCCAGATGTCAGAAGACCCTAAAGAAAAAGGTCCAAACCCATAGGCAACAGCTAAACAATCAACCAGCCTAACACCAAGAGTATGTACAATATATACAATATATACAAAAAACACAATATACCTCAGATGTATAACCCATCCCAGACAACCGCCTCAAACTACAGAGGGGAAGGAGGGAGGGTAAATTGGACTGCAGCAATGTGGATCTTCGAACATCTACATTTATGGTAGGTACAAAACTGTACTATGTTCTTCATCCCACATTGCTGCAGTCCTAACACTTGGGTAGAATCCCAAAGCAGAGGTAAGGGAGGCTGGCAAATCATAAAGAAGCAGGAGCTGTCATCATGCCCTGCAAAATAGCTGTGGCAAAACCAGCCCTAGATTTAGAGTAGAGAGGAAGGTGGTAATGCTTAGAGAAAGTATGCACTGAACTCCAAGTAGCTGCCTCCAAAATATCCTTAGTTGCCACCCCCCTTAGAAATGCTGTTGAAGTGGCAGTAGCCCTAGTGGAATGAGGCCCAATCCCAGCTGGAATCTCCTTGCCATGATGGGAATAACAAAATGCAATGCAAAACCCAATCCACTTAGAAATAGTTTGTTTTGACACAGGCTTGCCCTGAGAACTCAAAGCAAAAGAAACAAACAACTGCTGAGACTGCCTAAAATCCTTAGTCCTGCTTAAATAATAGAAACTGCCTGTGTACATCTAAAGTGTGCAAAATCTTTTCCCCCTTATTTTGGGGATCTGCATAAAAAGTAGGCAAATGAATAGTTTGGTTTAAAGCCACACTAGAAACCACCTTAGGCATAAAGGAAGGATTAGTACGTAATGATACCCTATCCTTATGGAAAATCAAAAAAGGCTCAACCGCCATAAGGGCCTGCAATTCAGAAACCCTTCTTGCAGAAGTAATGGCCAACAAAAAAGCAGTCTTTCATGACAAGTATTTCAATTCAGCAGTAGCCGCAGGCTCAAAAGGTTGTAGAGTAAGTTTCTCCAACACAAAACTGAGGTCCCAAGCAGGAGTAGGAGCTCTACGTGGGGGTCTTATATTCTTTGCCCCTATAAGAAATTGCTTGAACAAAGGATGAGAAAATAATGGTGGGTCACAATCATAGTGAGCTGAAATTGCTGCAGCATGAATCTTAATGGAGGAGAAAGACAAACCTTTGTCCAATAACTCAGTAAGATATTGAAGAGCCACACTCAAATTGGGCTCTGAAACATCCAAATCCTTTGCTGCACTCCAAAATAAAAATCTCTTCCATTTTTCTGCATACACCTTACGTGTACTAGGCCTTCTGGCTTCCATAATCACATTCAAAACTTGTTGAGGAAGCTGAGACCTGCTGTGGTTCAAAACAGAATATGCCAGGCTGTTAGATGAAGAGAGTGAAGCTTGACATTGAGTAGATGACCGTCCCTTTGAGACAAAAGGTGTGGAATTAAAGGCAAAGACCACGGAGGCTTCCTGACCAGATTCCTCAGTAATGGGTACCAGTGTTGCCGAGGCCAATCTGGAGCTAACAAAATCATCCTTGGCTTGTCTTGTCTGACCTTTAGGAGTACCTTTGGGAGGAGAGGCAGAGGTGGAAAGGCATACACATGAAGAGTTTCCCAACTGAACGAAAGAGCATCCACTTTCCAAGCTGTGTGATGAAACCTTTTCGTGCAAAACTTTGGCAGCTGGTGGTTTAGTGGAGAAGCGAACAGATCTATGTCTGGAGTTCCCCATGACACTGTCAATTGTCGAAATACATGAAGATCCAGTTTCCACTCGTGGGGATCCATGATTTGCCTGCTTAACACATCTGCTAAGGAGTTCTGTGCTCCTGGCAGAAACCTTGCCTGAAGAGTAAGCTGCAAGCTGAGCGCAGTCTCCCACAAAATCATTGCTTGCCTGCATAGAGGATAAGAATGTGTTCCCCCTTGCTTGTTGATATACCACATGACAGTTGTGTTGTCTGTTAGAATCAACACCTGCCCTGGGAGAAGTAACTCCTTGAAAGCCATCAATGCAAACTGGACTGCTAACATCTCCTTCATGTTGATATGTAGATGCTGTAGTCTGGCAGGCCACTTGTCTTGTATCCACTTTCCATTCAGATGAGCTCCCCAAGCTATGTCTGAGGCATCTGTCGTCAGAATTTGACTCGCCTCTGGCCAGGTCACAGAGAGTCCCTTGTTTAGGTGACATTCCTGAGCCCACCACAAAAATTCCTTTTGAATGCAAGGTATTATTTGAATGACAGTGTCCAGATCCTGGCAGTGCTGTGTCCATACATTTTTGAGATACCACTGTAGCTTCCTCATATGCAGTTTGGCAATGGAAGTACTAGAATACAAGATGCCATGAACCCTAATGCTTGAAGGACTGTCCTTGCAGTCAGCACGGACTGATGAGATAGTTGATGGAAGTAAAGGGATAGACTCTTTTGTTTGTCCGGGGTTAAAAAGGTCATCTGGGCTGCTGTATTCAGTCTCACACCCAGAAAGCACATGTCTTGAGAGGGTACTAGACTGGACTTTATTTCGTTCACAGAATACCCTAGGCATCTTAGCACTGCTATCACATATTCCAGATGCTGAAGAAGCTCGTCCTTTTCTTGAGCCAGAATCAGGCAGTCGTCCAAGTAAGGATAGATTTGTATTCCTTTCAGCCTGAAAAAAGCTACAACTGGAGCCAGAACTTTTGTGAATACTCTGGGCGCAGTAGATAAGCCAAAGGGTAATGCAGAGAACTGATGATGTGAATTTCCAGCTCGGAAACGCAGATACTTCCTGCAACTGAGTCTGATAGGCACATGAAGGTAAGCCTCCTTGAGATCTAAAGTTACCATCCAGTGATCTTTGCCCAGCAGAGGTAAAAGCTGTTGTAACGTCAACATTTTGAACTTGGGAATGTCCAAATAAGTGTTGAGGATAGACAAATCCAAAATTGGTCTCCACGTGTTCCCCTTTTTTGGTACTAGGAACAGGAGAGAATAAAATCCCAGGCCCCTTTCTGGCACAGGAACCGGCTGAATGGCCCCTATCTGGAGCAACAGAGAAATTTGCTTGTGAGCCTCTTTTCTTTGTATAGGAGGAATGTCTGGCATGCCTTTGAAAGGAGGCAAAGTATGGAAATAAAACCTGTAACCGTGGTGAACGATATCCAATACCCATCTGTCTTGGGTAATAACACTCCAATTTTCTTTGAAAAGTGCCAGCCTTCCTCCCAAAGGTGCTGCCAGACAAGAAGGCTCTGGCAGCTGAAAAGGCAAGTCATTGGGTCTGCTACGAAAGGACTGACCCCTGCCCTCACCAGAAGACTGGGCAGGCGAACTGCCTGTTCTAGGCCTAAAGAACCTTGAGCTCTGCCCCTACCACGTCTAGATCTACCCCTAGACTGAGAATCATAAGAAGGATAAGTCCACCCCTTAGTAGGCCAATTTCTACTAAACTTTGGAGGCTGGACCTGCAAAAAATCTTTAACAGTCTGCATAGACTTAGCCTTATCCTCCATTTTCTTTAAAACTGCTTCCACAGGCGCACCAAATAACACATCAGATTGTAAAGGAGCATCTAAAATCCTTGTCTTTACATGTTCAGCTAAATTCTGATCCCTCAGCCAGGCGTGCCTGCGAAGAACAGAACCAGTGGCTGCCACCCTCGAAGAGGCCTGTACAGCATCAAAACCACATTGCAAGGAATGCTTACCCACCTGTTCAGAAACATGAACCAAATCCTGCAACTCTTTACACTCAATACCTTCCGCCAGAGCATCTACCTTAGACTTCAATTGTGAAAGGAGATAATTTTGGTATTTCAACATGTGAAACTGGCAATTCAAAGCCCTCATGGCTAAAGTGGAAGAAGTATACACCTTTTTACCCCATCTATCCAAAGCCCTTGCCTCTTTATCCGAAGGCACAGGATTTTTAACAACAGAAGCCTTAACACCTTTAGGGCCCTGAGAAACAGCTTCTGGGTCTGCCCTAGGACTCTTAAAAAGATACTTATGAGCTTCAGGTACCCTATAATACCTGTCTGGTTTAACTGGGGCAGGAGGCAAAGAATCAGGGTTCAGGGAAGCCTCTGCAAAAACATCCTCTACCACATCCAGAACAGGAGGTATAGCTAAAGGCCTATGCTGGGGAAGAAACAAAAATTCCCTAAGCCTTTTCCTAGAATCAGAGAAATCCTGACCTTCCCATTTAAAATGCTCCCTCATGGAATGAAGAGTCTCTGAAAAAGAAAAATCCTCAGGAGGAGAAGCCGAAGGTGTAGAGTCATCTACATCAGAATCAGAATAAGGAGGATACTCCTGCAAGTCTTCAACCGAAGACTCAGAAGCCTCGAACACTGCTCAAAACTCTCAAGCTCAGGTTCCACCCTAGGCCTCTTATCAGGGGGGGGGTAAAGAACCTCTAATCATAGTAATCAAATCTTCTGCCATTTTAAGCATATGTTTCTTTGGCAGAGACCCTGAAGAACTAGGGGAGACCCCCACTGAAGTTAACCCTGGCCGGCTTCTAGAAGGAGCCTTGGAAACAGAAGGGGAGGGCCTAACCACTTTAGGAAGGGAGGGGAGAACAGCTACCTGAGAAGCCCCTTCAGCCTGGCCCACCTCCTGAGAGGACACATCTTGCAACAGTAAAGTCTCTCCCTGAGAATCCAAAGGAACTTCTGGCAGAACCACGGCTCCACTGAGCCCACTAAAGAACCGACGTCCGGGACAGGCGGTTCTTCAACCCTAAACCGCCGCTTTGTCTTTGCGCTTTTTAGATGAAGCGGGCGTCGGAGCATCCGACGGCATGTTGTAATTACAACGCTTCCCAAAAACTAACCTGGCACAATCTAATCTTCTCTTAATAGTGCGTTTGTTAAATCTAGCACAAGAGCGACAGCCAACAACGTCGTGCTCAGGCCCTAAACAAGGTATACACAAAGTATGGTAATCTCTATGAGGTATCTGTTTCCCACAAGAAATAGTTATTCACTTTTTCTGACATCCGGTTAAATACTGAGGCAAGAAAAAACCAAAATATTCCCCAACGGGGTACTTAGCCAACTTTGATTCGGTCTGAAACTCCGACTTCAGAAAATTTCAGAACGCCAACCTGCACTCGCAATACTGCTTCTGCATCGGACCATGCGGCAAAAAAGACTGAGGATATGACGTCGGTCATGCGCACTTGTACCCTGACGTCCTGATGTCAGACAAATGCGCCTTGACCGACGTCAGCCTTATACTTTGGTATTCGGGCCGACTGGGACAGCGGACTACCCAAGTGTTAGGACTGCAGCAATGTGGGATGAAGAACATCTGGAGATCCGTTGATGCTGCTGGTTCAAAGGGAGGAAGTGTTAGTTTCTCCAAGACAAAGTTGAGATCCCAAGCAGGTAAAGGGGGTTTTCTTGGAGGTTTGATATTTTTGATCCCTCTCAGAAATTGCTTGAGTAGAGGGTGTGAGAAGATAGGTGGATCCAAATTGTATTCTGCTGAAATTGCTGAGGCATGAATCTTAATGGAAGAATAGGAAAGGCCACTGTTGAACAGTTCTGCTAAGTATTCCAGAATATGTGTCATGTTTGCCACTGTCACATCTAAGCCTTTTGATGTGTTCCAGATGAAAAATCTTTTCCATTTAGCTGAGTATGTCTTCCTTGTGGAAGGCCGGCGAGCTTCCATGATAATGTCCTTCACTGTCTGTGATAAAACATTTTGTTTTGGTTTTAAGGGATTTTCCAGGCAGTTAGCTGCAATGTTTTTAAGTTGGGATGCAAGATCTTGAAATTGTTCTGCGTCAGAAGAAGAGGCCATAGGGGGAGAGGCCATGGTTTTGCCTGTGACATGCTCCTCAATAGTGGATACCAGTGTTGCCTTGGCCAGTCTGGAGCTATCAGAATCACTCTTGGCTGTTCCTCCCTGATCTTCAGTAGAACCTTGTACATTAAAGGGAGAGGTGGGAAGGCATATACTTTTAGAGCTTTCCAGCTGAAAGAGAGAGTCCACCCTCCATGCTTGTGGGTGGTATGTCCTTGAGCAGAATGTCTTCAGTTGATGGTTGAGGGGGGATGCGAATAGATCTATCTCCGGCGTTCCCCATGCCTTTGTTATGAGTTGGAAGATGTCTGGGTGCAGCATCCATTCGTGTGCATCCCTGGTAGTTCTGCTTAAGCTGTCTGCCAGTGTATTTTCTTTTCCTGGCACGAACTGGGACTGCAGTTGTATATTGAGTTTCAGGCATAACTCCCATAGATTCACAGCCAGCCGGCATAGAGGGTAGGAGTGTGTGCCTCCCTGCTTGTTTATGTACCACATGACCGTGGTGTTGTCTGTCCTTATTAACAGGTGGCCTTGATGGAGGAAGGGTTTGAAAGCCTCGATTGCATGCATCACTGCCAGCATTTCCTTTTGGTTTATGTGCATGTGTATCTGTCTTTGACACCATAGGCCTTGGATACATTTGTCCTCCATGTGTGCGCCCCATCCTCGGTCTGAAGCGTCCGTGGTGATGGTTTGTTTTGTCTTTGGTTTGTTGAAAGGCAACCCTCTGTTGGACTGGCAGGCCTGAGCCCACCACAGGAATTCCTTTTGAAGGCAAGGAATGATTGGTATCAACGTTTCCAAACTGTGACTGTGTTGAGACCATACACTCCTTAAATACCATTGTAATTTTCTCATATGCAGCCTGGCCTGTGGTATCAGAATTATGCAGGATGCCATGTAACCCAGGGCCTGCAGGATTTTCCTTGCAGTAAGCTGAGCTTGTCTTGTCAGATTCATGAAGTAGTCTGGAAGTTGTTTTTGTTTTTCTTCTCTGAGAAAGGCCATTTGGGTGGTTGTGTCTAGATCCGCACCCAGAAAGGTTATCCTTTGGGATGGAACCAGTCTTGACTTTTGGATGTTGACTGTGTATCCCAATGCCTGTAGTAGGCGGATGGCATAGGCCAAGTCTTTTATCAAATTTACCTTGTTGTCCGCTTGTATAAGGCAGTCGTCCAGATAGGGGTAGATTTGAATCCCCTGAAGTCTGCAGTGTGCAATTACTGATGCCAGGCATTTTGTGAATACTCTGGGCGCAGTAGATAAGCCAAAGGGCAATGCTGAGAATTGATAATGCTCTGATCCTGCAAGAAATTGGAGGTGTCTTCTGCAGTTTGGTCGAATAGGGACGTGCAGGTATGCCTCCTTGAGATCTAGAGTCACCAGCCAAGACTCCTTGCCCAACATGGGAAGAAGTTGCTGCAGGGTCAGCATCTTGAATTTTGGCACAATGAGGAAAGTATTCAGTGAGGACAGGTCGAGAATAGGCCTCCATTGATTTTCTTTTCTTGGTACAAGGACTGGAGTAAAATCCTTGGCCTTGTTCTGAAAGTGGTACTTTTTCTATGGCTTTCATTTGAAGCAAGTTGTTGATCTGCTTTAAAGCCTCTCCCCTCTGATTTGGTGGTAGGTTTGGCATTCCGTTTCTTTTTGGCAAAGTGTGGAAGTGGAACCTGTATCCTTTGTCAATTATTTGCAGTGTCCATGTGTCCCTTTGTAATATAATGCCAATTTTTTGAGAAGAAGGCAAGCTTTCCGCCCAAGGGTGCTTCCAGTTGAGCCCTGTTGGGCGGAATCAGAGTAAAGTCATTGAGCCTGTCCTGGTGTAGTAGTTGTTGTTGTTGCTGCTGTTGCACTACCTCTCTGGTTGGCAGGTTGCCACTGACGGCCTCTGTAAGAGCCCCTAGATTGGCCTCTGCCTCTGGGGCGTCTGTTCCTGCCTCTCTGGGCTCTGTCCGAGTCTGGAAAGGACCAATTCTTAGTAGGCCAATTTCTGCTAAATCTCGGTGGTTGTACTTGTAGGAAATCCTTAACTGTTTGCACAGATTTTGCCATTTCTTCATACTTTTTTAAAACCTCCTGAGCAGAGGAGCCGAATAAATTTTGTTTCTCCACTGGAGCATCCAGGAGTTTAGCTTTAACATGGTCTGGCAAATATTGTTCCTTCAGCCAGGCATGCCTACAAATAACTGCCCCAGTCATAGCTGACCTAAATGAAGCCTCCAATGCATCATAACCACACTTTACGAAATGATTACTAACCTGCTGTGAGTTGTGTACCAAATCCTGAAGGGATTTACGGTCAAGGGGCTCAGGAGAAGAAAGCTTCTTGTTCAGTTCATCTAACAAATACTCTTGGTACTGTATCATATGAAATTGAAAATTTAGAGCCCTGACGGAAAGAGTTGCAGAGGTATATACCTTCTTTCCCCATCTCTCTAAAGCTCTAGACTCTCTTTCAGAAGGTAGAGGATTTTTGGCAGTGGCAGCAACCCTTTAGGGCCCAGAGTAATAGTTTCTGGGTCGGCAGAATGGGCTTTATACAGATGGAAATGAGAATCCGGGACCCTGTAGTATCTATCAGGTTTGGCAGGGGCTGGGGGGAGAGTATCAGGGGCTGTACTGACATCATTGTACACATCATCAATTACATTCAAAACAGGAGATATAGCTAAGGGCCTATGCTGAGGCAAATGTAAAAAGGTCCTTAATCTTTTTCTAGAATCAGAGAATTCCTGACCTTGCCACTGAAAATGCTCTCTCATGGAGTGTAGAGTCTCACCAAAGGAAAACTCTTCAGGAGGGAGGCCAAGGGATAGATTCTTCAGCATCAGAATCCTCATAGGGCGAATAAGCCTCCTCCTGGTGGTCTGACAACTCAGAACCATCCGTGGACTCATCTGAAGAGTGTGGGTCAGAAGGCTCAGTCCTGGGCCTTTTGTCTGGTGGAGGGTGAGAGGCCCTGTCCGGGTGAGGTTGTGAACCTCTAATTAAAGAAATAAGGTCCTCTGCAAGGCTGAGGATCCGAGTACTAGAGGAAGGCCTCTGGGAGGTAGTCTTGGGAGGCAAAGCCTTAGAAAGTTTAGCAGCTTTAGCCCTGGAGAAGGCCTTAATGGACATGGAAGCAGGGGGCCTAGCTGCCCCACGTGCAGGAGTAGATATGACCAAAGGAATGGTGTCGGACATATCCTGGACACTGGTTTCAGTAGGTAGCTCGGTAGCCAACTCAGCCGGGGCCTCCCGGGCCACGGTGGTCGGTTGAGTGAATTCGGATGAAGGAAACTCCCGAGGACTCGGTTTCGGCTGAAACCGAGACACTCGCGGTAGGCTTTACCATGGTTTCAGCCGAAACCGCGGGCCACGAATGTCGGTCCTTGTCCTTCCGTTTTTTTCACTAAACGTGATGTCGGAGTCTCCGACGGCATTTTATATGCAAAAGTAGCCCCAAAAAATTCCTCTGCAAACTCCGACCGACGTCTAAGAGTTCATCGGTTGAAGGAAGCACAGGCTGAACAGGACGATACGTCGTGGTCTGGGCCTAAGCAAGGAAGGCAGTAGGAATGGAAATCCTTATGAGGTATTTGTTTCCCACAAGTTAAACAATTATTTACTTTATCTGACATCGGCTAAGGCAAGAAAGAGTCCCCAACGGGGTACTTAGCTTTTTCGAAGTCTTCGGTAGCTGAAATCACTGGATCTGACCGACCGGCACTTGCGAACAGCTTCTGCTTCGGGCACCACGCGGCAAGAAAGACTGAGAAAAATGGCGTCGGCTGATGCTTTTATACCCCAGACGCTCTGACGTCGGGGAAAGTGCGACATCAGCCGAGGCCAGACCCAGACTTTGGAATCCAGCCGACCGAAGGGCTGCCTGAGGCAGGACAACTCATATGTTATGACTGCAGATGCATCCTTGAAGGACATCCTGGACTGCAGCTGTATTAGCACTCGAACATCTACATTTATGGTAGGTACAAAACTGTACTATGTTCATCGTGCATACAGCTGCAGTCATAACAGATGGGTAGAATCCCAAAACTAAAAAGGGGTGGCAGGCACTAAGTGGAACTAGGAGGAGCAAGGATGCCCTGCAAGACTGCTGTGGCAAAGCCCGCTCTAGATTTAGAGTAAAGTGGAAGGTGATAGTGCTTGGAGAAAGTGTGCACAGAACTCCAAGTGGCTGCTTCCAAAATGTCCTTGGTAGGAACCCCCCTGAGGAAAGCTGCAGAGGTAGCTGTGGCCCTTGTGGAGTGGGATCTGATGCTTGAAGGCACAGTTGTTCCATGAAATGAGTAACAAAAGCGTATGCAGTGGGCTATCCATTTTGAGATTGTCTGTTTGGAGATAGCCTTTCCTTGAGCACCTGTAGCATAGGACACAAAGAGTTGCTCGGATTTTCTGAATGGCTTTGTCCTGTCCAAATAATAACGAAGTTGTCTGTGAATGTCCAAGGAATGTAGTAGTCTTTCCCCTTTGTTTTGTGGGTTAGGATAAAAGGTAGGTAAGTGGATAGTCTGATTCAAGGCTACATTGGATACTACATTTGGCATAAAGGAAGGGTTGGTTCGTAAGGAAACTCTGTCCTGATGGAAAATGATGAAAGGTTGCACAGCCATGATGGCCTGTAGTTCCGAAACCCTGCGTGCTGAGGTGATGGCCAGAAGGAAGGCTGTTTTCCATGACAAATATTGCAGTTCTGTTGAAGCAGCTGGCTCAAATGGAGGTAGGGTCAGTTTTTTCAAAATGAAGTTGAGGTCCCAAGCAGGTACTGGTGGTTTCCTTGTGGGGTTTTATATTCTTAGCCCCTCTGAGGAACTGTCTTAAGAGAGGATGACAGAATAAAGGAGGATCTGTGTTGTATTGTGCAGAAATGGCTGAAGCATGGATCTTGATGGAGGAGAAGGGAAGTCCACTGTTTAACATCTCAGCTAGGTATTGAGGTAAATTTATTACCCAAGGATTCTGGCCCTTTTTCTGATTCCAGGCACAAAACCGTTTCCATTTAGCGGCGTAGGCTTTTCTAGTAGAAGGTCTTCTGGCCTCCAAGATGACATCCTGCACCTCCTTGGAGAGGAGGGTCTGTTGGGAAATCAAGGGATTCTCCATGCGGCTAGATTGAGGGTTTTCAGCTGACTGTGAAGAGTTTTGAAGTTGTGCTGGGACAAAAGAAGAGGCACTAGAGGCAGGATCCATGGTGGGGAATGCGTCAGGGTCTTCAGGAGTGGATACCAGTGTTGTCTTGGCCAGTCTGGAGCAATGAGAATCATGTTTGGCCTCTCTGCTCTGGCTTTTAATAGAACTTTGGGCAGCAGAGGAAGAGGTGGAAAGGCATAGACTGTCAATGTTGTCCAATTGAAAGAAAGTGCGTCCATTTTCCAGGCCTGTGGATGATAGGACCTTGAGCAAAGTTTTTTTAGTTGGTAATTTCTGTGGGTAGCAAAGAGATCTATGTCTGGCTGTCCCCATGCCCGAGTTATCTTTGCGAAAACTTGAGGATGCAACTTCCATTCGTGTGGATCTGTCATATTTCTGCTTAGGCTGTCTGCCAGTGTGTTTTCCTTCCCTGGCAGGAATTGTGCTTGAAGTTGGATTTGCAATTCCAGAGCCGTGTTCCAAAGGGACATGGCTAGTCTGCACAGGGGGTATGAATGAGTTCCTCCCTGTTTGTTTATGTACCACATCACTGTGGTGTTGTCTGTCCTTATCAATAGCTGGCCTGGATGCAGTAGGTCTTTGAAGGCCATAATAGCATTTTGTACTGCTAGCATTTCCTTTTGATTGATGTGTAGGTGCTTCTCTTTTTGGGACCATTTTCCCTGAATGCACTGATCTGTCATGTGCGCCCCCCAGGCATAGTCCGAGGAGTCTATTGTGATGATTTGATTTGCTTGAGGCATGCAGAAGGGGAGACCTATGTTTCTTTGGCATGCTTGAGCCCACCACAGAAATTCCTTTTGAAGACATGGAATGAGTGGTATAATTGTTTCCAAACTGTGGCTGTGTTGAGACCATAAGTTTTTTAGGTACCATTGAAGTTTCCTCATATGCAGCTTTGCACATGGGATCAGCAGGATGCAAGATGCCATGAATCCCAGAGCCTGCAGGACTTTCCTTGCAGTCAGCCTGGTGAAGGTTGCCATTTTGCTTAAGTATTGAGATAGTTGCCCTTGCTTCTCTGGCGTGAGGTAGGCCATCTGGGTGTTTGTATTCAAGCTGGCACCCAGGAAAAATTATTGTTTGAGAGGGTATTAGTTTTGATTTCTTTTTGTTGACTGTGTATCTCAGAAAGTTCAATAGTTTTATTACAAACGCCAGGTGTTTCAGAAGTATGTGCTTGCTGTCCACTTGGATCAGGCAGTCGTCCAGATATGGGTATATTTGTATCCCTTGAAGTCTGCAGAAGGCAATTACTGATGCGAGACATTTCGTAAACACTCTGGGCGCAGTAGATAAGCCAAAGGGCAATGCAGAGAATTGATAATGGGTTGAACCTGCAAGAAATCTGAGGTACCTTCTGCAATCTTGTCTGATAGGGACATGCAGGTATGCCTCCTTGAGGTCCAGTGTTACCAGCCAAGACTCCTTGCCCAGCATAGGAAGAATCTGCTGTAATGTGAGCATCTTGAATTTTGGTACGAGTAAATATGTGTTTAGGATGGATAGGTCTAAAATAGGTCTCCAATCTTTGTCCTTCCTTGGTACCAGGAATAGTCTGGAATAAAAACCTTGACCCTGTTCTTTTGCAGGTACCTCTTGAATAGCTTTCATGTCTATGAGAGCTGAAATTTATTTTTGTGTCTCTGCCCTTTGATTTTGTGGCAGGTTTGGCATGCCTCTCATTTTTGGAAGGGTGAGAAAGTGGAATCTGTAGCCTCTGTCTATAATGTCCAGGATCCATTTGTCTTTTGTGACAATATGCCAATTTTTTGAAAATAATGCCAGTTTTCCACCTAAAGGTGCTGCCATTAAAGCTTTGCTTGGCATGCAAAGGGGAAAGTCATTGTGTCTGCTTTCTGAATGACTGTGATCTATCTTCTCCACCTCTTGGTGTAGGTGCTTGCCATTGTCTGGCTCTGAATGATCCTTGAGATTGCCCTCTACCCCTCGGGCACCTATCTGCCTCTTTGAGGTCTGTCCGTGGCTGGAAAGGACCAATTTTTTGAAGGCCAGTTTCTGCTGAAACGTGGAGGTTGTACCTGTAGGAAATCTTTCACTGTTTGCATTGATCTTGCCTTTTCCTCCATTTTCTTTAGTACCTCCACAGCTTTAACACCAAACAATACATCTTTTTGAAGAGGTGCATCTAGTAATTTAGCTTTGACATGATCTGGCAAGGTTTGCTCTTTGAGCCAAGCATGTCTACGTATGACAGACCCTGTAACAGCAGCTCTACATGAGGCCTCTAAAGCATCAAAACCACATTGCAAGGTATGTTCACCCACTTGCTCTGCACTATGCAACAAATCCTGCAATTCCTTTAAATCTGGTAGCTCAGGTTGTGTCATTTTGCTTTTCAACTGAGATAACAAAAACTGTTGATACTTTAACATATGGAACTGACAGTTTAATGCCCTCATGGTTAAAGTGGCCGAGGTGTACACCTTTTCCCCCCACCTTTCTAAAGTTCTGGAATCTCTCTCTGAAGGTAATGGGTTTTTAGCAGTAGAGGCCTTAATTCCCTTGGGACCCTGTGAAATAGTTTCTGGGTCAGCAGCATGGCTTTTGTATAGGAATTGGTGTGAATCAGGAACCCGGTAATACCTGTTAGGTTTAACAGAAGCTGGAGGTAAAGAATCTGGGTTGAGGCTGGCTTCTGTGTACACCATCTAATATATCCAAGACAGGAGGGATAGCCAGAGGCCTGTGCTGGGGAAGCAAGAGAAAATCCCTGAGCCTTTTCTTGGAATCTGAGTAATATTGGCCTACCCAGTGAAAGTGTTCCCTCAAGGTATGTAGGGTTTCCCCAAAAGAATAGTCCTCGGGGGGGGGGGGGACTGAGGGAATGGACTCCTCAGCATCAGAGTCTTCAAAAGGGGAATATGAATATTCCTGGTCCTCAGAATGTTCTGAGGTAATAGATGCTTGATCTGAGGAGGGGTAGTCTTCCTCCAATCTGGGCCTTTTGTCCGAGGGGGGTTGAGAACCCCTGATAAGAGTAATCAAATCCTCAGCCATTTTGAGCATCTGTTTATTAGGCATGGGGCCTTGAGAGGGGGTCTGTGGACCTTGTTTTTTAGTTTTCATGGCTGCTTTAGATTTTGTGAAAGCCTTAATGGAAAAAGAGGAAGGCCTGAAGACAGCTTGAGAAGTGGCAGGCCTGTCTAAACTCTGAGTTTCCCCGCCAGGAGTGGCGTCGGTATCTGTAGTCGGAATGGGGGCCGAGGAGCCTGCGACCTCGGGCACAGAAGACACCGGTAATGCGTCATCGGTACTCAGGGCCTGCGTAGGTGCCTCGCTGAGAACCGGAGCACCGGTAGTCGGCTTTAGCGTGGTGTCGGTAGAAGTCGCGGACCTCGTATGTCGGTCCTTATCTTTGCGTCTTTTACTCAAAACTGGAGTCAGAGTATCCGACGACATAATGTAATTAAATGTTTCACCAAAATAGTGTTGGGCGAACTCCGCCTGACGCTTAATAGTGCGTTTGTTGAATCTAGCACAAAAACGGCAGGCCGAGACGTCGTGGTCTGGGCCTAAGCAAGGAATACAGAAGGAATGGAAATCCTTATGCGGTATTTGCTTCCCACATGAAATGCAATTATTAACTTTGTCTGACATCGGTCTGAGGCAAGAAAAGTTTCCCCAAAGGGGTACTTAGCTTTCAAGAAGACTTCGGCTGAAATATTTTCGTAAATCTCAGGAGCTGGCCGACCGGCACTTGCAAACTGCTTCGGGCACCGCGCGGCAAGAAAGACTGGAGAAGATGGCGTTGGCTGGTTCTTTTATACCCCTGCCGCACTGACGTCAGGGAGAAAGCGACGACAACCGACGCCGGACCTAGACTTTGGAATTCGGCCGACCGAGGACCCGCCTGATGGCAAGATAACCCATCTGTTATGACTGCAGCTGTATGCATGATGAACATCAAGAAATCCTCAGCCAGTAGGATACTTACTCAGTAGACACCTGGGAGGTGGTAGAGAGGAAGGCAAGCTGACTGGTACTGGTTTGGTATTCACTGCTTTTGGTCTCGCTGCTTCAGATAAAACCAGGATGGAAATCTCAGGCTGTGAACAGGCAAATGAGACTTGAATCCTATCCACGTAAATACCTTTGCAAATACACTGGAGAAATAACCTTCCCCTTCAATAATCAGAATATTAACCACTAACATAGAAGGGACCTTAGTATAAGGACGATCAGTCAAGCCATTGGTCCAAGAAGAAATAAGAGATGTTAATGGTATGGCAACTTGCAGATCAATCATTTCAGATGTCTTGGCAAAGACCTACTTTGAAGCTGCTGGCTGCAAAAGCTGCTCACTGCACCTGGAATAGCTGGCTTTATAGAGACCACAGCTATCCATTAAGGCATCCTGCATCTCCCAACACTTATTTCCATACTTCTTGTCAGTGTGTTTCATTTTAAGTGGAGAACTCCCAGATGCCGTGATCAATGTCACAGCAGTTTGGAACTATTCATGCTTTTTGCTGAAAACTGCTGGAGAGACCATCATCTCTTATGGACTTGTCATTTGGGTGAAACTTGCACAATGATGGCACGAGTACGTGCTATGCTTTGGGATGAGACAAAAGGAATAGAAGTTCTTGTAAGGGATTTGCTTCTCACAAATAAAACAATTATCAATTTTCAGAAAAGTCTCAGAATCTGAATCCCTTCAAAAATTACCACAAAGGTACCAAAAAGCTTTACAAAGCTAGCTTTTGGAAGCAGGCTAGGTGATGATGCAAAAGGGCATATGATTCTCAAACTACAAGTCAAGAAAGATTTAGGGATGGCATCGGCCAATGCACTTCTTAAACGAAAGACATCCTTGGTATGCTAGTGGGAGGGAATCAGCCAAGGAGGAGGGTACAGCTTTGGAAGTCAGGCTGACCAGACAGGCTAGCTGGAGTCAGGAATCAAAAAAAGTCAAATTCTCTGGTTTAAGCACTTGGGTTTCAGGCCAGTTATTTTACATTAAGAAGGTTTGTGGTCTATACTCTTGTGGGAGGAGAAGGCAGATTCTGCCCTTCTGAGCTGGGAATTGCTGGTTGAAAGGTTACTGTGCTTGCTTATCTGAACTGTTTCTTTCTGAAATTGGTGCACCTTGTTTGCTGTAGCATAGACTAGATTCAGACTTGCTGAATCTAGCTCTGTTTGTATAACTTGAGCGTTAATCTAGGCCATCTTTTTTGGTAGAGGGTTCCCCTGTACCCTAGTGGCAGGAGTGTGCAGTTAGAACTTGTCTGATTGAAGGTTGCTGGAACAGGGTTCAGTTTTGAGCTTTTTTATTGGTCAATTGGGTAATTTGTTTAAATCAGATTGCTCTGGTTTGCTACTGTTATATTTAAGTGCGTTTCTGTTCTCCTGTGCTAAATCGACCTAAACAGAGTTTAAATATCTTTAGCATAGTGTGGTTACAGGTTCTGCTATATCCAAATGCATCTGTGTGACTCCCATGTTCCTGCTACGTCATCTTGAGTTGGTCAGGACCTGCCTGCACTTAGTGGGAGTAAGTGAACTGGTTGGAACTGGTCTGGCATAGGGTGTTTGGGTAAGATCTCAGGGACAAGGGTTGATTAGTCAAATTCCAGTGTTTCTATTTTACTTTCGTTTTTGTGGCATTTAAACCCAGCATTTGCGCAGGTCTATGTTTGTTGCGTGTGAGCACAGCCGCTGAGCTGTTTTTACCCTTTCCAAGGTATCTTAGCTGCATTTTTTTCCCTTACTGCACTCCTGTGCAAGTGAGGCCCTTGCTTGCCGCTACTGTATTGACTTTATCCAGCCCTACTCTACACCTACAGGTATGCTCCTCAGACAGTCCCCACTCTACTATCCCTGACCTCTCTTCCACAGATTCTGACAACCATGGATGGACAATTTCCTATGGTTTATCCTGCTAGTCTGGTTGATATACGCATCCTGAGACAGTGTAGCAGCTGCCTTATGTACATAGACAACACTTTACTACCACCACCTAGGAACACAACATGTGAGAGATGCAATTACACCACGAACCTAGAATCCTTGCTGTCTCAGTCACAAGCCAGTACAACTAGCACTAAGAAGGTTGTCTGCACAAACCCAACAAACACACCCACACCTATGCAACACATATGCAAAGGTTCTCAACAAAAACGTACTTAAACAAGAGAGACCTCCTGAAGCAAAAACACACATGCACATCACAACCCACAGCACACCAGCCACAAACCCAACATACTAATCATAGGAGAGACTATTGTGAGACACACAGATGTGCCCCTCACCAGGCTAGACAAGGAGAAAGACACTAATTTGCTTGTCAGGTGCTGGAATCCGCCATATCATGCATGCACTCAAGTCTCTTAACAACAGATACTGTTATGACTCTGTCATAGCCCATGTTGGTGTGAATGACTTGAGACGTACCTATCTGGACTATATGAAGAGAGACATGATTAAGCTTGCTGAATATGTGTCCCAGGCAGGTATGTCCCTAGTCTTAAGCAGCATCCTACTGTCACCCAGAATGATGCCTCAATACAAACAGAAAATGATTGACTAACAACTGGCTTAGTTCCTGGTGTCATTCCAAGGGGATCCAGTACCTGACAGCTTGGGAGGACATGATTGACAGACCACGATGCTTTGCCAGAGATGGCTTTCATATGTCTTCCCTGGGCTTCAGGCAAAGGCTCTTGCCTCCCACATAATGCCTTTTTTAGGCAAAATTACCAACATGAAAAATGTTTCTAAGCGAAATTTAAAGGTCATGCTGCTAAATGCTAGGAGTCTTACCATGAAGCTGTACTCATTGCAAGCATTCCTCGCCCTGGAGGATGCTGACCATTTGTGCAGTCACTGAAACATGGTTCAAGGCTGCGGAGAGCACCCCAGCCTTACCAGGTTACTCATCTTACCATAGTTTCAGACCCCAAATGGAAGGCTACAAAGCCAAAGGAGGTGGAGTTTCAATATTTATTAGAGACATACACACCTCCAGGCTGGTCAAACAGTATGATGCAAAGGAGACACTCCAAGTGCAGTTAACTGTCGACAAAACACCTATTCAAATCATAGCTAGCTACAGAACCCCAACCAGGACTCAGGACACCCACTCTACCTATCTGGACTTACTTGAATCCATCAAGATTCAACCCTCTACCCTGATCCTGGGTGACTAATTACTCAATCATAGAGTGGAAGACCTATTCTAGCCCAAACATGAAAGCCCAGAGATTTCTTGACTTCTTCATTGCCAATGCACTGGATCAGCTGGTCGACATCCCCATGAGGTGTAAAAATATCCTGGACCTGGTACTAACCAACATGTGTAGCCACTGTAGCACCCCTACAGTGTCATCCTCCTTGGTAAAATTCGACCCTAAAGCAATCACTTTCAAAGTCACCATCTCCCCTGACCCCCCCCCCCACCCTTTGTTAGGGTCAAACAAATGTTTTTTTTACAAAGCTGACTACAATCTCCTGAGATTAGGTGCAAGTAGCCTCACAGCCACCATTCCTTCAGCTGGAATGAGCACTAATGTCCAAGCCTACAGCAAAAAAATATATGAGTACCTCTACACAGCTGTATGGACTCCGCAATACCCGACTGGACAAAATCATCTTCCTCAAAGAAGAGTAAACCTGTCTGTTGGACAGTAGCAATAAACAAGCTCTATAACAAAAGAAGAAAATGCTGTCCAGGACCAAGAAGGAGCAGGTGTCAAGTTGGAAGCAATCTCTCCTTTGTCTGAACAAGCAAATAAGGTCACTGGTGAAATCCTCTAAGGCTAACTTCGAGTCCAAATTGGCCACATCCTCTAAAGACAATCACAAGGCCTTCTTCACATACATTGGCAATCTAAAAGGTAACATCCAAATCTGCTGTGAAGTTGTAGTCAAGAACACCACATACACAAATGCAGTAGATATAGCCTACCGTCTGGCAGACAGGTTCATTGAAAACTTCACCCCCCCCATCCTCATCAGTGAACTGGGACATCCTCAGCACCCCCCCCCCTCATCACCAGGGAGCAAGTCTTTAATGCCTTCTCAAAGGCAAAAAATACAGTCTCCATGGGACCTGACAACATCCCTGGCTGCATCCTACATGAACTTGGGCAAGAGCTCTCAGCTCCATTAGGCACCCTGCTCAACCAAAGCCTTAGCATTGGCTTCATCCCAGCCGAATGGAGGACAGCCACGGTCTTCCCTCTACACAAAGGTGAAGCGTCCACTGACCCAGGAAATTACTGGCCCATCAGCCTAACTAGCCTGATCTGCAAGACCATGGAACGCAGTATCATGGACCTTATAAACAAGGACACTTGCAACCTCCAAACACTAGACTCCACACAGTTTGATTTTGTCAGAAGGAGTTCATGCCTATTAAACTTGGTCACCTTCTTCAAAACAGTCACCAAAGCCATGGATGAGGGGTAGACTGTGCACACCGACTACAATGACCTAGCCAAAACCTTTGAGACTATTCCCCACTCGGGCATAATAGATGAACTCTCCCAGGTAGGCATCAACTTGTATGTCACCAGACGGGTAGTTAACTGGCTCACTGATAGAACCCATTCAGTCAAAATAGGGGAAGCCACCTCTAGTAGGTGACCCATAATGAGTGGTGTACCCTAAGGATCAGTCTTGGGGTCTCTACTGTTCGAGATATACTTTTCTGAAGTGCAAGCCTGTGGCTGACCAAGTTTGCAGATGACTGCAAGCTGGGAGCTGTCAAATTCCCCTAGTGATGTGAACATCCTCCAAGAGAGCCTTACCCAAACTAATGACTGGTGCTAGGAGCATGGCCTCAAACTGAATGCCAAGAAATATATCATTATCCCCTTTGGAGAAAATGGCATCCCCACTAATATCATTAAAAACAATGTACTAAGCACACAAGTAGTTGTGAGGGACTTGGGCACCCAGGTTGATAGCAACCTGACTTTTGACCACTACTTTGCATCAGTTGTACGGAAGGCTTTCTACATGGCCCACCTCATAAGTAAGGGTACTTCATCCAGGAACAAGGAGGTTATAGCATCCCTGTATTCCTGCCTTATCAGACCCATTATCGAGTACAATGCCCCCTTCGGCATGTACCTTGCCAAGCACATGCAGCAGCTGGAGAGACCACAGAGGTTCCTCACCAGGAAAATCCAGGGTCTCAAACACCTGTCCTATACAGATAGGCTAAAAGTCCTGTCCCTCTACGCAGTCTCATACAGACTGCTCAGAGATGACCTGTGTCTGACATACAAGGCCATCTCAGACCCAGCCTTGATGGAGTTGCTGCATATCCATAAGTTAAAATCTACTCGGGCAACCAGCACGCAAGGCCTCAACCTGGTCTGTGACATTAACAGAACTTGTTGGCAGGATAGATTTCTGTTCCAGAGACTCCCCCATCTGTGCAGGAGACTTCTCCATGTTAAGCAGAGTACCTCTCCAGCACTCTAAGAGGAACCTGGACAACTGGATGGGAAACAGACCATACATCCCTGCAATCCCACCTGTGTCCCTGCTGGAAAAGGGAAACAGGTGCTAACTTTGCAGGAACATAGGCAAAATTCTTGGCTAGGCTTATAAGGGCCTCCGGAACATTTACTTAGTAACATCCTATGAACCTATGAAGTTAGCAGCAGTGAACAGTATGAAGTTAGCAGCAGTAAACAGTATGACAAACATAACATAATTAACTTACTATTACTGTAAATATTAGGAGTATAACCACAGCTGCAGTCACTACTTCAGGATTCCTACTTACAACAGGACAACAACCTTACCCTCCTGGTTTCGGCTGACTCCTCCTCTCGTGGAGAAAAAGAAATTGGTGGCAAAAGATGGACATTGGCCAATGCCAATTTTTGCACTTTCTTGTTCTGGTTGGCTAAAGAGCTCATTATAGTGTGCTAGTGAACCAGGGCACATTCCCAAAGGATATTCACTCACCCATGAACAACAATCTCTCTCTTTTGATTCTAGGTAGGGTCAGAGGAAGTAGGGTGCTTGGTGGAAGAGAAAAGCAGGAAGGTGTGGGAGATAGAGTGAAGAGGATATCCACCCAACCCTAGCAAACCGAAGCAGGACAGCTGAAGGGAAGGTGGGGAAGAATAGACTGCAACAGTGGATATACTCAACATCTACAATTCTTGTTAAGTTTCTAATACAACCGTACTATGTTTATTATAATATTCACTGTTACAGTCACCACTTCTGGAAAAACTATCCGAGCACAAGGACCAGTGTGTAGCTGACTGGGCTAATACAAAAGCAGACCATGGAGGATGGCCAAGGCAAAGCCTATCCTGGCCCAGGATGTAAAACCTAAACTGCAATGTTTAGAAATGGGGACAGAAAATGAGGTTGTCACCAAACTGGATTAGATAATGACCCCCTAAGGAATACTGTTGTGGCTTGTTATGGCCTGGTGCAAGATTTCTATGGAAGTAATAGCAAACAGACAGTGAGCAAGCCACTTAAATACAGTTGGTTTATTTGCAGGCTTTCACTCCATGCCGTTTGCAAAGGAAACAAAACTGATCAGATTTTCTAACTCCTTTACACCTGTCCAAATAAAATCTCAGTTGTCTATACAAATTGAAAGAACACAAGGTTCTTTCCCCTTTGTTTCGGAGCTTTAGGAAGTACACAAGAAAGTGAGGAGCCGGATTTAAAAACGGTTCTGTCACCAGCTCAGGCCAAAAGGTAGGATTAGTAGGAACAAGAACCCTCCCTCTCTCTGTGAAAAATCAAAAATAGGTTTTCTGTACATTAAGGCTACCAACTTACCAATTTTACTGAGCTGCCGCTTGGTTTTCCAAATACATATCTTAAAAGTATTTCTTGTTATATTTTAAGTTACTTTGAATATAAGCCTATTGATCTTTCTCTTTAAAAGCTTATACTTAGATTAAGCTTAATTGAACAATTAATTAATTGCTTGATCACATTAAGTAACCAAGTTGTAGTACGATATAAGCCTGTGGTTTTTAATTCATTATTATGGTCTGAGGAAGCGTATCGTTGATACGTGAAAGCGCTTACCAATTAAAGTTTTATTCAGAATATTTCATGGTGAGTCCGAGGTTTTTCTTTCATCATCAACTTACCAATTTTAGCAGATGTAATAGCCAACAAAAACACCGTCTTCCAGGAAAGATACTTAATCTAATCTTTATACAATCAAGCTGGTTTGTAGAGTGCCAATGTGAGTTTTTCCAATATAGTAATGCATGTTTTGGATGGTCTGAGGTAAAGTGCCCCTTTTAGGAACTGCTTAACCAGCCGTTCAGAATACATGGGGCAATATGGAGACAGAAGCTGAAACAACTAAAACACTTACCCCAGAAAAGGCATAGGACAGTCCTGTTTGGCAAAGGTCTGACAGATATTTAAGAACGAAAGACACGAGCGGAATTTGTGTCCTGGTCTCTAACAAGGCACCAGTGAAAGAACATGTTCTATTTTCTAGATATGACTTCATTGTGTTTGGTTTCCCAGCCTCCCTCACAATATTTAGCGCGTCGTCTGAGATATGTACTTGGAAGGGATGAGCGCCAGATTATCCAAGCTGTCAGCTTAGAGTGCACTGGATGGGATGAGGAAAGGACTTTTTCCCATGTCAAGAGGTCTACTTGCTGAGCCAAGAATATTCATTCTGACCATGTTGGGTTAAAAACACAACTAATGCTGCCTGAGCCAAAATGGAACTATTAGCAGCATGGCTGATTTTCCTCCTCGACCTTTTGCAATACCCTGTGGATAAGGGGCACCGGAGGAAATGTATACAAAAAGTAATAGTTTAAGAAAGAGGGAAGGCACCCATATTTCATTCTCCTGGTGCTGGTGTCCTGCAGAAAAACTTCTTGAGCTGCCTGTTTTCCAGAGAACCAGAAAGGTCTACTTTTAGCATACTTTAAACCAAAGGGGATTTGCAGGATACTAAGAGGGTCAAAGTCTGACTCTTGGGATATTTCCCAAGCTCACACTGGTAAGTGCGCACAGGGAGTGAAGAACCCCCCCCCCCAAAAAACTTTGTTGATATACTACATCATAATGAGGTTTGTGAACAAAGACATGCAGAGTTTCTCAGGGTCAAATCTGTTTGAACGGTTTTAGAGCTACATGGATGGAAATCACTTGCTTTACATTTCCCCATATTCATCTCATACACCTTGAATTCCCCAGATCTCCCAAATGGTTTTCCATTGAAGTAACAGAGAAGTCTCGGAATAAGATTCTGGGTTATCTTGATTAGATTGAAAGGAACCTTCAAGCTGAGGTGTACTTGGTTCATCCATTAAAGTGCCACTGTTACACAATGTAAAATGGGAATGGTGGTCTCCAGATACTAGGAGTGTGCATACCATCTGTTCATGAAGTACCATTATAGCTTTCTTGCATGCAGTTTCATTACAGGGATCATTAACAAGCAAAATGCTGTGTATCCAAAAAAACCCGAGAAATTCTCTTGCTGTAATGGAGTTGTTTTCTAAGACTGCCCGCAGAAAGAGAGAGAGAAAGTACTTTCGTCTCTGGAGAGAAAGGCTTTCTGTTGCTCTATGCCCAATAGCCCTCCTAGGAGCAATACTTTGCTTGCAGGGATCAGCTGCAGCTTGGGGAGGTTGAGACAGATCTAGTCTCTGGAACCATGTCACAGCAAACTGCAAGGTGTTCTGAATCACTTCTGTGGAGTCCCCCTGTACAAGGCAATCATCCATGTAAGGGGAAAACATGCATTTGTCTGGACCTGCAAAACATTATTACTGGAAACAGGCACACTGTGCAAACTCTGGGCGAAGAGCATGAGTCAAAGAGCAAGGAGGTGACCTGGAAATTAACTCTCCCTGCTTCTTATTTTAGTTAATTTCTATGCACCCTTACAATGGGAATGGTGAAGTATGTCTCCGTTAGATTTAATTTGACCAGGAAGACTAATGGGTAAGTACAACTGTACAGATAACTTACTATAATTGTAGATGTTCCGAGTAGATCAGTGTTGCAGTACTGCGTCTTGGACTTCTTTCTGTGCAGAAACCCGTGGCTAGCTCAAATACTAGTGTTTTCCACCATCTCCCAGCCGATGGGGGGTTTTGTCCATCTGACATCCGGGGTATAAGAGGTAAGCTATCTGGCACCATCACCAGGTCTTTCTTATCAAAGTCCTTAGCAGTCCAATGGTCTTCAGGGCACAACACAACTTACCCAACTAGCCCTACTGACAGCGAGAACCCTAGACTAAAGTAGTAGGGGAGGAATTGGGGTGGGGATGAAAGTAAAGAGAGGAACCCACCCCAACCTTATGTAGAGAATAGGCAAGACAGGACATGGAGGTTGGGGAAGGGCACTGCAACATTGATCCACTCAAGTATCTACAATCATGGCAAGTCATCTACACAACTGTACTATGTTTATCATAGCTAAAGTTGCAGTACTACATCTTGGGATTATTACCAAAGATTTTTATTGAGGATGCAAAATTATTTTACCTGGTGACAGCAGGCTCTGCGGGATGGCAGAGGCAAACCTTGCTCTAGCCCTAGAAATGGTTCCAACATTGTACTGCTTGGTAAAGGTGTGCAAACAAGACCAGGTGGCTGCTTCTAATATGGTTTGAGAGAGGAGCTCCTTTCATAAATGCTACAGTTGTGGCCCTAGTGAAATGTTCTCTAACCATGCCCGGAGGCTGCTTGCCATGCTGTGAATAGCAAAAGAAGATGCAGTATGCAATCCATTTGGAGATGGTTTGCCTGCTTAATGGTCTTCCTTGTTTATCTTCAGCAAAGGCCACAAAACACTGGTCAAACCTACCCTGAAACTTTGTTCTTGCAAGGTAAAATCTTAGTTGTCTGTGCATGTCCAGAGAATGGAGTATTCTTTTGCCCTTGTTTTGAAGGTTTGGGAAGAACACAGGGAGATGGGCAGCCTGATTCAAGAAACATCTAATACCACCTTGTGCATGAAACAGTGGTTGTTTCTCAAGGTAGACCTGTCCCTATGAAAAACTAGGAATGGTTCCCTACACATCAAGACTTGAAAAAGTCAGAAATGTGGTAAGTGCTTGTAGCAGGGTGGTCCTCCATGCAAGCAGTTTAATAGCTGCTGAAGCTGCTAGTTCAAAGCAGGGCAATGCAAGTTTTCAAACATACAAATTAGTTTCCAGGAGTGAGCAGGTTCCCATCTGGATGGTATGAGGTGTAGTACCACCTTCAAGAATGGTTTCAAGTGGTGGTGAGTATAAATTATATGGGACATGGGCAGGCATGCAGAGATAGCAGAAGCATGGACGTTAATGCTAGAAAAAGACAACCCCTGCTTGTACAGAAGGGACAGGTATACCAAGACCTGTTGCAAGGGTGTGCCTGAGCAGGTACAATACCATTAGCCCTGCATCAGATGGAGAACCTTTTTCCATGTGGCTACATATGGCCTCCTGGCACTTGGTTTTCTAGCCTCTTTTAGGCTAGACAGGATGTCCTGAGAATGGACGAAAGATGCCCTTGTTCTAGGTTAACATCTCCATAATGGTCGTCAAAGGTAAGGTTCTCACTATGTTGAATGCCAATATGGAAAAACAGTGCTGCCTGGGCCAGTATGGATCTATTAGAACCATTTCCATCCTTACCCCACCTTCTGAAATACTCTGGGATGAAGGATATTGGTGGGAAAGCACAGAAAGTGATCTATCCATTTAAATGAAAACATGTTTGCTCTTCATGTCCCTCTCTGAGTAGTTCTTGAGCAGAACTTGCTGAACTGCTTGTTTTCTGGGGAAGCAAAATGGTCCATAACTGCCACATCCTAGCTGCGTGCATCAGGCGCAGAAATGCCTCCATTTTCAACATCCATTTGCCAGGGGTATCATACAGTTCGTTGTGAAAGTCTATCAAATTACCTTGACCTGGTATGTGTGAGTCAATGGGTGTGATCCTTATGGTGCTGTGCCACAAGCCAAAGCACCATCCTAGCTTGTTTAGTTGGTAGAGTGGGTTTCCTCCTGTTTATGTATCATTATTGTGGAGTTGCTGGTCAGAACCTTTATGGGTCCAGGATTAATTTTTTTTATGAAAGGTTATTACCAGAATAACTGCTATCTCCTTTACACTTATGTGCTAATTCCTCTAATGGCTCATACGCCCTGGATTCCTCAGATCTCCAACATGGTCTATTGGACCGTGAACTGCCTGGGTGAGCTCTCCAGGTTAGATCCAAGCTGTCTGTTATGGTTTGTGCTCTTTCAAAAAGTTAGAAAGCAGCTACTGGATTGTTTTTGACACTCTCCTCCTACCACAGGACTTCCTATTTTTGTAAGCATGGAAAGAGAGTGATAGTTGTTTCTAAGGGCTGTTGATGCTGCAACCAATAGTCCTTCAGGAACCAGTGCAACTTCCTCATGTTTAATTTTTGCAAATGTAATAATAAGGCAAGAAGCCATGTAACCTAGGACCCTCAAATATTCCCTTGTAGTACTGGTCTTTCTGCTGCATAGCTTCATGAGACAGACTGAAAGGAAAGATCTTGTCCTCTGTAAGGAATATCTTTTGCTGGACTGAATCTATGATTGTTTCCAGGAAGGTAATAGTCCTGCTGCTATGGGAAGATACATGACTTCTGCACATTAAGGGTCAGACCTACCTTCTGAAAGCAATCCATGGTCATTTGTATAACTGTCAGAAATTGTTGAAATGATGTTGCCTGGATCAGGCACTTGTCCAAAGAAAGGTAAACGTGGACCCCTTGTGCTCTGCAAGAGGGAATGACTGGTGACAGACATTCGATGAATACCCTTTGCGCATAAGGTAAGCCACATGCAAGGCACAGAATTGCTAGTGTAATCTCCCAGCCTAAAAACACAGGAATCTTCTGTGCTCCCGTAAAATAGGAACATAAAGGTAGGCACGCTTCAAGTCGCGTTACCATTAGTGCCCATGGGAGGATGAGGGGTAGTAGTCTTTGCAGAGTCAACATTCTGAATTTTGGAACTACTAGAAACTTCAGTCCAGAAAAATCCAGGATAGGTCTCCAGGGACCTTACTTTATGGGAAAGTACAGTTGTGTACACCTACCATAAATGTAGATGTTCGAGTGTCTTCACTGTTGCAGTCATAACTGTAGGGTGATCCTGCCGGCAGGCAGCCCGAGGTCGGCCAGAATCACAAAGTCTGGGTCCGGCGTCGGCTGCACAAGCTAGTACCCTGACGTCAGTACGCTCTGGTACATAGCCCTCAGCCGACGTCATCTTCTCCAGCCTTTCTTGCCCCAGATGTCAGAAATCCCCAATAAAAAAAAAAAAAAAAAAAAAAAAAAAAAAAAAAAGAGCCCCACAAGGAAACACAAACACACCATAAAGTGAAAAAAGAGGGGATAGGAGGGAGGGAAACACCGACTGCAACAGTGAAGACACTCGAACATCTACATTTATGGTAGGTGTACACAACTGTACTATGTTCTTCGTGTTTCACTGTTGCAGTCATAACTGTAGGGTGGAATCCCAAAGCAGTGAAGAAAGGGAGGAGGCTTAGATAGAAGAAGGGGCAGCAAGAAGGCCCTGCAAAACAGCAGAGGCAAAACCTGCCCTGGTCTTAGAGTACAAAGGGAGATTGTAGTGCTTGGAAAAGGTATGCACAGAACTCCAAGTGGCAGCTTCCAAGATATCCTTGGTAGGTACTCCTCTGAGAAAAGCAGTAGAAGTGGCAGCAGCTCTAGTAGAATGACTTCTCACAGTACCTGGAAACTGTTTCCCATGATGAGTGTAACAAAATCTTATTCCATAGGCAATCCATTTGGAAATAGTTTGTTTGGAAATAGCCTTTCCAAGAGAACTGGAGGCAAAAGAAACAAACAATTGGTTAGATTTTCTGAATTCTTTAGTCTTATCCAAGTAAAAACGTAACTGTCTGTGTACGTCCAATGAATGCAAAATCCTTTCCCCTTTATTTTGAGGATTAGGAAAGAAGGTAGGAAGGTGAATAGTCTGATTTAAAGCAACTTTCGAAATCACCTTAGGCATGAAAGTAGGATTGGTCCTCAAGGATACTCTGTCAAGATGGAAAATTAGGTATGGCTCTACAGCCATAAGAGCTTGCAACTCTGAAACCCTTCTGGCAGAAGTCAATGCTAACAAAAGAACTGTCTTCCAGGATAAAAATTTAATATCAGAAGCCGCAGCAGGCTCAAAAGGAGGCAAAGTGAGTTTTTCCAAAACATAGTTAAGATCCCAGGCAGGGACAGGAGGGGTCCTAGGAGGCCTCAAATTCTTAGCCCCTCTCAAGAACTGTCTCACCAATGGATGAGAAAAGACAGGAGGATCAGTATTAAAATGAGCAGAAATAGCAGAAGCATGAATCTTAATGGAAGAAAAGGAAAGGCCTTTAGACAAAAGGTCTGAAAGGTAAAGCAAAATAGGCGAGAGATCAGGCACAAAAGGGTTAAAGCCACGGTCCTGCATCCAAATACAAAACCTTTTCCATTTAGAGGCATAGGATTTCCTAGTGCTAGGCCGTCTGGCTTCTAGAAGAACATCCAAAACTTGTTTGGGGAGCTTAGAAGAAATCAAAGTTCCTTGAAGAGCCAAGCTGCCAGGCAAAGAGTCTTGAGATGAGGGTGTAGCATCTGACCCTGATGCTGGGACAGAAGAGAAGGGTACAGAGGAAGGATCCAAGGAGGTTCCAAGCAGAGGTGTTTGTAAGGTTGGACACCAAAACTGTCGAGGCCAATTCGGAGCAATCAAGATGATGAACTTGGGCTTGTCTTGTTTTATCTTCAGTAATATCCGGGGAAGAGGAGGGAAGGCATATCCCGAAAGGTTCCCCCAACTGAATGACAGGGCATTCACTTTCCAAGCTGTTTTGTGGAAGGCCCTGGTGCAAAAGAGAGGCAGCTGATGGTTGAGATGGGATGCAAACAGATCTATCTGGGGACACCCCCAAACTGCAGTTATCCTGTTGAATAAGTTGGTGTCTAGCATCCATTCGTGAGGATCCAAAATGTTTCTGCTTAGGCTGTCTGCTAAGAGATTCTGCTTTCCTGGAATGAATTGAGCCTGAAGATGCAGATTCAGACTTAGAGGTATGTCCCATAAAGCCATAGCTAGTATGCAAAGGGGGTATGAATGAGAGCCCCCCTGCTTGTTTATGTACCACATGACTGTGGTGTTGTCTGTACGAATTAGAAGAGGCCCTGGTTGCAAAAGGTTCTTGAAGGCTAGAAGAGCATTTTGAACTGCCAACATTTCCTTCAGATTGATGTGCCAGTGAAGGTGATTCGTTGTCCAGGTCCCCTGCTGGCAATTGTTTAGAAAATGTGCTCCCCAAGCATAATCCGAAGCGTCCGTGGTTATGATTTGAGAAGGTTGAGGTAGACGAAAAGGCTTCCCTTCGTTTAAAGTGCACACCCTGGACCACCAAAGGAACTCCTTCTGGAGGCAGGGGATCAGAGGAATCAAAGTGTCCAGATCTTGGTAATGCTGAGACCATACACTTTTCAGGTACCATTGAAGCTTTCTCATATGAAGCCTTGCATTTGGAATTAACAGAATGCATGAAGCCATATAGCCCAGTGCCTGCAGGAATTTCCTTGCAGTGAGCGGAGTTAAGGTTGCCAAGGTTTTGAAAATTGAAGCCAGCTGTATTTGTTTTTCTGGCGTAAGGAAATCCCTTTGTAAGGTTGTATTTAGGAGGGCTCCCAAAAATATCATTTGTTGAGAAGGAACCAATTGGGACTTTTTTATGTTCACTGAAAATCCCAGGAGGAGGAAGAGACGTTGAACAAAATCCAGATGTTGAAGTAAAAGGTCCTTGCTGTCTGCCTGGATAAGGCAGTCATCCAAATAGGGGTAAATCTGAATCCCCTGAAGTCTGCAATAAGCCACTACTGGGGCCAGGCACTTGGTAAAAACCCTGGGCGCAGTAGATAAACCAAAGGGCAGTACAGAGAATTGAAAGTGCCTTGAGCCTGCTTTGAATCTGAGGAATCTCCTGCGTTCCTGCCTGATGGGAATGTGTAAGTAGGCCTCCTTTAGGTCCAATGTCACCATCCAAGCGTCCTGGGAGAGTACTGGAAGCAGTTGTTGTAGAGTAAGCATTTTGAATTTTGGAATTTCCAAAAAAGTGCTTAACACTGAAATGTCCAGAATAGGTCTCCATGAGTTTTGTTTTCTTGGAACCAGAAATAGCCTTGAGTAAAAGCCTTTTCCTTTTTCTGAGAGAGGAACAGACTCTATGGCTCTCATGGCCAGTAGAGCATCCACTTGATTTAAGGCCTCTGCCCATTGATGTTTTGGCAGATCTGGCCAACCGATAACCCTTGGTAGAGTATGAAAATGGAACTTGTAGCCTCTTAAAATCACGTCCAATACCCATTTGTCCTGGGTAATATGAGTCCAATTTCTGTAAAAAAGAGAAAGCTTTCCTCCGAGAGGGGCATCCAGGTAAGGGGGTCCTGAAGCCCAAGCGAGAGAGTCATTGAGTCTGCTTCCTTTGAGATTGGGATCTGTCTTCTCCCCTTCTAGGTGAAGAAGCAGTCCATTGTCTGGATCTGTAAGAGGCCTGAGCTTGACCACGACCTCTGGAGCATCTATATCTTCCCCTTTGAGGCCTGTCAGACGTGGAAAAGGACCAATTTTTGGAGGGCCAATTCCTGGAAAATCTAGGAGGCTGAACTTGTAAGAAATCTTTCACAGTCTGCATAGATTTTGCCTTTTCTTCCATCTTTTAATAACCTCTTCAGCCTTGGATCCAAATAAAACATCATGCTGAACAGGGGCATCTAAAAGTTTAGCCTTAACCTGTTCCGCAAACTTTGTTCTCGGCCAGGCACGTCTCCTAATAACAGTACCAGAGGCTGCGGCCCTGCAAGAAGCTTCCAAAGCATCAAAACCACAATGCAAACTATGCTTGTTCACTTGTTCAGTTGCATGCAATACATCCTGCAATTCCTTATCCTCTGCACAAGCCGGAGAGGTAGCAAGCTTTTGCTTCAAAACAGACAAAAGAAATTGCTGATACTTAAACATATGAAACTGGCAATTTAAAGCCCTAATAGCAAGGGTAGAAGAAGTATATACCTTTTTACCCTACCTGTCTAAGGCACGAGAATCCTTCTCGGAGGGAATAGGATTTTTGGAAGAAGCCACCTTAGCAGCCTTAGAACCCTGAGAAATAGTTTCAGGATCCGCAGAAGGGTTCTTGAATAAGAATAAATGAGAATCATGGACCCTGTAAAATCTATCAGGCTTAGAAGGAGCAGGGGGCATGGAATCAGGATTCAAATTAGCCTCAGAAAAGGCATCATCCACAATATCAAGAACAGGAGGAATAGCTAAAGGCCTGTGTTGAGGAAGAAGGAATTCCCTAAGCCTCTTCTTGGAAGCAGAATAATCCTGACCTTCCCAATGAAAATGTTCCCTCATCTCATGTAAGGTCTCCCCAAAAGAGAAATCCTCAGGCGGAGAAGCAGAGGGCAGGGAATCCTCTGCATCCGAATCCTCATAAGGAGGAAAAGAATATTCCCGATCAGAGGAAGAAACAGAAGATACAGAAGCCTGGTCAGTGGAATCCAAAGGAACATCCTGTCGAGGCCTTTTCTCTGGAGGGGGATGAGAACCCCTAATCATTGTAAGCAAATCCTCAGCCACCTTAGCAATTGCTTCTGTGTCTTGGGAGTAGCTTCAGAAGTAGCTGGAGCAGAAACTTTAAGTTTAAATGGAGTCTTGGACTTTGCCTTTGAAATGGTGATGTGAGTAGGCCTGAATACCCCCTCAGAAGCCGGTACCTGCACAGCGGTTCCGGACCCATCTAAGGGAGCGACGTCCGAAGGTCCTGCAGCAGATAAAACAATAGGCCTTGATGGCTCCCCATGGGAGTCCGTATCGGCCATCGGTTCAGAAGTGGCAGACGACAGGGGCTGCAAAAGCGCCTCACTGACGACAGCCGAACCGGACGCTGACTCCAGCTGCGACGAATCCTGTTTGGACCTCGGAGGCCTGTCCTTGTCTTTGCGCTTCTTTTGAATTCCGGTAGAATCCGACGACATTCTATAATTGAAGCGTCTGCCAAAGTAATTTAAAGCCCAGTCGTACCGACGCTTAATGGTGCGAGAATTGAACCTGGCACAGAACCGACAACAAGAAATGTCGTGGTCAGGGCCTAAGCAAGGTAGACAGTAAGAGTGGAAATCTTTATGAGGTATCTGTTTTCCACACGCTATACAATTATTAACTTTTTCTGACATCGGAGGAACAAGAAAAAGATTCCCCAACGGGGTACTTAGCTTTGAGAAGAGAAGTAAGAACTTCGGACCGACAGCAATCAAATGCGTAGATCGAAAATCACCAACCAACGATTTGCAAACTGCTTTCCACCGCACGGCAAGAAAGACTGGAGAAGATGGCGTCGGCTGAGGGCTATGTACCAGAGCGTACTGACGTCAGGGTACTAGCTTGTGCAGCCGACGCCGGACCCAGACTTTGTGATTCTGGCCGACCTCGGGCTGCCTGCCGGCAAGATCACCCTACAGTTATGACTGCAACAGTGAAACACGAAGAACATCGGAGAAGAGGTGGGAGTAAATTTCTGTGCCTGTCTCCCCTGGAGGCACTTTGATGGATCACTGAAGCAACAAGTCCTATAGTAGGTAAGTAGATAAGGGTAAATCTTGGTAGTTAGAAGGAACAGAGATATCAGATTCCTGATCAGAAGAATCAGAAAGAAAATCAGTTCTAGGCCTAGGGGAAGGCTGGCTTCCTCTAATTAAGATAATTAGGTCTTAAGCCATTCTAATCATTTGTTTTTCAGGCATATGGGCCTGAGAATGAGCTTTGGTTGTCTGTTTTCTAGGCGTTGTGAGAGCTTTAGGCCTGAGGAATTCTGTATTCTTAGCATGAAACAAAATCATCGGTTTAATATGAAAATCGTTAGGCCTGAATACACCCTCAGAAGCCGGTGCCTGCACAACGGCTCCGGACCCATCCAAGGTAGAGACATCCGCAGGTTCCATAGTCCAAGAAGCATCTCGCGGCATACCGGACTCAAAATGGGTCTCAGTAAAGGCCTGTGAATCTGTAGTAGCGGGTATCAGAGGCTGCAAATGCGCCTCACTGAGTACCAGCAGACTGGCGACTAGCTTAACGGAAGCGTCGTCGGCAGTTTTGGACCTATGCGGTCTGTCTCTGTATTTATCCCTATGTTTTTTTTGTAAGATCGGTAGCTGGATGGCTTAATGAAGCCATTTCGGAGTACGGAGACAGAAAACAAAAGTATTTAGCTATAAAAATAGCCAGACGACGAATAGTTTGGGCTTTGAACAAGGCACAAAACCGACAGCGAGGGACATCGTGGTCTGGGCCTAAACAGGTGACGCAGTAAGAATGAAAATCTCTATGAGGTATTTGCTTTCCGTAGGCAAGACAATTGTTAATATTTTCTGACATCGGTTAGAGCAAGAAAAAAGCATCCACAATGGGGTACTTATCTTTTTGAAGACTTCAGGGCTGAGACTCGAAAACGAAAATTTCAGGAGTTGGTCGACCGGCACTTCCAAACTGCTTCTGCTTTGGGAACCGCAAGACAAGAAAGACTGATGTAATGACGTTGGCTGCATGTTTTATTCCCCTGACGACCTGACGTGATGGAAGAAGTAACAGCATCCGACGCAGAAATCCGAAGACTCTGGTATTCAAGCTGGCTGAGGGCTACCTGCAGGCAGATAACCTAAATGTGAGGACTGCAACAGTGAAACACAAAGAACATCCTTAGATGCCTGTGGACATCAAGGAAGTGAAGTATTCTTCTCACTGTCATTGTTTGGTGAAGGAAAGAAGGTGGGTAAGTGAATAGACTGTTTGAGCGATAACTCATTGACCACTTTGGGCATGGAGTGATTGGTGCGCAGGATCACCTTACCCTATCTTTGTAGAAGAAAGTGTAGGGTGGGGATGCCATTAGTGCTTGTAATTCTGAAACCCTTCTGGCTGAGTTATGGGCTACTAACAGAACACTTTTCCATGTGCACATCTACAGAGAAACAGAGCCAGCTGGCTCAAAGGGAGCAATAGCTTTTCTAGCACATAGTTTAGGTCCCAAGGTGGAGGAATAGGTGTCTTTGGTGGCCTAGTGTGGAGAACCCCTTTTAAGAATAGTTTGATATCCAATCTGTAAAGTAGAGGTGGATCCATAGGTAAGCAGGCAGAAATGGCAGATACGTGGACCTTCATGATGAATATGAAAGGTCTGATTTTATGAGCCCACACACAGAGGCTAGGACTAGAGGAACATCCACTTGGAAGGGGTCCCTATGCCTTTGGAGACACCATTTGTAGAACCTTTTTTCCATTTGGAAACATAGGACCTCCTGGTATTGGGTTTCTTGGCATCCTGCAAGATAGACAGCATGTCCTCAGTGTAACGGGTGTCTGAAGGGGATCAAAAGTTTATCACCCAGAAGGTCAGAGAATCTCTAGGTGTGGGTGAATCAGAGATCCCTTCTATTGTGTGTGCAGGTCCACCTTGTGAGGCAACTTGTGGTAAGTGCCCTTGGCAAGAGACTGAAGAAGGGGGAACCAATGCTACCTTGGCCAATAGGGAGTCACCAGGAAGATTTCTGGCTTGTACCTCCTGATTTTTAAGAGGACTTTCTGAATGAGCGGGAAAGCATACAGGAACATTCGCTTCCAAGAGAAATAGTGAAGGCGTCCACTCTCCAAGCTTGTGGGCAGGGATCCTTGGTACAGAAAAGTTGTAATTGTCTGTTCTGGGGAAGGCAAATAGATCTATTTGAGGTGTGCCCACTGGTGGACAATGCCTAAGAAGACATCTCTGTGCAACATCCATTCCTGATGCAGAGAGAATGATCTGCTGAGGACATCTGCCTGATGGTTGTCCTGGAATGGAATATAAACTACCTGCAGTGATATGTTGTTCTGGGAGGCTAATTCCCATACCTGCACTGCTAGCCTGCAGAGCAGGTAAGACCCTCCCCCCATTTGTTGATGCATCATGTCACAGTTGTGATGTCTGTAAAGATTTGTAGAGATCCAGATTGCATGAGAGGGAGAAAGGCCTGTAGGGCTAGGTGGACTGTAGTCATCTCCCTTAGGCTGCTCATAGTTGCTCCCCAGCCTAGATCGGAGGCATCAGTGCGCATACACTGTACTGGTGTGGGAGTCTAAAGGGGAAGGCCTGGGTTTAGTTGCATCAGCTGGCTCCATCACCTCAATTCTGTTTTCAGGCATGGTAGGAATGGTACCTGGGGTGACTGTGTTGTGACCAAACATTCTTCGGGTACCACTGGAACTTCCTGATGTGCAGCCTGGCCAGTGGCAGAATAGGAACTGTGGCTGCCATGAGATCTGGGACGTGCATGAAGTTCCTGGCCGACAGGTTGATTTGGAGGAGGTCCTGGAAGTGGCTGACTAGGGAGGAGACCTTGTCCTAAGGAAGGAAAACCTTCATCAACTTGGTCCTGATTCTGCAGCCTAGGAAAATTTTGTGCTGAACTGGACAGAGTGATGATTTTGCAGGTTGAGGGTGAATCACAAAGGTGACTTTCCCTTCTGCTAGAATGAGGAGGTCATCTAGGTTGGGGTAAATATGAATGCCCTTTGTTCTGCAGTACGCTATTGCTGGGGCTTGGCATTTTCTGAAGACTTAGTGCAGTGGATAAACCAAAGGGCAAGGCAGTGAACTGAAAGTCTGAGGAGGGTCCAGCAAAGCGCAGATACTTCCGGTGGTTTGGGTAGATAGCTATGTCGAGGTATGCCTCCTTCAAGTCCAAAGTGGCCATGAAAGCTGTGGGTGGCAATAGTGGAAGAAGGTTTTGAATCGATAGCATTCTGAAGGAAGGGACCTTCAGAAAGAGGTTTAGGAAGGATAAACCTAGGATGGGCCCTCCAAGGGCTGTCCTTTTTTGACACCAGAAATAACCTGCAGTAAAACCCTCTTCCTTCTTGGCCTGGTGAAATGAATTCTATGTTCCCTTGGGCGAGAAAGTCTTGGATAACCTGTGGAATTAGGTGAAGTTGGTTCTTTGGAGGGAAGGGGGTGCCTAGTGGTATAGGTTTTTCCTGCCATGACCTGAAGTATCCTTTTTCCACTATTCCCAGGACCGAGCAGTCTGTAGTGACCTTTTCCAGAGGGGAAAACCGAGAGAGAGAGATGGGATGAGAGGGGAAGGTGACTGAGGCAGTCAAGCACTGCTGTCCCTGTCTTGAAAGGGTTGTCTACTGGAAGGCTGAGAAGGGGTTTTCCCTAAGGGATGGAGCCTTCCTGGACTCTCGTGTGTCTGGAGGAGGTCGGAGCAGGGGGTCTCCTGAAAAAGGAAGTTTTGGCTGGGCAACTTCTGTACAATGAGGGTACTGAAGAGACCAGTAAGTGCTTTAAGTCCTGCAGCTCCTTACTTTTTATCTTGTAGGCTTTTAAACAGTTCAGCTGACTGTTTGCCAAACAGGAATTGTTATTCACAGGAGCATCCAGAATTTTGGTTTTAAAATCTTCAGGCAGGTGCTGCAGCCTAAGCCAGGAGCATCTGCTCAGAACAGAAGCTGATGCTGCAGATCTTGTGGAAGCCTCAGCTGCATCATAGCTGCACTTTATCGAGTGTCTGGCAACCTGAGATGACAGGGAGAGCTTAGATGCTACCCGAGACTTGATGAGGGACTCCGGCATGGAGGAGAGTAAAGAGGAAGCCTGTGAAACCAAGTCTAGGGCATATTTGACCATGTGGGTCTGGTAATTTATTGCCCTGAAGGTGAGGGTAGAAGAGGTACATATTTTCCCCAGCATATCCATGATTTTGCTGTCCTTGTCTGACAGTAAGAGGGAGGAAGAAGGTTTGAGTCTGGACGGTTTGTCAGAGGACACGGGGGGGTTTATAAGGAAATTGTGTTCATCAGGGACCTTATAAAAGCAGACAGGTCTCTTGGGAGCTGGTGGTCGTCATTCTGGAGCCTTAGAAGCTGATGTAAAGGTATCCAGGTTGGCTGGAATCACAGGAGGGATGGCCGAGAAGGAGAGTGATTCCACCTGTAGTAACTCAAAATACCTTTTTTGGACTTCTGTCATTTGAGCAGCATCCCACTTGATGTATTCCCTCATTTTAATGAATGTTTCTTCAAAGATAATAATCTCGGGGGAGGGGGGTCCTCATCTAGTCCAAAGTGGAAGCTACTTGAGAGGACTAGGTGACTGACTCATCGGAAGAGGAATCTTCTTTCCAGGAGTGGGTAGGAGGGAAGGAGACGGCTGAGGCTGGCCTTGGGTTGAGGACCGTCAATGTGGCAGCGGTGGAAGCTGAAGGCCTAAGAGCCATAAAGGCCTGCAGCAAGGACTGGGAGAAGGACTGCCAGTCTGGTTGCTCATCAGAGGAAGGAGACAAGTGTTTAATCTTTTGTTTCCTCTTCAGAGGAGATGATTTTGCTGATATGGCGGGCCTAGTTTCAGGGATGTGGCCTAAGGGTGAGGTTTTGACTGCTGGACTATGGAAGGGCATCCGGTGGAGCCTGGTTCCCCCTCGAACTCAGCCACAGCCAACGTGGGAATAACCTCCGAGGACATGCCTATCGGTGCTCCGGAAGGGGCTTCCTCAACGGTAGTCGCTGAAGATGCCAGTTCCAGCAGACGTTCATCAACCCCTAAACCGGTGGTTGGCGGGGCATCCGACAACAGAGGGGCAGAAGTGGCAGGCCTTGAAACTTTGGCCTTCTTTTAGGCGGCGCCGCCTCGATGGATGACTTTCGATCCATCCATAGAGCTAATTGTTTTAACCTCTGGTTCTCTAGGTACAGATTTACGGTTGCCAGATGACTAAGGAGAGTTTTTGGTATGAAAAACTGGCAGATGCTACAAGTGGTGTGGTCGTGTTCCCGGCCTAAACAGAATACACAAAGTTTGTGGGTATCTTTGTGCAGGATTTGATGTCCGCACCTACATTTTCTCTTCCTAGAGGACATTGGCTAAGAATCAAGCAATAACCTAAGCTCAGGCAAAAATAAAAGTTTTCTCCAATGGGGTACTTATCTTTAGACGTCTTGAAGACAATGGAGTGAAGCGATTGATTTGACGTTCGACTGCAGCAGAGAAGTTCTGAGGTCTGTGTGCGCCGACGTCACATTTAAGGCCCCTGGTTTATGGCCCTGCGTATCACACCCCATTCATTAGCAGCAACCAAGCGTAAGCTTTTGCATAGGACCAATGTTCAGGTCACCTGAGGTGGAGGATCCCACAGAACAATGCAAAAGGGAAGGACATCTTATGTTACATCTTGGAGGAGGAAATAGGTAAAACACTTAAGACTTCCTCTCCTTTCCACTTTTATCCAATCTTTCAAGAAGTTTCTCTTCTGGGGAGGGGGTCCCAAAAAAACGCAGAACTCCTCCTTAACCAAGTGAGCATCCAGGAGTTCACTTTAACATGGTTTCAAAGAGGACAAGTCCTCAAACAGGCATGTGTCTGTGTTACAGACTCCATGGAATTTGCCCCTGCATAATGCATCCAGGGAAACACAAGTGAATTTTAATACATTTCAGGGAACTGGGAGGATAGCATTACACAGTTCCTGTATCTGCCTAGGATTTAAATTTCTTCCTATACTACCTTACAGTATTTGAGCATACAGTTTTGTAAAACCTTACCAAAATCATAGATGTACTCCACTTCCATGTTACAGTATTCAATACTCTGGGGTATCCCCTACTCTTGCTATCCGAACGTCCATCCAGTCTTCAAAAGTTTGTAGTCAATGCAAGGTGTGTGGGATGTCTGATGTGGCTAATCGAACATGGGCCATAAAAGTAACGTCTGCATGCACCAGACCTTAGAACTGAGTGCCCCAGTCCCAAGACAAGCTATGCCCGTCCTGTGCCATCCAGTCAGGGAAGCTTATAGCAAAATGTGGGGTAGTAGGGGAGAAGGAATACTGCAACATGGAAGAGAAGGACATCTATGGTTATGGTTAAGATTTTACACAATTATTCTACATCCTTCTATTCACATGTTGCAGTATTCAATACTATTGGGGGAGTGCCAAAGCTCACTGTGAGGAAGATGGTGGTAGTCTTGAGGAATTCTCAAAGAATCTATGGAGGATAGCCCTGGTGAATCCAGCCCTGAATCTAGAGATTTGGTCTAGTTTGTAATGTTTGGTGAATGTGTGGCAGAAGTCCAAGTGGCTGCCTCTAGAATGGAGGTGGTGTCCAAACCTTTGAAGAAGGCTCCTGAGGAGGCCAAGGCCTTAGTAGTGTGTGCCTTGACCTTGTGACCCAATGATTCCCATGATGTGCATAATAAAAGGTAATAGCTCTGGAAATCCAGGAAGAAATAGTTTGCTTTGTAACTGCTTTCCCTAGGGCCCTGGGGTGAAAGGAGACGAACAATTGGTCAGACTTACTTAGGGATTTTGTTTTGTGCAAGCAGAACCTAAGCTGACTGTGCACATCAAGGGAGTGAAAGACGCTCACTGTCATTTTGTCGGTGGGCAAAGAAGGTGGGGAATTGGACTGCTTGATTTAGGGAGAGTTCATTGACTGCCATGGGCATGAAGGAGGGATTAGTCCTAAGGTTTACCCTGTCTCTATGGAAAAGAAAGGGGGGAATGGCCATGAGGGCTTGCAATTCAGATACCCTTCCTAGCAGAAGTTAGTGTCACAAGGAGGACTGTTTTTCAAGTGCAGTATTTAAGTGAGGCCTTCAAAGGGAGGCACCTTGAGTTTCTCTTGCAAATAGTTCAGGTCCCGGGGGAGTGGGGTGGGGGTGGGCTTCCTGAGTGGCCCGAGATGTAGTACTCCTTTTAAGAATAGCTTTGCTGGCAACATGGAAGCCAAGGGGGGTTTCAGAGGCAGAGAGGTGAGCCTTCATGAAGGAGCATGCTAACCCTGCCTGTAAAAGTTCATACAGGTAAGACAGCGTTAAGGGAACCTTGCTCTGGAAGGGGTCCAACTGTCTCTGAAGACACCATATGGAGAATCTTTTCCACTTGGATACACAAGATCTCCTAGCATTAGGTTTCCTGGTCTCCTGCAGGATAGAAAGCATGTCCTCATTGTATAGGTGTCTGTAAGGAATCAGAATTCTATCACCCACAGGGTGAGTTGAAGGGACTGCCAGTGTGGGTAGATAAGAGATCCCTTGTCTTGTGTGATTAGGTCCACTCTGTGGGGTAACTTGGGGTGATAGATCTTGGCTAAATGCAGAATGAGGGGGAACCAGTGCTGTCTTGCCAAAAACAGAGAGTCATCAACACGATTTTTGGTTTGTCCTGCTGAATCTAAGACCTTCTGAATGAGGGGAAAGGGGGGAATGCGTAGAGAAACATGCCCTTCCGTGAAATTGAAAAGGCATCCGTTGCTTTTGCCAGAGGTTTGGGTAGTCTGGTACAGAATGCAGGAAGATGCCTGTTCATGGGGTAGGCAAACAGGTCTATTTGAGGTGTACCCCGTTTGTGGACTAGATCCAAGAAAACATCTCTGTGAAGCATCCATTCATGGGACTGTGACATGGACCTGCTTAAAGTGTCTTCTTGAGACACTGCCTGAAGTGTTACCCACTGTTGTGTGACCACCTCTAACACCAGGAGAGCTAGCCTGCATAGCAAGTAAGATTTTTGTTCTCCCCTGTTTGTTGACATACCACAGAACTGTAGTATTGTCCGTGCATAGTTTTAGTGGGCCCTGTTTGAGTCTGGGCTGAAAAATCTTCAGGGCCAGAAGGATTGCTCTCGTCCCTCGTATACTGATGTGCTCCTGTTTGCTGGCATCAGGTCAGGGGCCATGGACCTTTAGGGGTCACAAGGTTGCCCCCACCCCTGGTCTGAGGCATCTGTGTACATCTCCTGCATTGGGAGGGGGGGGTTGAAGGGGCAGATCCGGGTTGTGGTTCACCCGATTCACCCACCATAGAATCATCTTCTTCAGGCAGGGTAACAGGGGGATTTTGTGTTCCAGTGGGTGTGTGTGTAGAGTCCAAATGAACCTTTGGTACCACTGGAGCTTCCTCATGTGAAGCCTTGCCAATGGTAACACTGGATGAGTGGAAGCCATGTGGCCCAGGACTCTTAGGTACTGCCTGGCAGTCATTTCTTCGGTGCGAAGAACCAGGAGTAAGTACCGTGTTAGATCTTGTACCTTCCTTTTGTGTGGGGGGGGGGGTAGGAATGCAGTTTCTGTCCAAATCCTGAACCTTAGCAACACAAATTCTTGAGCAGGAGTTAGGTTGGACATGGTATAGTTTATCTCAAACCCCAATGTCTGCAGGAGGGTCAGGACCATCTGCAGGTGAAGATGGAGGGTTTCTCTGCAAACCACCTGGATGAGGAGGCGGTCTAAGTAGGGGAAAATCGGGATCCCTTGCGTCCTGCAGAAGGCAATCACTGGTGCAAAGCATTTGGTAAACCTCTTGGTGCTGTAGAGAGACCAAATGGCAAGGCCAAGAATTGAAAGTGAGATGAAGACACAGAGAAGCTAAGGAATCTCCTGAACCTGGGCATTATGGGTATGTGAAGGTAGGCATCCTTGATGTCCAAGGTAGCCATGAATCTTTGAGGCAAGATCAATGGGAAGAGAGTTTGCAAAGTGAGCATCTGGAAGTTGGGCACTTGCAGGAAGAGGTTTAGGTGGGAAAGGTCCAAGATTGGTCTCCAGGGTTCATCTTTCCTTGGGACTAGAAAAAGCCTGGAATAGAAGCCTTTCCCTCTTTCTGTCAGTAGGACAGGCTAGATGGTGCCTTGGGCCTTGAAGTTCTTCAGAATTGAAGGAAAAAGTGGAAGCTGCTCTTTTGGGGGCTGAGTACCACCTTTTTCCCTGAAGAGGGAGTGATCCAGGTCATGAAGAACCCATTTTCTATTATGGAAAGAACCCATTTGTCTGTAGTGATGTGTCTCCACACTGGGAGAAAGTGAGAGAGCCTTACTGACAGTGGGATTGGGGGGGGGGGGTCAAGAATGGCAGGTAATCACAGACTAACTGCCCTGTCTTGAAAGACAGGCTTCTGAGCTAGGATCTGGGTAGATCAGACAGGAGTGTATTGTTTCCTGACAGCTTTCCTAGGTTTGGGTGGGGGTCTGGAACAGAATGCTTTGTAATGACTTGAGTCCTGGATGGGTGGTTTCTTTGGAACTTGGGAATAGGGGAGACAAACCAGTGTTTAAGGTCCTGAAGTTCTTTCCCCTTTCGTTGCAAGGTTTTAAATAGCTCTGCTACCTTGGTGCCAAACAGGGCAGATTTATCTAAAGGAGGCTCAAGGATCTTAGCCCTGATGTCATCAGGTAGTAGCTGAAGTCTTAGCCACGAATACCTTCTAATGACATCAGCTGATGCAGTGGACCTAGCTGAGGCCTCAGCTGCATCATAGCTGCACCCAACAGAATATCTGGTGACCCGTGAGGTCAAAGAAATGAGGCTAGACAGCTAAGTTTTAGCCGGTGAGTCAGGGATATCAGGTAACTGTTTGGTATTTTTTTTTTTTAAATAGCCAAGGCATACTTGGACATGGGTGTCGACAAATGATAGCCCTGAATGACAGGGTGGAGGATGTAAAAACCTTTTTGCCCAAATGCTCCACAGCTTTACTGTCTGTGGGTGGGAGGGAAGAAGGCGGAAGGAACTTGGTGTCCCTGTCCGCGGAAACGGAGATTGTACCAGGGTCTGCTGCAGGGCACTTCACTAGAAATTTAGCAGTTTCTGGGACTTTACAGAACCTATCAGGCCTACGAGGTGCAGGTGGCTGGGAATCTGGGTTCAAGGAAACTGAAGGCATATAAAAATGCAGGCAACACTGGGGGGATAGCTGAAGGTGCCGGGAATCCATCTGGAGAAGATTGTAGTACCTTTTCTGTACCTCTGTCATCTTAGATGAATCCCATTTGAAGTGCTCCCTCATCATGGCAATGGTCTCACCAAAGGTGAGGTCTTCTGTTGGCAGATATGCCTCTGCAGACTTTTCCTCTGGAGAGGCATAACCAAGTGGGGGGGGGGGGGTTGAGACACATGAGAGAGAGATTCCTCTGAAGAGGACTCAGAAGATTCCTCCTCCTCTTCCAAGGACTGGGAGTCCAAAGGTTGGGACCTAGGGCTTAAGGTAGGTGGAGGGACTGGAGACACAGTGGAGGTAGCAGGCCTCAGGGCCATGAAAGCAATGAACAGATTTTGTGAGGAAAGCCTGCGAATCTGCTTGGCTTTCCGCTGGGAAAGAAATATGTTTCTTCTTTTCGTTGCTCTTTAAGGAAGGCCTGGCAAGCGACTGAGTCATACAGGGCCTAGGGGCTGACGTCCGGGCAGTATGAGAGTGATCCGCCCAATCAGCCGACGCAAGCTTGGGTTCCCCCTTGGCATCAGAAGCCAACGTCTGCAAGACCTCCATGGATGTGCCTTCAGCACAGGGCTCTGCGGCTTCCAAACTATACCTGAATCGTCAGGAACCAATCATTCCTCCAGGCTGTTGGACACAGGATGAACGTCAGAGGGCAGAAGTACATCTACTGTCTCAGGCCTTGTGGTCTTTGCCTTTTTCTTGGGAGGCTCGACAGGCAGGTCGGATGTCCCCTCTATATCTAACACTAGCTGTTTAAGCCTCTGGTTCTCCATCTTGGGTGCGTGGAGTCTGCTACGCAGTGTTTTCGGGACGAAGGCCTGGCAAATGGAGCAAGCCTTGCGGTCGTGGACTGTCCTAGGCAAAAGAGGTAGAGTTCTTGGGCGTCTCTATGGGGAATCTGATGGCCACACTTACAACCTTTTCTGGATGACATGAACAAAGCACTAGCATGCAATGACTAAAAAAGCGAAGGGTCCCGAACGGGGTACTTACCTGAAAGTTTTAAGATCCAATGGCTGGTACGGAAGACACTGCTGATGTTCGACTGGCAGCAGAGAAGTTCTGAGGTTTGGTGTGTACTGACATCACTTTTATGGCCCACGTTCGCATAGCCATGTCAGACATCCCACGCACCTCGCAGTAACTACAAACTTTTGAAGACTGGACGGACGTCCGGGTAGCAAGAGGAGGATACTGAAGAGTATTAAATACTGCAACATGTGAATAGAAGGACATCTGGGAGTTCAGAGCTCTCATGGACAGGGTGGATGAAGTGTAGGTTTTCTTGCCAAAATGGTCACGCAACCTGCTGTTGCTATCATTTGGCAAAGGATTCTTGGATACCTGTCAAACTACTCCTTTAAAGGATTCCAGACACACCAGTGCAGGATCCACAAAGTACAGTTGTGTACACTTACCATAAATGTAGATGTCCAAGTGTATTCACTGTTGCAGTCATCACACTTGGATTATCTGCCTGCAGGTAGTCCTCAGTCGGCCTGAATACCAGAGTTTTGGGATTTCTGTGTTGGATGCTGTCTACTCTTCCATGACGTCAGGGGTATAAAACATGCAGCCGACGCCATTACATCAGTTTTTCTTGACCCAGATATCAGGAACACCCTAAACAGGAAGCAATTACATGATGTGGAACATGTCAGCAAAAAGCAAATCCCAATGACATAAGGTATGCCAAACAAAAAGGATAGGTAGAAGTGAAGAGAAGTCAGGGGGCTGGAGGGAGGGTAACCAGGACTGCAACAGTGAATACACTCGAACATCTACATTTATGGTAAGTGTACACAACTGTACTATGTTCTTCGTGTTTCACTGTTGCAGTCATCACATTTGGGTTGATTCCCAAAGCTGAGGATGGGTGAAGGCAGTCAAGAAACATTAGGGCTGGCAAGCCGGCCCTGTAAGAATGCTGCAGCAAATCCAGCTCCGGATTTATAAAAGATTGGCAAGTGGTAATGCTTGGTGCAGGTGTGTACAGAGCTCCAGGTTGCAGCTTCCAGGATGTAACTGGCAGGGACTCCCCTGAGAAATGCTGTAGAGGGTGACGTAGCCCTAGTGGAATGTGTTCTGATCCCCTGTGGGACAGGTTTCCCATGTTTCAGCAGAAATGATGCAGTGTGCCATCCATGTAGAAATGGCTTGCCCTCTGCCCCTTTAACAAAACTGACTAGCAGCTGCTCAGATTTTAAGAAATGTTTAGTCCTGTCCAGATAGAACCAAAGCTGCCTGTGCACGTCCATGGAGTGCAGGATCCTTTCCCCTGTATTCTGAGGCTTAGGGAAAAAAAGTTGGCAAATTAATGGATTGGTTTAAAGCAACACTAGATACCACCTTTGGCACAAATGATGGGGTAGTCCTGAGGGAACCTTGTCCGCATGAAAGATAATGAAGGGTTCCACGGCCATAAGGGCCTGCAATTCAGACACTCTTCTTGCTGAAGTGATGGCCAGAAGTAAAGCTGTTTTCCAGGAGAGTAATTTTTAACTCTGCTGAAGCAGCAGGTTCAAAGGGTGGAAGCATGAGTTTTTCCAATACAAAGTTAAGGTACCAGGCTTTGGTGGGAGCTCTTCTAGAGGGGGGTCCTTAAATTTTTTTTACTCCTCTCAAGAACTGTTTGACTAGAAGATGAGAGAAGAGGGGTGGCTCAGTATTATAATGAGCCGAGAAGGCGGAGGCAGGAATCTTAATTGCAGAGAAGGCTAGGCCTTTGTGGGACATTTCCGTTAAGTAATCTAGTATATGAGGTAAACTGGGCACATCTGTGTCCCCTTCCTCGAAACTGGCTACAAGAAGAGTATCTATTCCCCTTTTCTGAATAGGATTTCCTAGCAGCAGGCCTTTTTGCCTCCAGGATGACATGCAGCACCTGTTTACTGAGGGTTCAGGGGATGAACCAGGCTGCTAGGTTCAGGGTTTATAACGGAGGATGCAAAATCTGGCCCCTCGGTTGGGACAGCAGGAAGGGGGTCTGAGGTAGGTGACAGGGTGGCAGTACTGTCAAATTGTGCAAAGGTGGGTACCAGTGCTGGTGTGTCCAGTCTGGTGCAATCAGGACTGTCCTGTTTGATCTTTAGTAGAACCTTCGACAGGAGGGGCAGAGGGGAAAAGGCATAGATTGAGAGGTTTTCCCATATAAAGGACAGAGCATCCACTTTCCATGCTTGGCTGTGGGGAGTTCTGGGGCAATATTTGCTCAACTGAAAGTTCTGAGGGGAAGCAAAGATGTTCACCTCTGGTGCCCCCCACCTGTGGATCAACAGTTTGATTGATGTGGGTTCCAGTTTCCACTCATGCGGGTCCATTAGATTACTGCTTAAGTTGTCTGCTAGTGAATTTAGTTTTCCTGGCAGGAATTGAGCTTGCAGGTGCCCTAGGTTGCTCAAGGCTGTTTCCCACAGAGCCATGGCTAGCCTGCAGAGGGGGTAGGAAAGGGTTCCCCCCTGCTTGTTTATGTACCACATAACTATGGTGTTGTCTGTCTATCAATAGTTACCCTGAAAGAATAAGGTGTTTGAAGGCTGTCAGAGCATTCTGTACAGCTAAGACTTCTTTTTGATTGATATGCAGGTGCATTTGCTTTGGGCTCCATTTCCCTTGAATACCTTGTCCTGCCATGTGAGCCCCCAATGCATAGTCTGATGCATCTGCTGTTAGGGTTTGGACGGCAGGGGATAGAGTGAAAGGAAGTCCTTTGTTGTGGTAGCAGGCCTCCTGCCCACCAAAGAAACTCTGCCCTTATGAAAGGAATGATAGGAAAGTACAGCTGTGTACACTTACCATAAATGTAGATGTTCGAGTGTATTCACTGTTGCAGTCATTACTGCCCTCAGTCGGCCTGAATTCCAAAGTCTTGAGTCCTGCGTCGGTTGCTGTCTCCTCTTCCATGACATCAGGTTGTCAGGGGTATACAACATGCAGCTGATGCCATTTTCTTTAGTTTTTCTTGCCCCCGATGTCAGGTACCCCCCAAAAGGTAGCAAATATATATATATATATATATACACACACACACACATACATCAATATAAACATTACCTTTATCTACAAGCAAATACACCACATAGGTTGTAGAGGATAGAGAAGGAAAGATAAACTCCAGAATGACAGGGGGATGGCGCATGGGTAACCTAGACTGCAACAGTGAATACACTCGAACATCTACATTTATGGTAAGTGTACATAACTGTACTATGTTCTTCGTGTTTCACTGTTGCAGTCATTACCATTTGGGTAGAATCCCAAAGCTATGGTTGGGGGGCTGGCGCTAAACAGCATTATGAGCAGCTATAAGGTCCTGCAGAAAGTAAAGTTGTGTACACTTACCATAAATGTAGATGTTCGAGTGTATTCACTGTTGCAGTCATTACATCTGGGTAATCTGCTGGCAGGTTGCCCTCAGTCGGCCTGAATTCCAAAGTCTTGGATCCTGCATCAGTTGATGTCTTCTTTTCCATGATGTCAGGTCGTCAGGGGTGTAAAACATGCAGCCAACGCCCTTTTCTTTAGTTTTTCTTGCCCCCGATGTCAGGTGCTCCCAAAAAGATAGCAATATTCTAAATATTTATATAAATATATACATGCATCAATATAAACTTAACCTTCATCTACAAGCAAATACACCACATAGGTTGTATAAGATAGAGAAGGAAAGATAAACTGTAGAATGACAGGGGGATGGTGGGAGGGTAACCTGGACTGCAACAGTGAATACAATCGAACATCTACATTTATGGTAAGTGTACACAACTGTACTATGCACTTTGTGTTTCACTGTTGCAGTCATTACATTTGGGTAGAATCCCAAAGCTATGGTTGGGAGGCTGGAGCTAAACAGCATTAGGTGAGGCTATAAGGCCTTGCAGCACTGCAGTGGCAAAACTTGCCCTGGACTTAGAGTAGAGAGGCAAATGGTAATGCTTTGTAAAGGTGTGAAAAGAACTTCAAGTAGCAGCCTCTAGAAGGTCCTTGGTTGGTACTCCTCTGGGTAAGGCTGCTGAAGTAGCTGCAGCCCTGGTGGAGTGAGACCTAATGCCCTTGGGCACAGGTTTGCCATGGTGTAAGTAGAAAAAACGGATGCAATGATTTATCCACTTTGAAATTGTCTGCTTTGAAATTGCCTTTCCTTCTGATACTGCAGCATATGACAGTAGTAATTGCTCAGTTTTTCTTAGAGTTTTAGTCCTGCTCAAGTAGAATCTTAGCTGTCTGAATACGTCCAAAGAATGCAGAAGTCTCTCCCCTTTGTTCTGCGGATTTGTTTAAAAAGTTGGCAGATGAATTGTTTGTTTAAGAGCCACACTGGAAACGACCTTAGACATAAAAGTAGGAATTGTCCTCAGAGACGCCCTGTTTGGGTAAAATATGATAAAAGGCTCTACAGCCATGAGGGCCTGTAGCTCTGAAACTCTTTTTGCTGAAGTAATTGCTAGTAGCAGAGCTGTCTTCCATGATAAGAACTTTATATCAGCGGTAACAGCTGGTTCAGATGGAGGCAGGGTGAGCTTTTCCAACACATAATTGAGGTCCCATGCAGGTAATAGTGATCATCTAGGAGGCCTTACATTTTTGGCTCCTCTAAGATACTGCTGTAGTAAAGGATGAGGAAAAGATTGGTGGCTCTGTATTGTAATGAGCCGAAACGGCAGAGGCATGGATTTTGATTGTTGAAAAAGATAGGCCTTTGTCAAGCATCTCAGTTAAGTATTGTAATATCTGAGGAATTTGCAGTTTTGCTGTATCAGTTCCTTGTGCTTGATTCCAAGCACAGAATCTCTTCCATTTGTAAGCATAAGATTGTCTAGTACTAGGCCTTCTGGCTTCCAAAATGATATCCATCACAGCTTTACTGAGAGGTGTCATCTGTATGATTACAGGATTAGCCATGCTGTCAGGTTCAGAGTCTGTAGTTGATTGTGCAGGATCTGATTGTTTTGCTGGGACAGGAGTTGTGGTTTTTGAGGCAAGGTCCAAGCTGGGTATTCAGACAAGTTCCTTAGGATTGGGTACCAGTATTGGCGGGGCCCAATCCGGGGCAATTAATATAATCTTTGGCTTATCTTGTCTGACTTTTAGGAGGACCTTGGGTAGAAGAGGCAGAAGAGGAAAGGCGTAATTTGATAAGTTTTTCCAACTGAAAGACAGGGCGTCCACTTTCCATGCTTGTCTGTGATAAGTCCTTGTGCAGAATCTTTTCAGTTGATAATTTTGAGGAGAGGCAAATAGGTCTACGTCTGGGCACCCCAATCTCTCTGCTATCATGCTGAAGACTTGTGGATTTAGTTTCCACTCGTGAGGATCCATAAGGGTTCTGCTTAAATCGTCTGCCAGAGTGTTTTGTTTTCCTGGCAGGAATTGAGCTTGAAGATTAATTTGGTAGGTCAAAGCTGTGTTCTACAGTGCCATGGCTAATCTGCAAAGGGGGCATGAGTGTGTGCCCCCTTGCTTGCTTATATACCACATGACTATGGTGTTGTCCATCTTTATTAGTAATTGTCCTGGATGAAGTAAGTCCTTGAAAGCTGTTAGGGCATTTTGAACAGCTAGCATCTCTTTCTGGTTGATATGTAAATGCATTTGATTTGGTGCCCATATGCCCTGACTGCATCTTCCTGCCATGTGGGCCCCCCAGGCATAATCTGATGCTTCTGTTGTTAAGGTTTGGCTGGGAGGGGGTAGAGTGAAGGGCCATCCCATGTTTTGGTGACAGGCCTTTGCCCACCATAGAAACTCCTGTTGCAGGCAGGGGTTGAGAGGAATCATTGCTTCCAGACTGTGTGAATGCTGACTCCATAAACTTTTTAGGTACCATTGAAGTTTCCTCCAGAACTTGCAGAATTTGTCTTGCAGAAGACTGGGTTTTTGTTGCCATCAGTTTGAAGTAAGCAGTCAGTTGCCTTTGTTTGTCTGGCATGAGGTAAGCCATCTGGGCAGTTGTATTCAAGCTTGCACCCAGGAGTGTTATCTTTTGAGAGGGTACCAGTTATGATTTATTTTCGTTTACTGTGTACCCTAGGCATGTTAGAAGCCTTTTCACAAACGCCAGGTGTCGTAGAAGAGTATCCTTGTTCTCTGCTTGAATGAGACAGTTGCTCAAGTAAGGATATATTTGAATACTTCTTTGCCTGCAAAATGCAATTACTGGTGCCAGGCAATTTGTAAAGACCCTGGGCGAAGTAGATAAGCCAAAGGGCAGTGCAGAGAATTGGTAATGCATTAAGCCAGCATTGAATCTGAGGTATCTTCTGCACGATTGTCTTATTGGGACATGCAGGTATGCCTCTTTTAGGTCTAAAGTCACCAGCCAAGCATTCTTGCCCAGCATGGGCAGAAGCTGTTGCAAAGTGAGCATTTTGAATTTTGGAATGTCCAGGTGTGTGTTCAAAATCAATAAATCCAGTATTGGCCGCCAGCCCTTGTCCTTTCTGGGTACCAAGAACAGTCTTGAGTAAAAACACTGTCCTTTTTCATGTTCTGGTACTGTCTCTTACTGCCTCCACGATAGCATCTCCTGACACTATCCAGACCGGTAAACAAATCTCTCCCTCTAGAATTAAGCATTTTTCATTGACTGACTGTTTTTTTTTCTATAACCCAAACACTTTTCTTGTTTTCTATCTTTTAACTATTTTATTTCATGTCCCTGACTTAACTGTCTCCCCTACCTACCTACATCTTCCATCTGACCTATAATCTCTGTCTTGCTCACTTAACTTTTTCACTGGCCACTATCACTACCACTCCTTTTTCTTTCTACCAGCCTAACACTTTTTTCCTTATACCTAAACTATCATACACTGAAATAGACATCCCTACCTACTTTACCTGCATATTACTAGTAATCACCTCCCCCTTTACCTGCAATTACTCCTCCTTCCTCCCTCCTCTCTTCCTGACCTCACATCCCCTTCTACCTTTCCTGACCTCACATTCCTTTTAACCCTTTAAATACTGCTGCCCCTCGTGGCGCCATCCCTTAGTATCTGCATTGTTCTCTTGGCTGCGGTGCGCCCCTGGTTTCTAGTGAATCTATTTGCTGTGAGTAGAAAGGTGATTGTTTTCCCTTCTTTTGTGATTGTATTAATTTTACACTTTGGAGAGAATATGCATCTTGTATTGTAACTTCCACGAAATTGTTGTTTTTTAATGTTTTTTCTCCTGCTGAATATCTGGTTTGATGTTGTTGCTGTTTAGGGCGTCATTAGCCCGTTGTACACATTAGCGTATTAGCGACAACTGATATTCTTCTAGGTATTACCATATAGTTAATGCTTGTAAAACTTTTAGCTAACAGTTGCTCAGGAAAGGAGTTTTGGCTCAATTTTAGTCTGCGGAGACTAGTGACTTTTAATACTTTGTGTTATTGCTGTTTATTGCAAGTAGCCTGACCTAACACCTGGAGAGGATTTTTTTTTCTACTGTGTCAACCGCGTGGAGTCACTAGCAGCATTGATTATTTATTGAGGTATTTAATCTTATAGTTAAATCTATTACATATTATTGAAAGTGGGTTAGGAAAGGTGCTATTTTTGTTTTTAATTGTATTATTCGCAGAGTTAAATCTTTTAGGTATTTTTTGGATAAAGTTACTTAGGAGAGATGCTACTGTTTCATCTGTAGCCTCCTGGGTCTAGCGTTTTTAAGTGGAGTCAATAGCGGCATTTAATTGCTTATCCTGGTATTTAATATCATAGTTACTTCTACTACGTATTTTTTTTGCTAAATAAAGTTGCTTAGGAAAGGTGCCATGTGATTTAATTGTATTAACCTTAGAGTTACATCCTCCAAGTAATTTTGTATAAAGCTGCTTAGGAAAAGTGCTATTTGTCTTATTTTAAGCCGCCTGGATCCAGTGAGTTTAAGTGGAGTCACTAGTGACGTTGATTGCTTATCTAGGTATTTAATATTCAAAGTTACATATATTGCATATGTTTGTTGAAAGCTGTTTTAGGTTAGGTGCTATCCGTTTTAATTGTATTACCTCAGAGCTAATCTTAAGTGTTTTTTTTTTCTATTAAGCTGTTCAGGAAAGATGCTATTGTCTTATTTTAAGCCTCCTGGGTCTAGTGACTGTAATATCTTCCACCCAGCGAAAGCACACGTGGAGCCACTAGCAGCTATTGTTAATTTTTTCTCTCTCTCCTTTTACTTAGGCAGGCATTAAGAAAATAAGGTACCCTTTCAAGTTTAGTGTTCAGGAATGGCATTATGCTTATTGTAGCCTGCTGGATCTAGCGACCATCATGTGAGATTATGCTTATTGTAGCCTGCTGGATCTAATGACCATCATATTTTTAATCTAGTAAAGGCTTAAGTAAGCTAACGCCACACCAACTAGAGTTTGAAGATCTCTGGCTGGTGGGTTGCTACATATTAGGAGTATAGCTGTGTTAGTACAGCGCCTTATGTTTTATCATAGAAACATAGCTCTAGCGACTATCTCATTTTGACGAATGACTACCTTAGCGTTTTGACTTCGGAACAGAATTGCTATGGATTATTTTGTATAATTAGCTACCCCCTGTGTTTAAATGATGCTTTTGAGCTACGTTTAAGGCTTATGTTAAACCTGCTGGAACTAGTGACTATTTCTCTTCCTGCCCAGAGAATGTGCAGTAGTTCAACACCATATCTTCATAGGCTACAGTACATTGATAGAATTTCTAAACCATATTAGTTAAAAAGAAGATATGAAGTAGTTACTTCATTTGCTCTGCAACCTGGGGGTATCGGATCCGACTTCGGATCCGAGCTGGCAGATTTCCAAGCTCCAAGATCCTAGCTCCTCCCCCTACCCATAATCCCCTGCTACCAACCACATTACCCCAGATCGTTTTTTGCCACGGCTGAAGAAGCTTTCCCTTTGAAGAGCTCCTGGCTGGGTGAGATCGTTTCTATCATAACTTCATCCTAAAGTTTCAAAAATCGTGTGTGTGTGGTAGTAAACCTTTTTTCTACCCCTTTTTAGTGCTAGTTTAAATTTTTTTCTGGTACAGTTAATTAGTTTTTTCCTTTGTCACTCCCCCTCCCCCCTTAGCGTTTGGGTGTGTGTGTGAGTGTTTAACATGGCGGAAGAGCCTAAGGCCATTTTTTCTAAATGTACTGAGTGTGGCCACAAGCTTTCCCCAGCTGATGGCCACACTCAGTGCGTTTTGTGCCTGGGGGTGGCCCATCTTTCAGAGGCCTGCCAGATCTGTGCGGCCTTTAACCCCCGGGCACTTCGGGATAGGAAAAACAAGCAGATCCTGGCGGGAAAACTCCCCCAGGAGTCAGCTTCTTCTTCCTCTCCCATTCGGGCTCCGGCTGCCTCAGCGGCCTAGGCGCCCCTCTGTTCCCTCAGCTCAACCCGGGACTCAACCTCCCTCTTCGGGTTTGAGCTCTGGGGAAACTAGTGCCTCCTCAACTAAGGAGAAGAGGCACAGGGAAAAGGAGGGACATAGATCCCACAAAAGGCGGGCCGAGTCTCACCCCTCGGCTCCGCCAGTGAAAATAGCTAAGTCTCCTTCGGGGGTCTCTGGATCTTTCTCTCGGCTCCGCTCGTCTAGCTTCTCGCAGGAGCCGGAGGAGGAAGATTGGCCTCTCTCGAGGTTGTCGAGGTGGCCCTCCCAGCCCGCCTCGACTAGCTCTTCCAGGTCAACCAAAAGCAACTCCGAAGCGGATATGGATTGGATGATGTGTCAGTTCTTGCAGACCCAAATGCAGATGGGGGTGCTCTTGCCTCTCCCCCCCCTCTGGGGGGGGGGGGGAGTGCGGCCCCCATGTTTGCCCCGATCACTCCTTCTCCAACTCGTTTTCGAATCTGAGAGTCATCGGATCCGGGCCCATTTGGACCCAGGGATTTGTCGGCGTCGATAGCGCTGGTCTCTTCGACGCCGACTATGCCCTCGAGCTTGTCGGATCCAAGCTCTCGGGGCCGAGGGCTGGGCGTCGGATCCGAGGGAGTTGTTGTATCTTCGGAGCTGTTGGCTTCAGAGTGCACCTCTCTCTCGGCACTGACTGCTTCGGCTCAGACCCCGATCCCTTCCTCGGAGCTGAGGAGATTGCTCTCAGAGGCTGGCGGGGGTGATTCTCCTTCGGCTTTTGAGGTAGTGGAGAGGGTACTACTGAGATCCTCCAGATCCCCGGTTCGGGCTTCGGATCCACCCGTACCCCCACTGTATGAAGGTCCGTCTTCCATCATCCGACCATCGGGACAGCCTGCCCAAGCCCTCCAGCTAGTTCCTGTGGAGGAACAACAACCCGTGGACGAGCCCTCTTCGGATAGCCCCACCGAGGAGGTTCCTCAGAAACGTCGGTGTAAAAGGAGGCACCTGGACTCCCCAGAGTCCGTTACCACCGACACGGACTTAGATGATAGGGAGGGTTCCCCAAGGTCACCCCCTGAAGATGTCTCCTTTGGAGACATCATGGAAATGTTGCGTATTAGAGGGGGGGGGGGGTGGTCTGCCCAAATACCTTCCCTTGATGAATCCGTGTTCCTGGAGGCGTTTGAGGCAGGCCCATCTACTTCCTGGGTGTCCCCTCCGGCCGACCCCCTGGTGGACTTAATTACCACCAGGGCGTGGAAGGAGCCCGACACCGTGGAGCCCATTCCTAGGCGTCCCGATAAAATACTGAGTCCCCCCACAGATAGGCAATCAAGGGCCAAAGGATCCCCTGTTGATGCCATGTTGGTGGCGGCAGCCACCAAGAAAGAACTCGTTCAGGAGAGTTCTCTGGTCCACCCGCCAGATAAAGAATCTCAAGCGTTGGACCGGATTGGGAAGCGGATGTTTGCTTCAGTGACCTTTTCTATAAGGGCGCTGAACTATATGGCACATACCATCAGGGCTAATACCTGATGAGACAAGCTGTTCAGTCTGACTGATGTTAGAGTAGCTCGAGAGATTCAAGTATCCAACCTGGCCCCTATGAATTCCAGGGCTTGAGTGGGGCACAGGCAGGACTTCTGCAGGTTTACTGAAATGCCTAGGTTGTGGGCTAGAGGTCAGTGCGTAATCTCTCGCTACAGAGAGCTGATGCCTTTTGGTCGCGGTAAGGAGCCAGTCGGGTGGACCAGAGAACTCTCCTGAGCGAGTTCTTTCTTGGTGGCCGCCGCCAGCAACATGGCATCAACAGGGGATCCTTTGGCCCTTAATTGCCTATCTGTGGGGGGACTCAGTATTTTATCGGGACGCCTAGGAACTGGCTCCACGGTGTCGGGCTCCTTCCACGCCCTGGTGGTAATTAATTCCACCAACTGAGGGGAAACACAGGAAGTAGATGGGCCTGCCTCAAACGCCTCCAGGAACACGGATTCATCAAGGGAAGGTTTTTGGGCATACCACCCCCCCTCTAATACGCAACATTTCCATGATGTCTCCAAAGGAGACATCTTCAGGGGGTGACCTTGGGGAACCCTCCCTATCATCTAAGTCCGTGTTGGTGGTAACGGACTCGGGGGAGCCCAGGTGCCTCCTTTTTCACCGATGTTTCCGAGGAACCTCCTCGGTGGGGCTATCCGAATAGGGCTCATCCACGGGTTGTTGTTCCTCCACAGGAACTAGCTGGAGTGCTTGGGCAGTTTGTCCCGATGGTCGGATGATGGAAGACGGACCCTCATACAGTGGGGGTATGGGTGGATCCGAAGCCCGAACCGGGGATCTAGAGGATCTCGACAGTACCCTCTCCACTACCTCAAAAGCCCAAGGAGAATCACCCTCGCCCGCCTCTGAGATCAATCTCCTCGACTCCGAGGAAGGGATCGGGGTCTGAGCCGAAGCAGTCGGCGCCGAGAGGGAGGTGCGCTCCGAAGCCAACAGCTCCGAAGATACAACTCCTCCCTCGGATCCGACGCTCAGCCCTTGGCCCCGAGAGCTCGGATCCGACAAGCTCGAGGGCATAGTCGGCGAAGAGACCAGCGCTATTGGCGCCGACAAATCCCTGGCTCCGATGACTCCGAGATCCGAAAACGAGTCGGAGAAGGAGTGATCGGGGCAAACATGGGGGCCGCACTCCCCCCCAGAGGGGGGGGGGAGGCAAGAGAACCCCCATCTGCATTTGGGTCGGCAAGAACTGATGCATCATCCAATCCATATTCTCTTCGGAGATGCTTTTGGTTGACCTGGAAGAGGTAGTCGAGGCGGGCCGGGAGGGCCGCCTCGACGACCTTGAGGGAGACCGATCTTCCTCCTCCGGCGAGAAGCTAGGCGAACGGAGCCGAGAGGAGAAGGATCCGGAGACCCCCGAAGGAGACTTGGCTATTTTTGCTGGCGGAGCCGAGGGGTGAGACTCGGCCCGCCTTTTGTGGGATCTATGTCCCTCCTTATCCCTGTGCCTCTTCTCCTTAGTTGAGGAGGCACTAGTTTCCCCAGAGCTCAAACCCAAAGAGGGAGGTTAAGTCCAGGGTTGAACTGAGGGAACAGAGGGTGCCGAAGTCGCTGAGGCAGCCGGAGCCCAAACGAGACAGGAAGAAGAAGCTGACTCCTGGGGGAGTTTTCCCGCCAGGATCAGCTTGTTTTTCCTATCCCGAAGTGCCTGGGGGTTAAAGACCGCACAGATCTGGCAGGCCTCTGAAAGATGGGCCACGCCCACGCACAAAACGCAATGAGTGTGGCCATCAGCTGGGGAAAGCTTGTGGCCACACTCAGTACATTTAGAGAAAATGGCCTTAGGCCCTTCCGCCATGTTAAACACTCACACACACACCCAAACGCTAAAGGGGGAGGGGGAGTGACAAAGGAAAAAACTAATTAACTGTACCAGAAAAAATTTAAACTAGCACTAAAAAGGGGTAGAAAAAAGGTTTACTACCACACACACACGATTTTTGAAACTTTAGGATGAAGTTATAATAGAAACGATCTCAACCAGCCAGGAGCTCTTCAAAGGGAAAGCTTCTTCAGCCGCGGCAAAAAACGATCTGAGGTAATGCGGTTGGTAGCAGGGGATTATGGGTAGGGGGAGGAGCTAGGATCTTGGAAAGCTGCCGGCTCGGATCCGATACCCACAGGTTGCAGAGCAAATGAAGTAACTACTTCAGATCAGTTGTTAGAAACTGCATTTAAGTTTTATTTTAAGCCTGAAAGATTGTTTTTCATGTATGTTTAGCTGTATGCTAATTTGTAATTGGCCAGAGTTGTGTCTTTCATGATTATACTGAGACTAGCCTCACTACTGTTTTCTACATTGGCTTGTGTATTTCAACTGTTAAATTGCTAGTAGGCAAAAACTGTTTTTCTTTATTTGCTGTTTACAACAACCCATAGCAGAGTATTATTTTTCTAGTGTCTTTTCTAGGATGCCTACTGTAATTTTAAGGACCATGTTACTAGAGCCAAGTGCTCTCCTGCCGGCTACAGTATATCTGTATTTTACTCCATTAAGATGTGTAAAATGATAGTATGTTTGCTTATACCTAACATTCTTACTGCATTCTTAAGCCTTTTCTAAAGAATTTTTTTTTCTTTCACTACAGCTCTTTCTCTCTATCCCAAAGTTCCAAGCTCATCAATCTTGCACACCCTGAACTAGGAAGCTAAACACACTGCTTGAAGTAAAGGAACCCAGTAATAATCTCCTACTGCCTCATCTACCTCCTGTTATCTCTGTACCTTTCCAAGAAAGGAAGTCAGAAAGTATGTAATTTTTCCTACAAACTTGGCTACTATGTGTTTACTGTAACTACTACTTTCTAGCAGACTACGGCACACTTCCAAACCTAGGCTAGCCAGCAGCCATATCCCACTCTTTGCCCTCTGTCCTCTCTCTCTGCACACTTTCTAGCATATTGCCTGCAATACCGTGCCGTGTCTCCCCTATCCCAGTTAAGGTATTCCTCCTAGTACAGTGTTTTTAGTACCAGACTCTCAGGATTCTCAAGGATATTATTTTCCTACCACCTCCATAAGGCAATATCCCACTGCCCAGACCTTTCCCCTCTTATTTCTACTATCATTTCCCATAGTAAACTGATTTTTTCTCTTACTACCTCCATTATAACATTTCTCCTGCATAATTTTGTCTCTTACTGCCTACACGATAGCATCTCCTGACGCTATCCAGACCGGTAAACAAATCTTTTCCTCTAGAATTAAGCATTTTTCACTGACTGATTGGCATTCTTGTTTCTACCCACTCAGTTCGCCCTGCGGGCTCACTCCGCTCCCCTACCCTACCCCCAAATTCCACCCACCCCAGTACACCTGACTTTATACTTCCTGAGCCACACCCCCAACCCTAATCCACCAATTACATCTTCTCAAAACTCCATTCCATTAACAAACTTTTGGCTCCATTTGGCCCCACACCCCTAGAGCACCTGACCTATACTTCCTGAGTCATACCCTCAACCCTAATCTACCAATTACATCACTTCACAACTCTATAACAATTAACAAACTTTGGCTCCTTTTTAGTTAGCCTTACCTCTCCACACCCACCCTGTCCCTCAATCCCTCCACAAATCACAACTTCTCTTTAGTTTCCTCTTCCATTGTGCCTAACCTCCTCCAACCTTCACCTCCCACTATGTATAACTATTGTAGGCCTCTTCACCTAAACATTCTTTTCCTTATCCATTGGCCTCACCTCCATACTTATATCTCATTGCCTAACTTCCTATGAATCCCCAGCTTTTGCTACATTTCTTCACCTCCCAAGACAAACAAACCCTCTCCCTCCTATCACCTCCCTAACACACTAACATAACTTCCTCTTCATCCTTCATTCTACCACACTTTCGTAGACTAACCCATATAAAGCATCTCCAAATGAAAAAAGGACACCTTTCGCTCTGTAAAATGTTCAAACTAAAATGCAAATCTCAAAACTTCTGACTACTACACGGTGATATCCACCCAAACCCTGGTCCTAACACCACCACTCCAAATACTCTTTCAGCCCCTACTACCACTCCCCTCAATGTCCCAAAAAATCTAAACTCTTTACTTATAGGTCACCTCAATATAAGAAGTGTTAATAACAAAATAACCCAGCAACATGCCCTATTAGACATCTATTCCTTTGACATCTTATGCCTTACTGAAACATGGCTCAAACCCACAACTAAAGACAATGACATCCCCCCCCCCTGGCTACAACATTCTCAGATTAGACCGGCTAAATAAAAAGGGAGGTGGAGTAGCAATACTGTTCAAATCTCAACTGAAGGTCACATCGGTAGACTTGTATCCCCCACCACATAACAATGCAGAATTTTTAACATCAATGCTCCAAATTAATGCTAAGAAATCAATATACATTATCTGCTCTTACATCCCCCCCGGGAACAATATCAGTACTTTAGAAAATACACTAAGCTGGCTGTCCATGTCCCTACCACAAGAAACTATACTCCTTGGTGACTTTAATATTGACAGGAATAGCTGTACCTCTGCTACTCCAACTACACATATAAACCTCTTTGGCTTCCACCAAACCACTTCCTTCCCTACCAGATCCCACAAGCCTAGCAAAAAACAAACTATATTAGATTGGATACTAGTGAATAGTGACCCCCATACTTATCAAACAGGTATACTCCCAGACAATATTAGTGACCATTCTCTTACCTACATCTCTAGACAAAAGACTCACATTCATAATCGAATAGCTTTTAAAACTACTAGAAACAAAAAATATTTCAACCCTAGTAATTTTAAGCTGAACTCAAAGCATGCAATTGGTCTCCACTAAAATACCTACCTCTTGACAAAGCCGTTTCATACTTTAACAAAACATTTTTACAGATCCTTGAGCACCATGCTCCCACTTGTACTGTTAGAACAAAAAATAAACCAGCCCCCTGGCTGTCTAAGGATACAAGGCTAAACATACAATGAAGAAACAAACTCTGGTCCAAATGGAGAAAATCTAAAGATCCAACTGATCAACTAAAGTTTAAACAAATTCGTACCACTAAAAAATCCATAAACCTGGACAAAAAAAACTACTACCTCAAAATTCGACAAAACCAACAAAACAATCCTCAAAAGTTCTGGTCAGGTATCAACAAATTGCTCCACCCAGGACAATCCAAAACACCTACCCCCTCTAACCTAAGCCAACTCCCTCCTGACCAAATTGCCGGCACCTTTAATAATTTTTTCTCTGAAACAGTTCAGTCTCTAGCAACTACCTTACCTACTACTAACACCACTAAATGTCCCACACCAACCAACTTATCCCAGTCTTTTAATCTTCAACCTATTCAAACATCTTTAATACACTCCTTGCTTCTTAAACCATGTACTCCATCAGCAGACCTTCTCCCACCTGAATTCCTGCAAATTGCAGCTGGTGTACTTGCCTACCCTATTTCTATCCTAATAAACAGAACTATCTCTGAATCTTATGTACCATCCATCTGGAAAATCTCCTATATCATCCCTCTGCATAAGGGAGGTACCTTGAATGAATTATCAAACTTCCGCCCAATAGCCCTTCTCTCTCCCCTTGCAAAAATTATCGAGAGATGTATTCACAGGCAATTACTTCAGTACCTCCTACAAAACAACCTACTAGTTGACTGCCAACACGGTTTCAGGCCACACCATAGTACTACTACAGCTCTTCTATCCTTTACAGACTGCATTAATAAAAACAGGAATTCAAACCTTCTATCTTCTGCAGTCTTCTTAGACCTCTCAAAGGCCTGTGACATGGTTAATCACCAACTATTGATAAGTATACTCGAATCACTCTCCCTTGATCATCAACTAATAAAATGGTTCCAATCCTACCTAGAAAACAAGCTGTCCTGTGGGAAAACAATCCATCTTCTCAGCTTTCTATCACCCTCGGTGTCCCTCAAGGATCCATTCTTGGACCTCTCCTTTTCACAATTTTCATTAATGATCTAAAAACCTCCCTTCCCCAAACTACATGCATACAATATGCAGATGATTCAACTTTGAAATGTACCGCATCCTCCCCATACAAAATTACATACAAACACGCAAACAGTCTTTACTGTAGTTGAAAATTGGTTCCATCAAAAATGTCTCCTCCTCAACCCCAAAAAAACTAAATTACTACTTTATACTCCCACACACAAGTCCCCCTCAATCAATTTCATAGCAAAATCTAATGATGGCACAGAAATAGCCCCTGAAACTACCACAAAACTCCTTGGTGTAATAATAGATAACCATCTCAACTTTGACACACACATTAACTCAACTATTAAATCAGTAAATAGAAAACTTGGATTCCTCTACAGAATCAGACCATTTCTTACAGTCAACAAATATCTCTATTGCCCAAACCCACCTCATCTCCAGCCTACTCTACGCCTCCCCTATCTATACGAATCTATCCCAATGCAACCTAAATAAACTAGCAACAGCCTACAACAACATAGCCAAATTTGCCACCGGCGCCCCTTTCCGTACTCACCACTGCCTTAATCTTAAACTTCTAGGATGGCTGGAAGTACAAAACCAACTAGCTTACCAGCAACTCATTTTTATTCACAAGATTTTACATCATCCTACAAATACTCCCATACTATGTAGCCTAGTTAATTCTTATAAAAACCTTCCTAACCTAAAGATCTGCAAAAAAGCTACAAGTTGCCACCACTAAATCCTTTAATAAATCTGGGGACTGCCTATTCGCAAATACAGTTGGCAATACTTGGAACAAACTTCCAAATGAAATAACATCTCTTACCTCCACCAACCTTTTTAAGAAAAAAACTGAAAAACTTCATTAAAACCAAATGGTTTTGCCCCTGTCGAAGCCAGGACTGATACTTGCATCTTCTTATTTTTACTCCCCAATCTACTTCTTTTTGCTGAGATTTCTCTACCTTCTATATATGACATGATTAAACATTTTTTTCTCTTCTAACTCCCACTGTGCTTTGTGAATTTTTTTAGGTCCTATTTTGTGTTTTTTTCTTTCCTCTTTTTCTTTCTTTCTTTCCTCTATATACTCACATATTTAAGTGTATGTGTGTATATGTGTATTCATGTATCTATATGTATATATACATATACATATATATATATATATATATATATATATATATATATATATGTGTGTGTGTGTATATATATATATATATATATATATATATATATATATATATATATATATATATATATATCCCGGTCAACAAATGTTAAATAAATAAATAAATAAAATAAAAAATAAATAAATATCCATGAGGGACGTAACCTGTTTCTGTGCCTCTGCCCATTGTTTTTTTGGCAGATCTGGCCAACCATCTGTCATTGGCAGAGTGTGGAAATGGAATCTGTATCCCTGTGATACGATGTTTAGTACCCACGTGTCCTGGGTAATTAACTACCAATTTTTAGCAAAAAGTGCTAATTTTCCCACTATGGGTGCTGCCAAAATATAAGTGCTTGGTGTAGGCAGAGGGAAGTCACTGGGATTGCTTTCTGTAGGTTTGCGCTTTATCTCCTCCAAATTTGGAGGTCGATGTGCCCCATTACTTTGACCTGTATGAGTCTTGAGCCTGGTACCTGGAACCCTTAGGGCGTCTGGATTTGCCCCTTTGAGCTCTGTCTGACACAGGAAAGGACCAATTTTTTGTAGGCCAGTGTCTACTGAATCTAAGTGGCTGCACTTGTAAGAAATCTTTAACAGTTTGCATAGACTTAGCTTTCTCTTCCATTTTCTTTAAAACCTCTTCTGCCTTAACACCAAACAGAGAATCATGCTGTAAAGCTGCATCTAGCAATTTAGCTTTAACATGATCAGGCACATTTTGTTCCTTTAACCAGGCATGCCTCCTAATCACAGATCCAGTAACTGTGGCCCTGCAACAGGCCTCTAAAGAATCAAAACCACATTGCAAAGTATGCTTTCCAACTTGTTCAGCTGCATGCAATAATTCATACAATTCCTTATTTTCTGCACATTCTGAAATCAACATCATTTTCTGTTTCAGCAATGTCATAACATGTTGTTGGTACTTAAGCATATTAAATTGACAGTTTAAGGCCCTGACTGCCAAAGTTGCAGATGTATAAACCTTTTTTCCCCATCTGTCCAGTGCCCTTGAACCCCTGTCAGAGGGGGTAGGGTTTTTTTGCTTTTGAGCCCTTAAGTCCCTTTGGATCCTGTGAAATAGTTTCAGGATCAGCAGCAGGGTTTCTAAATAAAAATGTATGTGAGTCAGGGACCCTGTAATATCAGTCGGGCTTACTGGGAGCTGGAGGTAAGGAGTCAGGGGTCAAGCTCGACTCCGAAAACACATCATCCACAATGTCTAAAACAGGGGGAATGGCTAAAGGCTTGGGCTGAGGGAGAAGGAGGAAATGCTTAAGCCTCTTTTTTTGATTCTGAGAAGTCTTAACTCTCCCAGTGAAAATGCTCCCTCAAAGTATGCAAGGTTTCTCCAAATGAATAATCCTCAAGAGGAGATGCAAATGGAATAGACTCCTCAGTATCAGAATCCTCATAGGGAGGTAAAGATAATTCCTGATCAGAAGAGGAATCAGAAGAAATATAAACCTGATCTGAAGATTCATAATGTCTGTGTCTTGCCTAGGCCTCTTATCTGGAGGGGGATGGGAACCCCTGATCAAGGTAATGAGGTCTTCAGCCATTTTGATCATCTGTTTTTTAGGCATGGAGGCCTGTGCACGTGGCTCATGCGTCAGTTTTTTAGTTTTAGAAATTGCTTTTGTCTTTGGTTTTGCAGCTGTCATTGGTTTGATGTACAAATGTTGAGGTCTGAATACACCCTCAGAAGCCAGTGCCTGCTCAGCAGCTCTGGACCCATCCGAGGGAGATACATCCGTCGGTCCAATACCTTGAGTATCTTGCGGGATGCTGGACTCCACATGGGTGTCGGTAGAGGCCTGCAACTCGAAGGTAGCGGGTATCAGGGGCTGCGAAGGCGCCTCACTGAGTACCGGTGACCGACTTAGGAGAAGCTTCGTCGTTTTGGATTGTGACTGCCTTTCTCTGTCCTTTTCTCTTGCGTTTTTTATGTACTCCGGGTAGTCGGATTATTGTCCGACGACATTTCTGGGTAGTTAAATCTGTTTCCAAAATACTTTGATGCAAAAATATACAGACGCTTAATAGTGCGTTGGTTAAATCTAGCACAAAACCAACAGCCAGGCACGTTGTGATCAGGGCCTAGGCAAGGAATACAGTATAAATGGAAATCCTTATGAGGTACTTGCTTCCCACAAGTAATACAATTATTAACTTTTTCTGACATCAGTAAAAAGCAAGAAAACAGTTTCCCCAATGGGGTACTTAGCTTTAGTGAAGACTACAGTTCGGAAACTTTAACTGAAATATTTCAGTAGTCGGCCGACCAGCACTTGCGAAATGCTTCTGCTTCGGGCTCCGCGCGGCAAGAAAGACTAAAGAAAATGGTGTCGGATGCATGTTTTATACCCCTGACGACCTGACGTCATGGAAGAGGAGACAGCAAACGACGCAGGACCCAAGACTTTGGTATTCAGGCCGACTGAGGGCAACCTGCCAGCAGATTACCAAAAATGTAATGACTGCAACAGTGAAACATGAAGAACATTCATTGTTTCCAGGTTCTGAGAAAGTTGACATCAGGGATTTTTAAGTACCACTGAAGTTTCCTCATATGCAGTCTTGCATATGGAATTATTAGAATGCAAAGAGGTCATGAACCCTAGGGCTTGCAGTATTTTTCTTGCAGACAGCTGGTTTTGGTGGCGAGTAGAATTAAATAGTTTGTCGATAACATTTGTTTTTCTGAAGTGAGGGATGCCATCTGGGAAGTTGTGTTCAAGCTTGCTCCCAGGAATACAAACTGTTGGCTGGATACCTGATGTGATTTATTTTTGCTGATGGTGTACCACAGTGAAGTTAGAAGTCTCTGTACAAATGTCAGGTGCTGGAGTAGCAATTCCTGACTATCCATCTGAATCAGGCAATCGTGCATGTATTTGTGAATTCGAATTTTCTCTGCCTGCAATACTGCGATATGCAATAGCTGGTGCTAGGCATTTTGTTAACCCTGGGCACAGTAGATAAGCCAAAGGGAAGTGCAGAGAACTGATAATGCATAGCGCCTGCTGTGACACTTAGGTATTTCCTGCAAGACTCCCTTATGGGTATGTGCAGATAAAAAAAAAAAAAAAAAAAAAAAAAAAAAACTTAAGTCTAGGGTGGCTTAGCCAGGAGTCCTTGGCTAGCATAGGAAGCATCTGTTGGAGAGTAAACATCTTGGAAGCTTGGAACCACCAGGAAGGGGTTGAGAATAGACAGATCCAGGATAGAGCACCAAGAGCTTTCTTTCCTGGGTACCTGAAACAGTCTTGAGTAAAAATCTTGACCCCTTATGCTCTGCTGGCATAGGTCAAATAGCCTTGATACTGCAAAGAGAAGTACTTGCTTTTGGGCCTCTGCCACTGGTGTGGAAGGAGGTCTGGCCAACCGCCTGGGGTTGGCAGTGTGTTTGAGTAGAATCTGTATCCCAGGGATGCCATGTTTAAGACCAATCTGTCCTGGATGATGTACTCCCAGTTTTTTGCATGTAGGGAAAGATTCCTCCTATGGGTGCAAGTATTTGGGCAAGGCTTGGAAGAATTAAGTGTAAGTCATTGAGAGATTTCATCAAAGGATGTTGGCTTACTACTCCCTGTTTTAGAAATGGGATAACGCCATTACTTAGATCTGTGCATACCCTGAGAATGTAATCATGGTGGTATGCTGCCCCTGGGCTAGAACTGAGAAGGTCAGTTTGCATAGATGTAGCTTTTTCCTACATCTTTTTGAGGAGGACTTCGGCATTATTGCCATACAGGTGTTCTTGACTTTGTGGTGCATCTAGTAATTTCGCTCTGAAATAGTCTGGCAAGATAAGTTCCTTAAGCTAAGCATGCCTTCTAAGAACAGACCCAGTGACAGCAGCCCTACAAAATGCTTCTAAGGCATCAAAACCACATTGCAAAGTATGTTTTCCAACTTGGTTAGCAGAATGCATGAACTCTTGTAAATCTTTATGTTCTGTACAATCAGGAATCAACATCATTTTCTGTTTAATTAGCTCCATAACATGTTGCTGCTACTTTAACATATGAAACTGGCAATTTAAAGCCCCGATAGCCAGAGTAGCAGAGGTGTATACCTTCTTACATCATCTGTCTAAAGCCCTAGAGTCCCTGTCCGAAAGGGTAGGACTTTTGGCTCTTTTAGCCCTAATGCCTTTAGGTCCCTGGGAAATTGTCTCTGGATCTGCAGTAGGATTCTTAAAGAGAAACTTGTGGGAGTCAGGTACTCTGTAGTACCGGTCAGGTTTCCTGACCGCTGGAGGCAAGGTATCAAGGGGTAATGCTGGATTCCAAGAAGACATCATCTACAATTTCAAGAACAGAAGGTATAGCTAGAGTCCTGTGCTGAGGCAAGTCTAAAAATTCTCTGAGTCTCTTTTTGGACTGTGGGTAGTCCTGGCATTCCCAGCGGAAATGCTCTCAAGGTATGCAAGGTTTCCACCAAAAGAAAAGTCCTCTGGAGGGGAAGAAGAGGGGATGGAATCCTCTGCATCTGAATTCTCATAGGAAAATAAGGGGAATGTCCTGGTAATCAGAGGGATCAGAGTCATCAGGCTCACGGTCTGTAGAATCAGAAGGAAAATCAATCCTTTGTCTTACAGAGGGGGAAGGCTGTCTTCCCCAAATTAAAGTTACAAGGTTTTCAGCTATTCTAAGCATTTGTTTCCGTGGTATGGGAGCTAGAGCATGCGCTTTGGTCCTCAGTATTCTAGGCGAAGTGCGAACTCTGGGCCTGAGAAACTCGGTAGTTTTAGTTAGAAACGAAGACGGCAGTTTCATAAGACCATCAGAAGGTTGGAATACACCCTCAGAAGCCGGTGCCTACACAGCGGCTCGGGACCCATTCAAGGTTAAGACATCCACAGGTTCCATAGTCGAAGAAGCAACTCACGGCATACTGGACTCCGAAAGGGTGTCAGCAGAGGCCTGCAAATCTGTATAAATGGGTATCAGGGGCTGCGAATGCGCCTCACTGAGTACCGGCCTATGCGGTCTGCCTCTGTCTTTATCCCTACGTTTTTACGGAAGACCGGTAGCAAGATGACATCGAAGCCATTTCGGAAAATGGAGAATGAGAGCGAAAGAATTCAGCAACAAAAATAGCCCGACGACAAATAGTTCAGGCGTTGAACAAGGCACAGAACCGACACTGAGGAACATCGTGATCTGGGCCTAAACAGATGACGCAGTAAGAATGAAAATCTCTGTGAGGTATTTGCTTTCCACTGGCAAAACAATTAACTTTATCTGACATCGGATTAGAGCAAGAAAAAAGGATCCCCAATGGAATACTTATCTTTTAGAAGACGTCAGGTCTGAAACTCGAAAAACGAAAATTTCAGGAGTCGGCCGACCAGCACTTGCGAACTGCTTCTGCTTCAGGGCACCGCACGGCAAGAAAGACTGATGTAATGGCGTCGGCTGCATGTTTTATACCCATGACGCCCTCACGTCATTGAAGAGGCGACAGCATCCGATGCAGAAATCCCAAGACTCTGGTATTCAGTAAAAAGAAAACAAAACTGTACCGGTCTTGCACTCAACCACAAAACATTTTTTGTTAAAAACAGAAGTGTAAGCGCTTTCGCGATAAATCCTACCGCTTCCTCAGACAAATAGATTATAAAAAAACAGTTCATATATCAGTTTAAACAGTCAGCTGATATAATTAGACCAATTGCAGAACTAGTAGTACTTAAAGATCTAAAACAACTAAAATATATTCATTAAATGCCATATTAAACCACATTAAAAACACGATATAAACATCTGACCATTCAACATAAGACACGTAAACAACATTAAAAACGTCAGATTACAAAAAGTACGAAAAATAAGACAATAATATTTACGTCATATTAAACATGCTTTAGACGGTGTAACTTTAAAAAAGGTTTAAGAGATGTAGTCCCATTTAAACCTGGGGGCCTCTCAGCATTAAGCATAAGAATCCATTTTTGTTAAGCACTTTCAGTGTAATTGTCAAGATCGCCTCCTCTTACATTAGGGTGTATAACCTGAATAGCTAAAAATCTAAAAGTGTGTATATGGTCCGTCTGTTTCACATGATTAGCTAGGGCATTATTTTCTTTTTGATTATTAGTATCTCTTCAATGCTCAAGGATCCAATCCTTTAACATCCTGTTCATTTTGCCCACATACATTGTTCGTACGGCAGTCAACATAACCAGAACATCTAATATATATATATATATATATATATATATATATATATATATATATATATATATATATATATATATATATTAATATATATACACATACATACATACTGGCATGCAGTGGTCTGGTTACCTTCATTTTACTGCAAAAATATTGCTTCAAAGATTTATTATTCCTAAAGGAGAACAAAGGAATATCTCCAACTTTATAAGTCCTGGTGCTTCCTAGAGTAACATCCAATGTCTGTTAATAATGGAGGTATACTAATTAATGTCACTAGAATATTGGAGAACAACTCACAATCATCATCTTTAATGGGAATATGTTCAGTGGTTTGTACCACATTGCTAAAATATGGTCTGCATCTGTGGCTCGTCTGTGTCCATGCTTCATCTATAGTAGCAGTAATCTCTGTCTTAGAATAACCCCTATCTAGGAACTCTTGTTGAACAATATCAAGTGCTTGCTGAGCTGCTTCGTCATCATTGTGTAATCTAAGCACCCTGTAAATAGTACAGTTTTGTACCTACCATAAATGTAGATGTCCGATAGATATGCAACTGCAGTCATAACATATGGGTTTGTCCTGCCTCAGGCAGCCCTCGGTCGGCCGAATTCCAAAGTCTGGGTCCGGCGTCGGCTGGTGTCGCCTCCTCTCCGACGTCAAAACGGCTGGAGTATAAAGGCATTGGCCGACGCCATCTTCTTCAGTGTTTCTTGCCCCAGATGTCAGGTGCCCTCGTAGGAAGGCTGAAGTTGGAGAATGGATATAAAGAATCCCAAACATGCACAACAGTAATAAACAGATACACCATAGGAGATACCCCCAGCTGAAGGGAAAAGGGGTAGGGACCCAAAAAGAAGGATACAGAGGGGTAGGAGGGTGGGAAAATCTGACTGCAGTTGCATATCTATCGGACATCTACATTTATGGTAGGTACAAAACTGTACTATGTCCTTCAAGAATGCAACTGCAGTCATAACATATGGGTTGAATACCATAGCCAAGCTGGGGGTGGATGGAACTATTTTAAGGATGGTGTAGCTAAAATCCCCTGCAGGACTGCCGAAGCAAAGCCTGCTCGGGATCTGGAGTATAAGGGCAGGTGGGAGTGCTTGGTAAATGTATGCACGGAGCTCCATGTAGCAGCCTCTAAAATGTCCTTTGTTGCCACTCCTCTTAGGAAAGCTGTGGGTGGCTATAGCTCTGGTGGAGTGTTGACTAATATTGGCTGGCACACATTTTCCATGAAAAGAATAGCAAAATCTGATGCAATGTCCAATCCACTTTGAAATTGTTTGTTTGGAGATTGCTTTTCCTTGTACTCCAGCAGCATAGGCTACAAACAGCTGGTCAGACTTTCTGGTGGCCTTAGTTCTGTCCAAGTAGTAGCGTAGTTGTCTGTGAATGTCCAAAGTATGCAGTAGTTTTTCCCCCCTATTTTGAGGATTGGGGAAGAATGTAGGTAGATGAATAGCTTGATTTAGAGAGACCCTGGAAATAACTTTTGGCATGAATGTAGGATTGGTTCTTAGAGAGACTCTGTCTTGATGAAAAATGAGGAAGGGGGGCACTGCCATGAGTGCCTGTATCTCCGAAACTCTTCTTGCAAAAGTGACTGCCAGTAAGAGGGCCGTCTTCCATGAGAGAAAGTGCATTTCTGAGGTTGCTGCTGGCTCAAATGGAGGAAGAGTTAGTTTTTCCAACACGTAGTTGAGGTCCCATGAAGGTACTGGCTGTTTTCTGGGACGTTTGATATTCTTTATCCCTCTTAGAAACTGTCTTAGCAGAGGATGTGAAAACACTGGAAGGTCACAGTTGTATTTTGCTGAGATTGCTGAGGCATGAATCTTTATTGAGGAGTATGAGAGTCCAGTATGAAATAGTTCTGCCAAGTATTCTAATATCTGAGGTATACTCAGTAATGCTGTGTCCTGACCCCTTTTGGCATTCCAGATGCTGAATCTCTTCCACTTGGCTGAATAGGTTTTTCTGGTGGAAGGTCTGCGTGCTTCCAGCAAGATCTCTTGAACACATTTGGAAAGAGAGTTAGGTGTTGAAGTCATAGTAGCCTCCAGGCTGTCAGATGCAATGTCTTCAGGTCTTGATGTACAGTCCTGTAACTGTGTTGTGTTAGGAGCAGGGGCCATAGGGTCAGAGGCCATGGTTTGGTCCGAGTTATGGTCAATAGCAGTGGGTACCAGTGTTGCCTTGGCCAGTCTGGAGCTATCAAGATGCCTGTTGGTTGTTCTGCTTTGATTTTCAGTATCACCTTGGTCAGCAGAGGCAGGGGAGGGAATGCATAAATTTTTAGAGAATTCCAGCTGAAGGAGAGAGCATCCGTTTTCCAAGCTAGAGGGTGGGGAGTCCTTGTGCAGAACTTTTCCAGGTGATGATTTAAGTGGGAAGCAAAAAGATCTACGTCCGGTCTTCCCCATGTCCTTGTCAGTTGAGAGAAAATGTGAGGGTGCAGCATCCATTCATGTGGGTCCATGAAATTTCTGCTCAGATTGTCCGCCAGTACATTGTCCTTGCCTGGTACAAACTGGGATTGTAAGTGTATCTTCAGGCTCAGGGATTTTTCCCAGAGAAGCCTTGTTAGTCTGCAGAGGGGATAAGAATGAGTGCCTCCCTGCTTGTTTATGTACCACATGACAGTGGTGTTGTCTGTCCTTATTAGCAAATGTCCTTGTTGTAGTGATTTTTCGAAAGTCTCGATGGCATGTATCACTGCCAACATCTCCTTTTGGTTTATGTGCAGATGTCTTTCCTTTGGCGTCCATAGACCTTGAATGCATCTGCCCTCCATGTGCACCCCCCCCCCATCCATGGTCTGAGGCGTCTGTTGTAATCATTTGGCCTGCTTGGGGTCTGTTGAAAGACATGCCTTTGTTTAGTTGACTGGCTTGAGCCCACCATAGAAATTCCTTCTGCAGACATGGAATAAGTGGGATTATGTCCTCTAGGCTGTTGTGTTGAGACCATAAGTTTTTTAAATAGCATTGCAGCTTTCTCATATGAAGTCTTGCCAAAGGTATCAGAAGGATGCAAGATGCCATGAAACCCAGGGCCTGCAGGATTTTCCTTGCAGTCAGCTGGGGAAGCTTTGCTAGGCCTTTGAAGTACTCTGGTAAATGCTGCTGTTTTTCCTCTGTGAGGTAGGCCATTTGGGTTTCTGTGTCCAGTTTGGCTCCTAGGAATGTAATCTGTTGGGATGGTAGTAATTTTGACTTCTGAATGTTGACTGTGTAATCCCAAGGCCTGCAGTAGATGCATGACATAGTCCAAATTCCCTTTTAAGGTTTGTTTGTTGTCTGCTTGTATGAGGCAGTCGTTCAAGTAGGGGTATATTTGAATCCCCTGCTGTCTGCAGTGTGCCACTACTGATGCCAGGCATTTCGTGAACACTCTGGGCGCAGTAGATAAGCCAAACGGCAATGCTGAGAGTAGATAATGCTCTGTCCCTGCAAGAAATCTGAGGTATCTTCTGCAGCTGTGTCTGATTGGGACATGCAGGTATGCCTCCTTGAGGTCCAGAGTGGCCAGCCAAGACCCCTTGCCCAGCATGGGAAGAAGTTGCTGCAACGTCAGCATTTTGAATTTTGGCACAATGAGGAAAGTGTTTAGATTTGACAAGTCCAGTATGGGTCTCCATTTGTTTTCTTTTCTTGGAACAAGGAAAGGTCTTGAATAAAATCCCTGGCCTTGCTCCCGAGGAGGAAGTATATTCACTGTTGTAGTCATTACAAAGTACAGTTTTGTACCTACCATAAATGTAGATGTCCGATGGGTATGCATCTGCAGTCATCACATATGGGTTGTCCTGCCTCAGGCAGCCCTTCGGTCGGCCGGATTCCAAAGTCTGGGTCCGGCTGACGTCGCCCCTTCCCCGACGTCAGAGCGCCTGGGGTATAAAATCATCAGCCGACGCAATCTTCCTCAGTGTTTCTTGCCCCAGAAGCCAGGTGCCTTCAAAGGAAGGCTAAATTTGGATAAATGCAATAATTCCAAACACGCATAGATATATATATATATATATATATATATATATATATCTACATACACACAACAAATACACCATAATAGATAACCCCAGCTAGCTATGAGAGGGAAAAGTACCCAATAAATCCCAAAGAGGGGAAGGAGGGAGGGTAAACCTGACTGCAGATGCATACCTATCGGACATCTACATTTATGGTAGGTACAAAACTGCACTATGTCCTTCAAGGATGCATCTGCAGTCATAACATATGGGTTGAATACCATAGCTTAGCTGGGGGTGGAGGATCTATGTAAAGGATGGTGTAGCTAAAATGCCCTGCAGGACTGCCGTAGCAAAGCCTGCTCTGGTTCTGGAATATAAAGGTAAATTGTAATGCTTGGAAAATGTATGCACGGAGCTCCATGTAGCAGCTTCTAAAATGTCCCTGGTAGCCACCCCTCTTAAGAAGGCTGTGGAGGTGGCTGTGGCTCTGGTGGAATGAGGTCTAATGTTAGCTGGCACAGCTTTTCCATGGAAGGAATAACAGAAACGAATGCAATTCCCTATCCATTTTGAAATTGTCTGTTTGGAAATTGCTTTTCCTTGTGCACCAGCAGCATATGCTACCAACAGCTGGTCAGTTTTTTCTGTAGCTTTTCATTCTGTCCAAGTAGTAGCGCAACTGTCTGTGTATGTCCAGAGTGTGCAGAAGTTTTCCCCCTTTGTTTTGTGGATTTGGAAAGAAGGTAGGCAGGTGAATAGCTTGGTTTAATGAGACCCTGGATACCACCTTTGGCATAAATGAAGGATTGGTTCTCAATGACACTCTGTCCTGATGAAAAATAAGAAATGGCTGTACTGCCATGAGGGCCTGTAACTCAGATACTCTTCTTGATGAGGTTATGGCAGAAGGAAGGCGGTCTTCCAAGACAGGAAAGTACAGTTTTGTACCTACCATAAATGTAGACGTCCGATAGATATGCAACTGCAGTCATAACATATGGGTTGTCCTGCCTCAGGCAGCCCTCGGTCGGCCGGATTCCAAAGTCTGGGTCCGGCGTCGGCCGGTGTCGCCTCCTCTCCGACGTCAGAGCGGCTGGAGTATAAAGGCATCGGCCGACGCCATCTTCTTCAGTGTTTCTTGCCCCAGATGCCAGGTGCCCTCCTAGGAAGGCTAAATTTGGTGAATGGATAAACAATTCCAGACATGCACAACAGTAATAAACAGATACACCATAGGAGATACCCCCAGCTAATAGGAAGGGGTAGTGGACCCATAAAGAAGGTTGAAGAGGGGTAGGAGGGTGGGAAAATCTGACTGCAGTTGCATATCTATCGGACATCTACATTTATGGTAGGTACAAAACTGTACTATGTCCTTCAAGAATGCAACTGCAGTCATAACATATGGGTTGAATACCATAGCCAAGCTGGGGGTGGATGGAACTAAGAAAGGGATGGTGTAGCTAAAATGCCCTGCAGGACTGCCGAAGCAAAGCCTGCTCGGGATCTGGAGTATAAGGGCAGGTTGTAGTGCTTGGTAAATGTATGCACGGAGCTCCATGTAGCAGCCTCTAGAATGGCCTTTGTAGCCACTCCTCTTAGGAAAGCTGTGGATGTGGCTATAGCTCTGGTGGAATGTGGCCTAATATTGGCTGGCACACCTTTTCCCTGGAAAGAATAGCAGAATCTGATGCAGTGTCCAATCCATTTTGAAATTGTTTGTTTGGAGATTGCTTTTCCTTGTACTCCAGCAGCATAGGCTACAAACAGTTGGTCAGACTTTCTGGTGGCCTTAGTTCTGTCCAAATAGTAACGTAGTTGCCTGTGTATGTCCAAAGTATGCAGCAGTCCCCCCCCCCCCCTGTTTTGCGGATTGGGGAAGAAAGTAGGCAGGTGAATAGCTTGATTTAGAGATACCCTGGAAATTACTTTTGGCATGAATGTAGGATTGGTTCTTAGAGAAACTCTGTCCTGATGAAAAATGAGGAAGGGAGCCATGAGTGCCTGTATCTCCGAGACTCTTCTTGCAGATGTGACTGCCAATAGAAAAAATGTTTTCCATGATAGAAATTGCATTTCTGAAGTTGCTGCTGGCTCAAAAGGAGGAAGAGTTAATTTTTCCAAAACGAAATTGAGGTCCCATGCAGGTACTGGCTGTTTTCTGGGAGGTTTGACATTCTTTATCCCTCTTAGGAACTGTCTTAGCAAAGGATGTGAAAACACTGGTGGATCACAATCGTATTTTGCTGAGATTGCTGAGGCGTGAATCTTTATAGAAGAATATGAGAGTCCAGTATGAAACATTTCTGCCAAGTATTCCAATATCTGAGGTATACTCAGTAATGTTGTATCCTGACCCTGTTGGCATTCCAGATGCTGAATCTCTTCCACTTGGCTGAATAGGTTTTTCTGGTGGAAGGTCTGCGTGCTTCCAGTAAGATCTCTTGAACCTTTTTGGAAAGAGAGAAAGCGGAAGGAGTCATGGTAACCTCCAGGCTGTCAGATGCAATGTTTTCAGGTTTTGATGGACAGTCCTGTAATTGTGTTGTGTTAGAAGCAGGGGCCATAGGGGCAGAGGCCACGGTTTGGTCCGAGTTATGCTCAACAGCAATGGGTACCAGTGTTGCCTTGGCCAGTCTGGAGCTATCAGAATGCCTGTTGGTTGTTCTGCTTTGATCTTCAGTATCACCTTGGTCAGCAGAGGTAGAGGAGGGAATGCATACATTTTTAGGGAACTCCAGCTGAAGGAGAGAGCATCCGTTTTCCAGGCTAGAGGATGGTGGGTCCTTGTGCAGAACTTTTCCAGGTGATGATTCATGTGAGAAGCAAAGAGATCTACGTCCGGTCTTCCCCATGTCTTTGTTATTTGTAAGAAAATGTGAGGATGCAGCATCCATTCGTGTGGATCCAAGAAATTTCTGCTCAGCTTGTCCGCCAGTACATTGTCCTTGCCTGGCACAAACTGGGATTGCAAATGTATCTTCAGACTCAGGGATGATTTTTCCCAGAGAATCATGGTTAGTCTGCAGAGGGGATATGAATGAGTGCCTCCCTGCTTGTTTATATACCACATGACAGTGGTGTTGTCTGTCCTTATTAGGAAATGTCCTTGTAGTGATTTTTCGAAAGTCTCGATTGCATGTATCACTGCCAACATCTCTTTTTGGTTTATGTGCAGATGTCTTTCCCTTGGTGTCCATAGACCTTGAATGCATCTGCCCTCCATGTGCGCCCCCCATCCATGATCTGAGGCGTCTGTTGTAATCATTTGACCTGCTTGAGGTCTGTTGAAGGACATGCCTTTGTTTAACTGACTTGCTTGAGCCCACCACAAAAATTCTTTTTGCAGACATGGAATGAGTGGGATTACGTCCTCTAGGCTTTGGCTGTGTTGGGACCATAAGCTTTTTAAGTACCATTGCAGCTTTCTCATATGAAGTCTTGCCAAAGGTATCAGAAGAATGCAAGATGCCATGAACCCCAGGGCCTGCAGGATTTTCCTTGCAGTCAGCTGGGAGAGCTTCGCTAGGCCTTTGAAGTACTCTGGTAACTGCTGTTGTTTTTCCTCTGTGAGGTAGGCCATTTGAGTTTGTGTCCAGTTTGGCTCCTAGGAAAATAATCTGTTGGGATGGCAGTAGTCTTGATTTCTGAATGTTGACTGTGTATCCCAAGGCCTGCAGTAGTTGAATGACATAGTCCAAGTTTGCTATTAAGGTTTGTTTGTTCTCTGCTTGTATGAGGCAGTCGTCCAGGTAGGGGTATATTTGAATCCCCTGGAGTCTGCAGTGTACCACTACTGATGCCAGGCATTTTGTGAACACTCTGGGCGCAGTAGATAAGCCAAACGGCAATGCTGAGAATTGATAATGCTCTGTCCCTGCAAGAAATCTGAGGTATCTTCTGCAGCTTTGTCTGATTGGGACATGCAGGTATGCCTCCTTGAGGTCCAGAGTGACCAGCCAAGACCCCTTGCCCAGCATGGGAAGGAGTTGCTGCAACATCAGCATTTTGAACTTTGGCTCAATGAGAAAAGTATTTAGAGTAGACAAGTCCAGTATAGGCCTCCATTTGCTTTCTTTTCTTGGAACAAGGAACAGTCTTGAATAAAATCCCTGGCCTTGTTCCTGAGGAGGAACCCTTTCTATTGCTTTTATACTTAACAGCTTTGAAACTTGAGTGAGTGCCTCTGCCCTTTGATGTTGTGGCAGGTTTGGCATGCCTTGTCTTATTGGTAAAGTATGGAAGTGGAATCTGTAACCCTTGTCTATTAAATCCAGAATCCAGTTGTCCTTGGTTAAGATATGCCAGTTTTTTGAGAATAAGGATAATTTTCCGCCCAAAGGTGCTTCTCTTTTAGCCTTTGTAGGCGGTATGAAAGTCAAGTCATTGTGATTGTCCTTGTGGTGCAGCTGGGCTGCCTGCGCCACTTCTTTGATTTGTAGGTTGCCGTTGGCGGCCCCTGTAGGATCCTCGGTATTGCCCTCTACCTCGGGCAAGCTTGTTTTTTCCCCTTTGAAACTTGTCAGAGTCGGGGAAGGACCAATTCTTTGAAGGCCAGTTTCTGCTGAACCTGGGTGGCTGAACCTGGAGGAAATCCTTGACTGTCTGAACTGACTTAGCTTTTTCCTCAATGGATTTCAACACATCTTGTGCATTAGCACCAAAAAGCTTCTGTTTTTCCAGAGGTGCATCAAGTAACTTTACTTTAACGTGGTCTGGCAATGGCTGATCTTTTAACCAAGCATGTCTACGTATCACAGCCCCAGTCATAGCTGCCCAACATGAAGCCTCCAATGCATCATAACCACACCGAAGGAAATGATTGTTAACCTGCTTAGTGTTATGTATATGATCCTGCAATGCTTTGCTATCAATAGGCTCAGGAGAGGCTAGCTTTTTCTGTAAATCATCCAGTAAAAAATCCTGGTACTGAAACATATGAAAAAGGCAGTTAAGTGACCTCATGGCTAGGGTGGTAGAGGTATAAACTTTTTTACCCCATCTCTCCAGGGACCTAGCTTCCCTATCCACTGGCAGTGGATTCTTGGCAGTGGAAGAAGCCACTCCCTTGGGGCCCTGTGAAATAGTTTCTAGTTTCACAGAGTGGGCCTTAAAGAGGTGTTTGTGAGCGTCAGGGACCCTATAATATCTGTCTGGCTTGACAGGAGCAGGGGGGAGAGAATCAGGGTTAGCACTGGAGTCAGAGAAAACATCATCCAAAACATCCATAACTGGAGGAATAGCTAAAGGTCTGTGCTGGGAAAGCTTGAGGAAGGTACGTAACCTTTTCTTGGAATCCGAGAATTTCTGACCCTGCCATTTAAAATCTTCCCTCATAGAGTGCAGGACTTCACCAAACAAGAAATCCTTTGGAGGGGAGGCAGAGGGAATTGATTCCTCAGCATCAGAGTCCACATAGGCCTGGAAGGATTCTTCTTGGGTATCTGAATGCTCAGAATCCCCAGAGGCTTCATCTGAAGAGAGGTTGTCAGCCTGCTCAGTTCTGGGCCTGTTCTCTGCAGGTGGCTGAGAACCTCTGTCTGGGTGAGGCTGAGACCCCCTGATAAGAGAAATAAGATCTGCAGCAAGAGACATGATCTGTTTATCAGAAGAAGGGGCCTGAGCAGCAGGATTAGGATGGGCCTTGGCCTGGCTGGCGGCCTTAGCACGTGCAAAGGCCTTGATGGACATGGATAAAGGAGGCCTTGCAGCCCCACGTGCAGGAGTAACCTTGTCGACATGAATGGTGTCGGGTGGATCCAGAACTTCGCTTTCCGGAGGAAAATCAACAACCAGCACCGGAGAGGTCTCCGAGACCGAAGGACGTGTTAGCGCTGTGTCGTCGGCCTGGAGCGGTTGAATTACCGCTTCCAAAGGGACCGAAGCACTAGCGGAGGGTTTAGGAGTTGCATCGGTGGTGGACGCGGGCCGAGGATGTCGGTCCCGGTAATTTTGTTTTTTGGTAGATTGAGTAGTCGGTTGATCCGACGGCATAATATATGCAAAAGATTCACCGAAAAAGTCTTCGGCAAATTCTGCCTGGCGCCTGAGAGTGCGCTTATTAAAGCAAGCACAGGCAGCACAGGCCGAGACGTCGTGGTCTGGGCCCAGGCAAGGAAGGCAGTAAGAATGGAAGTCCTTATGAGGTATTTGTTTACCACAAGACAAACAATTATTAACTTTCTCAATTTGTTCTGACATCGGCTGAGGCAAGAAAAAATGTTCCCCAACGGGGTACTTAGCTTTTAGATGACTTCGGTACTGAAAACACAGGAGCTGACCGACCGGCACTTGCGAACTGCTTTTGCTTCGGGCACCGCGCAGCAAGAAAGACTGAAGAACATGGCGTCGGCCGATGCCTTTATACTCCAGCCGCTCTGACGTCGGAGAGGAGGCGACACCAGCCGACGCCGGACCCAGACTTTGGAATCTGGCCGACCGAGGGCTGCCTGAGGCAGGACAACCCATATGTTATGACTGCAGTTGCATTCCTGAAGGACATCTGTAGTTCTGCGGATGCTGCTGGTTCAAAGGGAGGCAGAGTTAGTTTTTCCAACACGAAGTTAAGGTCCCAAGTAGGCACTGGATGTTTCCTCGGAGGATTGATGTTTTTAATTCCTCTTAGAAACTGTCTTAGGAGAGGATGAGAAAAAACAGGTGGATCAGTATTGTACTCTGCTGAAATTGCTGAAGCATGAACTTTAATGGAAGAGTAAGACAGGCCATTGTGGAGCATTTCTGCCAAGTATTCCAGGATATGTGGCATGTTCATCACTGTCGCATCTAGGCCCTTTGTGGTGTTCCAAATGTGAAATCTTTTCCATTTTGCTGAATATGCCTTTCTTGTGGAAGGCCTGCGAGCTTCCATGATGATATCCTTCACTCTCTTGGATAGCTTATCCTGAGGAGGAGTCAAGGTATTTTCCAGGCTGTTAGTCGCAAGGTTTTCAGGTTGGAATGCAGAGTTTTGTAATTGTGATGTGTCATGCTTGTGGGTGGTATGTCCTTGAGCAGAATTTCTTCAGCTGATGATTGTGGGGGGAGGCAAAAAGATCTATGTCTGGCCTTCCCCATGACTGTGTTATCTGTAGGAAGATGTCTGGGTGCAACATCCATTCGTGTGCATCCATGATATTTCTGCTTAAGCTGTCCGCCAGTATATTGTCTTTTCCTGGCACAAACTGGGATTGCAGGTCTATATTGAGTTTCAAGGAAAGTTCCCATAGATTCATTGCCAGTCTGCAAAGAGGGTAGGAATGGGTGCCTCCTTGCTTGTTTATGTACCACATAACTGTGGTGTTGCCTGTCCTTATTAGCAGGTGGCCTTGATGCAGAAAGAGTTTGAAGGCCTCGATTGCATGCATCACTGCCAGCATTTCCTTTTGGTTTATGTGCATGCGTAGCTCCTTTTGTGACCATAGTCCTTGAATACATCTGCCCTCCATGTGTGCTCCCCAACCGTGGTCTGAAGCGTCCGTTGTAATAGTATGGCTGGCTATTGGTTTGCTGAAGGGCAGACCCCTGTTTGATTGGCTTGCTTGAGCCCACCACAGAAATTCCTTTTGGAGACATGTAATGCGAGGGATCAAAGTTTCTAAGCTGTGGCTGTGCTGAGTCCGTAAACTCCTTAGGTACCACTGTAGTTTCCTCATATGCAGCCTTGCTTGTGGAATCAGAAGAATGCAAGATGCCATGTAACCCAGGGCCTGCAGGATTTTCCTTGCAGTCAGCGGAGTTTGTCTTGTCAGATTCTTGAAGTAATCCGGTGGTTGTCTTTGTTTTTCTTCTGTGAGAAAAGCCATTTGGGTGGTTGTGTCTAAATCCGCACCCAGAAAAGTTATTCTTTGGGATGGAACAAGTCTTGATTTGTGAAAGTTGACTGTATATCCCAATGCCTGCAGTAGGTGGATGGCATAATTCAAGTCCTTTACCAAAGTTTGTTGGCTGTCCGCTTGTATAAGGCAGTCGTCCAGATATGGGTATATTTGAATCCCCTGAAGTCTGCAGTGTGCAATTACTGATGCCAGGCATTTCGTGAATACTCTGGGCGCAGTAGATAAGCCAAAGGGCAATGCTGAGAATTGATAATGCTCTGAGCCTGCAAGAAATCGGAGGTGTCTTCTGCAACTTTGTCTGATAGGGACAAGCAGGTATGCCTCCTTGAGATCTAGAGTCACCAGCCAAGACCCCTTGCCCAGCATGGGAAGGAGTTGCTGTAGAGTCAGCATTTTGAATTTTGGCACAATGAGATAAGTATTCAGTGCGGACAAGTCGAGAATAGGCCTCCATTGATTTTCTTTTCTTGAAACAAGGAAAAGTCTGGAATAAAATCCTTGGCCTTGTTCTGAAAGAGGAACCTTTTCTATAGCTTTCATTTGCATTAAGTTGGAGATTTGTTTCAAAGCCTCTGCCCTTTGATTTGGTGGCAGGTCTGGCATGCCTTTTCTTTTTGGCAATGTGTGAAAATGGAACCTGTATCCTCTGTCTATTATTTGCAGTGTCCATTTGTCTCTTGTAATAGTGTGCCAATTGTCTGAGAATAAAGAAAGCTTTCCGCCCAAAGGTGCTTCTAATTGAGCCCTGGTTAGTGGAGTCAAAGCAAAGTCATTGAGTCTGTCCTTGTGCAGCAGCTGAAGGTCCTGCATTACCTCTCTGGTTGGGAGGCTGCCATTGACGCCCTCTACCTCTGGCACGCCTGTTCTTGCCTCTCTGAAATCTTTCTGTGTCCGGAAAGGACCAATTTTTGGCAGGCCAATTTCTGCTGAATCTTGGTGGTTGGACTTGTAGAAAATCTTTAACTGTTTGTACAGATTTTGCCTTTTCCTCAACCTTCTTTAAGACCTCCTGAGCAGTGGAGTCAAATAACTTTTGCTTTTGCAGGGGAGCATCCAGAAGCTTAGCTTTAACATGGTCTGGCAGAGATTGTTCCTTCAGCCAAGCATGCCTATGTATAACTGCACCTGTCATAGCTGACCTACATGAAGCTTCCAATGCATCATAACCACATTGTAAGAAATGGTTACTAACCTGCTGGGAGTTATGTACCAGATCCTGTAGTGATTTGCGATCTAGGGGTTCAGGTGAAGACAGTTTCTTATGCAATTCATCTAACAAATACTCTTGGTACTGTATCATATGAAATTGACAATTTAATGTCCTCATAGAAAGAGTAGCAGAAGTATACACTTTTTTACCCCATCTCTCTAAAGCCCTGGACTCCCTTTCAGAAGGGAGTGGATTTTTAAAGGTGGCAGCCGCAACCCCTTTAGGGCCCTGGGAAATAGTATCTGGATCAGCTGAGTGGGCCTTGTAAAGAAAATGATGCGAGTCCGGGACCCTGTAGTACCTATCGGGTTTGACAGGGGCCGGGGGAAGAGTGTTAGGGGTTATGCTAGACTCAGAGTACACATCATCAATGACATTCAAAACAGGAGGAATAGCCAAAGGTCTATGATGAGGGAAATGCAGAAAAGTTCTTAATCTTTTCCTGGAATCAGAAATTTCCTGGCCCTGCCATTTGAAATGTTCTCTCATAGTGTGAAGGGTCTCACCGAAGGATAGCTCTTCAGGAGGGGAGGCCGAGGGGATGGATTCCTCTGCATCAGAATCCTCGTAGGCCGAGAAAACCTCCTCCTGGTAGTCCGAGAGAGCAGAGCCATCAGAGGCCTCCTCTGAGGAGTGGGGATCAGAGGGCTCAACCCTGGGCCTTTTGTCTAGAGGAGGTTGAGAGCCCCTGTCCGGATGAGGTTGAGAGCCCCTGTCCGGATGAGGTTGAGAGCCCCTAATCAAGGAAAAGGTCCTCTGCTAAAGTAAGAATCTGTGAACTTGTAGAGGGTCCCTGAGGAATAAACCTGGGAGGCATAGCTTTTGTATGTTTAGCAACTTTAGCCCTGGTGAATGCCTTTATGGACATGGATGCAGGAGGCCTAGCTGCACCACGTGCTGGAGTAGTTTTGTCCAGAGGAATGGTGTCGGAAGTTTCCAAAACACCAGTTTCTTAAGGAAATTCAATAACCGACTCAGCAGGGGCCTCCGGGGCCGAGGTTGTCGGTTGAGCGGTTTCGGGTGTCGGAAGTACCAAGGACTCTGTTTCAGCCGAGACCGAGACACTTGCGGTAGGCCTGGCTGTGGTTTCAGCCGAAACCACGGCCGCGCGTGTTGGTCCTTGTCCTTCTATTTCTATATTAAATGTGAAGTTGGAGTATCCGACGGCATTTTGTATGAAAAACTAGCCCCCAAAAATTCCTCCGCAAACTCCGCCCGACGTCTAAGAGTGCGTCAGTTGAAGGAAGCACAGGCTGAACAGGCCGAGACGTCGTGGTCTGGGCCTAGGCAGGGGAGGCAGTAAGAGTGGAAATCCTTATGAGGTATTTGTTTCCCACAAGTTAAACAATTATTAACTTTATCTGACATCGGCTGAGGCAAGAGAGAGTCCCCAACGGGGTACTTAGCTTTTGAAGTCTTCGGTAGCTGAAATACAGGAGCTGGCCGACCGGCACTTGCGAACTGCTTCTGCTTCGGGCACCACGCGGCAAGAAAGACTGGGGAAGATGGCGTCGGCTGACGCTTTTATACCCCAGGCTCTGACGCCGGGAAGGGGTGACGTCAGCCGCCGGACCCAGACTTTGGAATCCGGCCGACCGAAGGGCTGCCTGAGGCAGGACAACCCATATGTGATGACTGCAGATGCATCCTTGAAGGACATCTGGGCTATCCTGCTGGCAGGCTACCCGTAGTCGGCCCAAGTTCCAAAGTCTAGGTCCGGCGTCGGCTGCTGTCGTGTCTTCCCTGACGTCAGTGCGCCAGGAGTATACAAGATTCAGCCGACGCCATTTTCATCAGTTTTTCTTGCCCCAGATGTCAGGTGCCCCTAAAATGGTAGGCTAAATTATGCCAATAAGCATGCATGCACAAAAACAACTTTTCCATCATCTACAAGCAAATACACCACATAGGTTGTATAGAGTAGAAAAGTACAGATAGGACCCAGCAAAGAAAACGGGGACGGTGGTAGGGTAACCTGGACTGCAACAGTGAATACACTCTAACATCTACATTTTTGGTAGGTACACAACTGTACTATGTTCATCGTGTTTCACTGTTGCAGTCATTACAATTGGGTTGAATCCCAAAGCTAAGGGTGGGAGGCTGGAGCTAAATAGGATTAGGAGAGGCTATAAGGCCCTGCAGAACTGCAGTGGCAAAGCCTGCCCTGGATTTAGAGTAGAGAGGTAAGTGATGGTGTTTGTAAATGTATGCACTGAACTCCAACTTGCAGCCTCTAAGATGTCTTTGGTTGGTACTCCTCTGAGGAAGGCTGCTGAAGTGGCTGTTGCTCTGGTTGAATGTGGCCTAATGCCCTTAGGCACCGATTTGCCATGCTGTGAATAGCAGAAACTAATGCAATGGCCTATCCACTTTGAAACAGTCTGTTTTGAGATAGGCTTTCCTTGTAATGCTGCAGCATATGCCACTAGAAGTTGATCAGTCTTTCTGAAAGCTTTAGTTCTGTCCAAGTAGAAGCATAGCTGTCTGTGAATGTCCAAAGAATGCAGAATTCTCTCACCCTTATTCTGTGGGTTTGATAAAAAGTAGGCAAATTAATTGTTTGGTTAAGGGCCACACTGGACACTACCTTAGGCATAAATGTAGGGTTTGTCCTCAGCGAAAAGTACAGTTTTGTACCTACCATAAATGTAGATGTTCGAGGATCCACATTGCTGCAGTCCTAACTATTGGGTAGTCCGCTGTCCAGTCGGCCCGAATACCAAAGTATATGGCTGACGTCGGTCAGGGCGCATTAGACTGACGTCAGTACGTCAGGGTACTAATGCGCATGACCGACGTCATATCCTCAGTCTTTTCTTGCCCCAGATGTCAGAAGACCCTAAAAAAACAAGGCCAAATATACCTGCACCAAAAATATGTACAATATATACAAAATTACCAGCATATAACCTCACCTACACAACCACCCCTAAACACAGAGGGGAAGGAGGGAGGGTAAATTGGACTGCAGCAATGTGGATGCTCGAACATCTACATTTATGGTAGGTACAAAACTGTACTATGTTCTTCATTCCACATTGCTGCAGTCCTAACTATTGGGTAGAATCCCAAAGCAGAGGTAAGGGAGGCTGGCAAATCATAAAGAAGCAGGAGCTGACAACATGCCTTGCAAAATAGCTGTGGCAAAACCAGCCCTAGACTTAGAGTAGAGAGGAAGGTGATAATGCTTAGAGAAAGTATGCACTGAACTCCAAGTAGCTGCCTCCAAAATATCCTTAGTTGCCACCCCCTTAGAAATGCTGTTGAAGTGGCAGTAGCCCTAGTGGAATGAGGCCTAATCCCAGCTGGAATCTCCTTGCCATGATGGGAATAACAAAATGCAATACAAAACCCAATCCACCTAGAAATAGTTTGTTTTGACACAGGCTTGCCCTGAACTCAAAGCAAAAGAAACAAACAACTGCTGAGACTGCCTAAAATCCTTAGTCCTGCTTAAATAATAACGCAATTGCCTGTGTACATCTAAAGTGTGCAAAATCTTTTCCCCTTTATTTTGGGGGTCTGCATAAAAGTAGGCAAATGAATAGTTTGGTTTAAAGCCACACTAGAAACCACCTTAGGCATAAAGGAAGGATTAGTGCGTAATGATACCCTATCCTTATGAAAAATCAAAAAGGCTCTACCGCCATAAGGGCCTGCAATTCAGAAACCCTTCTTGCAGAAGTAATGGCCAACAAAAAGCAGTCTTCCATGACAAGTATTTCAATTCAGCAGTAGCCGAGGCTCAAAAGGTTGTAGAGTAAGTTTCTCCAACACAAAATTGAGGTCCCAAGCAGGAGTAGGAGCTCTACGGGGGTCTTATATTCTTTGCCCCTCTAAGAAATTGCTTGAACAAAGGATGCGAAAACAATGGTGGGTCACAATCATAGTGAGCTGAAATTGCTGCAGCATGAATCTTAATGGAAGAGAAAGACAAACCTTTGTCCAATAACTCAGTAAGATATTGAAGAGCCACACTCAAATTAGGCTCAGAAATCTCCAAATTGTTTGCTGCACTCCAAAATAAAAACCTCTTCCATTTTTCTGCGTACACTTTCCTTGTACTAGGTCTTCTGGCTTCCATAATCACATTTAAAACTTGTTGAGGAAGTTGAGACCTGCTGTGTTTCAAAACAGAATATGCCAGGCTGTTAGATGAAGAGAGTGAAGCTTGACATTGAGCAGGTGACCGTCCCTCTGAGACAACAGGTGTGGAATCAAAGGTAAAGGCCATGGAGGCTTCCTTACCAGACTCCTTAGTAATGGGTACCAGTGTTGCCGAGGCCAATCTGGAGCTATTAAAATCATCCTTGGCTTGTCTTGTCTGATCTTTAGGAGCACCTTTGGGAGAAGAGGCAGAGGTGGAAAGGCATACACATGAAGATTTTTCCAACTGAAAGACAGAGCATCCACTTTCCAAGCTGTGTGATGAAACCCCTTTGTGCAAAACTTTGGCAGCTGGTGGTTTAGTGGAGAAGCGAACAGATCTATGTCTGGAGTTCCCCATGACACTGTCAATTTCTGAAATACATGAAGATCCAGTTTCCACTCGTGGGGATCCATGATTTGTCTGCTTAACACATCTGCTAAGGAGTTCTGTGCTCCCGGCAGAAACCTTGCCTGAAGAGTTAGTTGCAAGCTGAGCGCAGTCTCCCATAAAATCATTGCTTGCCTGCACAACGGGTAAGAATGTGTTCCCCCTTGTTTGTTGATGTACCACATGACAGTAGTGTTGTCTGTTAGAATCAACACCTGCCCTGGCAGAAGTAACTCCTTGAAAGCCATTAATGCAAACTGGACTGCTAACATCTCTTTCATGTTGATATGTAGATGCTGTAGTCTGGCAGGCCACTTGTCTTGTATCCATTTTCCATTTAGATGAGCTCCCCAAGCAATGTCTGAGGCATCTGTCGTTAGAATCTGACTCGCCTCTGGCCGGGTCACAGAGAGTCCCTAGTTTAGGTGACATTCCTGAGCCCACCACAAAAATTCCTTTTGAATGCAAGGTATTATTTGAATGACAGTGTCCAAATCCTGGCAGTGCTGTGTCCATACATTTTTGAGATACCATTGCAACTTCCTCATATGCAGTTTGGCATTGGGAAGCACCAGAATACAAGATGCCATGAACCCTAAGGCTTGAAGGACTGTCCTTGCAGTCAGCCCGGACTGAAGAGATAGGTGATGGAAGTAACTGGAAAGATTCTTTTGCTTGTCCGGGGTTAGAAAGGCCATCTGGGCTGCTGTATTCAGTCTCACACCCAGAAAGCACATGTCTTGAGAGGGTACTAGACTGGACTTTATTTCGTTCACAGAATACCCTAGGCATCTTAGCACTGCTATCACAAATTCCAAATGCTGTAAAAGGTCTTCCTTTTCTTGAGCCAGAATCAGGCAGTCGTCCAAGTAAGGATAGATTTGAATTCCTTTTAACCTGAAGTAAGCTATCACTGGAGCCAGAACCTTTGTGAATACTCTGGCAGTAGTTAAGCCAAAGGGCAATGCAGAGAACTGATAATGAGAATTTCCAGCTCGAAACGCAGATACTTCCTGCAACTTAGTCTGATAGGCACATGAAGGTAAGCTTCCTTGAGATCTAAAGTTACCATCCAGTGATCTTTGCCCAGCAGAGGTAAAAGCTGTTGCAACGTCAACATTTTGAACTTGGGAATGTCCAGATAAGTGTTGAGGATAGATAAATCCAAAATTGGTCTCCACGTGTTCCCCTTCTTCGGTACTAGGAACAGGCGAGAATAAAATCCTAGGCCCCTTTCTGGCACAGGAACTGGCTGAATGGCCCCTATTTGAAGCAACAGAGAAATTTGCTTGTGAGCCTCTTTTCTTTGTAGAGGAGGAATGTCTGGCATGCCTTTGAAAGGAGGCAAGGTATGGAAATAAAACCTGTAACCGTGGTGAATGATATCCAAAACCCATCTGTCTTGGGTAATTAAATCCCAATTTTCTTTGAAAAGAGCCAGCCTTCCTCCCAAAGGTGCTGCCAGGCAAGAATGTACTGGCAGCTGAAAAGGTAGGTCATTGGGTCTGTTTACGAAAGGACTGACCCCTGCCCTCACCAGAAGACTGAGCAGGTGAACTCCCTGTCCTAGGCCTAAAAGAACCTTGTGCTCTGCCCCTACCACGTCTAGACCTACCCCTAGACTGGGAATCATAAGCAGGATATGTCCATCCCTTAGTAGGCCAATTTCTACTAAACTTGGAGGCTGAACCTGCAAAAATCCTTAACAGTTTGCATAGACTTAGCCTTGTCCTCCATTTTCTTTAAAACTGCTTCCACAGGCACTCAAACAACACATCAGACTGTAAAGGAGCATCCAAAATCCTTGTTTTAACATGCTCAGCTAAATTCTGATCCCTCAACCAGGCGTGCCTACGAAGAACAGAACCAGTGGCAGCCACCCTCGAGGAGGCCTGCACCGCATCAAAACCACACTGCAGGGAATGTTTACCCACCTGTTCAGACACATGAACTAAATCCTGCAACTCTTTACACTCAATACCTTCTGCCAGAGCATCCACCTTAGACTTCAATTATGAAAGGAGATAATTCTGATATTTTAACATGTGAAACTGACAATTCAACGCCCTCATGGCTAAAGTGGAAGAAGTATACACTTTCTTTCCCCATCTATCCAAAGCCCTTGCCTCTTTATCAGGAGGAACAGGATTTTTAACAACAGAGGCCTTCACACCTTTAGGCCCCTGAGAGACAGTTTCCGGGTCTGCCCTAGGACTCTTAAAAAGATACTTATGAGCTTCAGGCACCCTATAGTACCTATCTGGTTTAACTGGGGCAGGAGGCAAAGAATCAGGATTCAGGGAAGCCTCTGCAAAATCATCTTCCACCACATTCAGAACAGGAGGTATAGCTAAAGGCCTATGCTGGGGTAAAACAAGAATTCCCTAAGCCTCTTCCTGGAATCAGAGAAATCTTGACCTTCCCATTTAAAATGCTCCCTCATGGAATGCAGAGTCTCTGAAAATGAAAAATCCTCAGGAGGAGAAGCTGAAGGAGTAGAATCATCCACATCAGAATCAGAATAAGGAGGATACTCCTGCAAGTCTTCAGCCGAAGACTCAGAAGCCTCCGAACATTGCTCAAAACTCTCAAACTCAGGTTCCACCCTAGGCCTCTTATCAGGAGGGGGCATAGAACCTCTAATCATAGTAATTAAATCCTCTGCCATTTTAAGCATATGTTTCTTAGGCAAAGACCCTGAAGCACTAGGAGAAACCCCCACTGAAGCTAAACTTGGCCTGCCTCTCAAAGAAGCCTTGGAAACAGAAGGGGAGGCTCTAACCACCTTAGGAAGAGAGGGAAGAACAGCCACCTGAGAAGCCCCCTCAGCCTGGCCTACTTCCTGAGAGGACACATCTTGTAACAGTAAAGTCTCTCCCTGAGACTCCAAAGAAACTCCTGGCAGAACCTCCGGCTCCACTGAGCCTTCTAGAGAACCGACGTCCGGGACTGTCGGTTCTTCAACTCTAGGCTTTGCTGCTTTGTCCTTGCGCTTTTGGTCGAAGCGCCGGAGCATCCGACGGCATTTTATAATTACAACGCTTCCCAAAAACTAACCTGGCACAGTCTAACCTTCTCTTAATAGTGCGTTTGTTAAATCTAGCACAAGAGCGGCATCCAACAACGCGTGCTCAGGCCCTAAACAAGGTATACACAAAGTATGGTAATCCCTATGAGGTATCTGTTTCCCACAAGAAATACAGTTATTCACTTTTTCTGACATCCGTTAAATACTGAGGCAAGAAAAAACAAAATATTCCACGGGTACTTAGCCAACTTTGATTCGGTCTGAAACTCTGACTTCAGAAACTTTCAGAACGCCAACCTGCACTCGCAAAATTGCTTCTGCATCGGACCATGCGGCAAAAAAGACTGAGGATATGACGTCGGTCATGCACATTAGTACCCTGACGTACTGACGTCAGTCTAATGCGCCCTGACCGACGTCAGCCATATACTTTGGTATTCGGGCCGACTGGACAGCGGACTACCCAATAGTTAGGACTGCAGCAATGTGGAATGAAGAACATCCCTGTCAGGATGGAAAATGATAAAAGGTTCCACAGCCATGACTGCCTGTAACTCTGACACTCTTCTACCGGAGGTAACTGCTAGGAGCAGAGCTGTTTTCCAGGATAAGAATTTTATGTCAGTTGCAGAGGCTGACTCAAACGGAGGCAATGTGAGTTTTTCCAAGACACAGTTGAGATCCCATGCAGGTATTGTTGCTCTCCTTGGAGGTCTTATGTTTTTGGCCCCTCTGAGGTACTGTGTCAGTAACGGATGAGAAAAAATAGGTGGTTCTTTATTGTAATGAGCTGAAATGGCAGAGGCATAAATTTTAATTGATGAAAAGGAAAGGCCTTTATCCAGCATCTCAGTTAAGTATAGCAAAATCTGAGGAATATTTCGAACAATTGTGTCGTTACCTTGTGCTTGGTTCCAAGCAAGGAATCTCTTCCATTTGTCTGCATAAGATTTTCTGGTGCTAGGTCTCCTGGCCTCCAAAATAACATCCATCACTGCTTTAGAGAGAGGTATGTCTTGAGAGGCTATATTATCTGCCATGCTGCCAGGTTTAAGGTTTTGAGTTGGCTGTGCAGTATCTGACTGTCTTGTTGGGTCAATAAGTCAGGAATTTGAGGTAATGTCCAGGCTGGGCAGTGAGACAAGCTCTTTAGGATTGGGTACCAGTGCTGGTGGGACCAGTCTGGGGCAATCAGAATAATTTTTGGTTTCTCTTGTCTGACCTTGAGGAGTACCTTGGGGAGGAGAGGCAGAGGAGGAAAGGCATATACTGTCAGATTTTTCCAGCTGAAAGATAGAGCATCCACTTTCCATGCTTGCTTATAAGTCCTTGTGCAGAATCTTTGTAGTTGGCAGTTGTGAGGGGAGGCAAATAGGTCTATGTCCAGGCATCCCCAGGTCCTTGTTATCATGCTGAAGACTTGTGGATCCAATTTCCACTCGTGGGGATCCATTAGGTTGCTGCTTAGTTCATCTGCCAGAGTATTTTTCCTTCCTGGCAGGAACTGAGCTTGCAGATGTACTTGGTAAGTCAATGCTGTGTGCCACATGTTCATGGCTAGCCTGCAGAGGGGGTAGGAATGTGTGCCTCCCTGCTTGTTTATGTACCACATGACTGTAGTATTGTCGTCTTTATTAGTAGTTGTCCTGGATGAAGTTGATCCTTGAAGGCTGTTAGGGCATTCTGAACAGCTAGCATCTCTTTTTGATTGATATGTAGATGCATTTGACTTGCATACCATGTGCCCTGAATACATCTTCCTGCCATATGGGCCCCCCAGGCGTAATCTGATGCATCTGTTGTCAATGTCTGCCTGGCTGTGGGTAAGGTGAATGGCGGTCCCATGTTGTGGTGACAGGCTTTTGCCCACCATCGAAACTCCTGTTGCAGGCAGGGAATGAGGGTAATTATTGTTTCCAGGCTGTGGCAATGTTGAGTCCAAACACTTTTTAGATACCACTGAAGTTTCCTCATATGCAGTCTTGCATATGGAATTATCAGAATGCAGGATGCCATGAAACCCAAGGCCTGCAGAATTTTTCTTGCAGATAACTGGGTCTTTGTTGCCAACATTTTGAAATAAGTAGTCAGTTGTCTGTGTTTGTCTGGCGTGAGATAAGCCATCTGGGCAGTTGCATTTAAGCTTGCACCCAGGAATATTATCTCTTGACAGGGTACAAGTTTTGATTTCTTCTCGTTTACTGTGTACCACAGACTTGTCAGTAATCGTTTTATAAACGTCAGATGCTGCAGTAGAATGTCCTTGTACTCCGCTTGAATAAGGCAGTCGTCCAAGTAAGGATATATTTGTATTCCTCTTTGTCTGCAAAATGCAATTACTGGTGCCAGGCACTTTGTGAAGACCCTGGGCGCAGTAGATAAGCCAAAGGGCAGTGCAGAGAATTGGTAGTGCATTGAGCCAGCTTTGAATCTGAGGTATCTTCTGCATGTTTGTCTGATTGGGACATGCAGGTATGCCTCTTTTAGATCTAAAGTCACAAGACAAGCCTTCTTGCCCAACATGGGCAGAAGCTGCTGTAGAGTCAACATTTTGAATTTTGGAATATCCAGGTATGTGTTTAGAATAGATAGGTCCAGTATTGGTCTCCAGGCTTTGTCTTTTCTGGGTACCAAGAACAGTCTTGAATAGAATCCGTGACCCTGCTCTTGTTCTGGTACTTGTTGAATGGCCCTCATTGTCCATGAGGGATGAAACTTGTTTTTGTGCCTCTGCCCATTGACTGCGTGGCAGGTCTGGCATACCGTTTTGCCTTGGCAGGGTGTGAAAGTGGAACCTGTAGCCTTGTGAAACTATATTTAGAACCCATTTGTCCTGTGTGATCATTTGCCAATTTTGTGAAAAAAATGCTAGCTTTCCCCCCAAAGGGGCTGCCAAAAGATAAGTGCTTGGTACTGAAAGTGGAAAGTCATTGAGACTGTTTCCTGTGATTTTTCCTCTCCGCTCTTGGAGGTAGAAGCAACCCATTGTTTAGGCCTGTATGAGCCTGGGGCTGTGATCTGCCTCTGGGGTGTCTGTATCTGCCCCTTTGTGGTCTATCTGACACTGAAAAGGACCAATTTTTTGTAGGCCACTTCCTGCTAAATCTGGGAGGCTGTACCTGCAAGAAATCCTTGACTGTTTGCATAGATTTAGCCTTGTCCTCCATTTTCTTCAACACCTCTTCTGCTTTAGCACCAAACAAAGTATCATGCTGTAAAGGAGCGTCTAATAGTTTTGCATTAACATGATCCGGCAAATTTTGTTCTTTTAATCAAGCATGCCTACTAATGACAGATCCTGTAACAGCGGCCCTACAGGAGGCCTCAAGAGAATCAAAACCACATTGCAAAGTATGCTTTCCAACTTGTTCAGCTGCATGCAATAAATCCTGCATTTCTTTGTCTGCACATTCTGTATTTGCTGGCATTTTCTGTTTAAGCAAAGAGATAAGATATTGCTGATACTTAAGCATATGAAATTGGCAATTTAAAGCTCTTACAGCCAAGGTGGCAGAGATATAAATCTTTCTGCCCCATCTGTCTAGGGCCCTAGAATCCCTACCACAGGGGATAGGGTTTTTTGCAGTAGAAGCCTTGACCCCTTTGGTACCCTGAGAGATGGTTTCTGAGTCAGCTGCAGGGTTCTTATAGAGACATTTATGTGAATCAGGAACCCTGTAGTATCTGTCTGGCTTTACAGGGGCTGGTGGTAAAGAGTCTGGAGAAAAACTGGACTCTGTAAATACATCATCTACAATATCTAAAACAGGTGGGACAGCAAGGGGACTGTGCTGGGGCAATAAAATGAAATCTCTGTGCCTTTTCTTGGATTCTGAGTAATCTTGGCTCTCCCAGTGGAAATGCTCCCTCATAGTATGCAGTGTTTCCCCAAAACAATAATCCTCAGGAGGAGAGGCTGAAGGGATAGATTCTTCAGCATCAGAATACTCATAGGCAGGAATAGAGTAATCCTGTTCAGAGGAGGAATCAGAGGAAATAGAAACCTGGTCTGAAGATTCATATTCTAACTCTTGCCTAGGCCTCTTTTCAGGAGGGGGATTGGAACCCCTGATCAAAGTAATAAGATCTTCGGCCATCTTAAGCATCTGTTTTTAAGGCAAGGAGGCCTGTCCAGGTGAATGCTGTACTTGTTTCTTTGTCTTTAGAGCTGTTTTAGTCTTTGTAGCTGAAGTAGGTTTCACATATAATTGTGTAGGCCTGAAAACACCCTCAGAAGCCGATGCCCGCTCAGCGGCTCCGGACCCATCTGAAGGAATAGTTTCCGAGTGTCCAATACCTTGAGTTTCCAGAGGCCCAGTCGGCTCCACGTGGGAGTTGGAAGCGGCCTGTGGCTCTGAGGTAGCAGGCGTCAGGGGCTGCGAAAGCGCCTCACTGAGAACCGGTGAAAGGCCTAGAAGAAGCCACGCCGTCGGTTTTGGATCTCGGATGCCTATCCTTTTGTTTTCCTTTTCTTTTTTTGTAAACTCCAGTAGTCGGCTGATCCGACGGCATTATATAATTAAATCTTCTGCCAAAATAATGAAATACAAAATCGTACAGATGCTTAATAGCGCGTTGGTTAAATCTAGCACAAAACCGACAACTAGCAACGTTATGGTCAGGGCCTAGGCAAGGAATACAGTAAGAATGAAAATCTTTAAGAGGTATTTGCTTCCCACAAGAAATACAGTTATTAACTTTTTCTGACATCGGTCTGGAGCAAGAAAAAAGTTTCCCCAACGGGGTACTTAGCTTTAATGAAGACTTTGGATCTGAAATTCGAATTTGAAAACTTCAGGAGTCGGCCGGCCTGCACTTGCGAACTGCTTTTGGTTCGGGCACCGAGCGGCAAGAAAGACTGAAGAAAATGGTGTCTGCTGCATCTTATATACCCCTGGCGCACTGACGTCAGGGAAGAGGCGACAGCAACCGAGGCCGGACCTAGACTTTGGAACTCGGGCCAACTGCGGGTAGCCTGCCAGCAGGATAACAACTGTAATGACTGCAACATTGAAACACTATGAACATTGTGTACGTTCCCTCGGCCAGGAAAAAACATGATTTTCAAAATCTTTTTTATCTCGTTGCAGTTTCCTGAGCTTAGTAGTTTGTAGTCTCTTCTCATAGGAGATGACACTTCTTGTAGTTTATCTATTCTGTCACTTATGACATTCACCGAAAAGGTATTCAAATTTTTTTTAAAAAATGTTTTGTTCCATAGCGGTCATTTTTAAGTTCATGTTCCATAGACAGAAAAAAAATCAATAAGTAACTCCATGTATTGAGAGCTGAAGAATAAATTCAGTTCTTGCCACCTTCTCAACAGATCTGGATACATTTCACCATAACTGGTCATATTCAAACTTCTTAAGCCCCGTGGAATTATTTTATGTTCAAGAGATGCCTGGAGGCGCAGGCGTTGCCATTGCAACATCTTGTATTTGTACATATTATTTTCAAGCTCTCTGTATTGCTTTAAAAAGTCAGGTAACTGGTTACTTACAACTGTTTCATTGTCAGTAGTATGTATAGAGTTCAGATGCATGGACACAGAGGAGCCACAGATGCAGACCATATTTTAGCAATATGGTACAAACCAATGAACATATTCCCATTAAAGATGATGATTTTAGAGTTGTTCTCCAATATTCTAGTGACATTAATGAGTATACCTCCATTATTAACAGACATTGGATGTTACTCTATGAAGCACCAGGACTTGAAGATAAAGTTGGAGATATTCCTTTGTTCTCCTTTAGGAATAATTAATCTTTGAAGCAATATTTTTGCAATAAAATGAAGGTAACCAGACCCATTTCTTCAATGCGTACTGGCACTTTTCCATGCAGACTGTGTGTTGCATGCCTATGTATATATATATATATATATATATATATATATATATATATATATATATATATATATATATATATATATATATATATATATATATATATATATATCTATATATATATCTATATATATCTATATATATCTATATATATCTATATATCTACACACAAAAAGACAGTTTATGCACATCCAACACAACATTGCATGATTAGATGTTCTGGTTATGTTGACTGCCGTACGACCAATGTAGTTAATTTTTTCTTTCTGTCAAACGTGCCAAGCATACTACATGGGCAAAACGAACAGGATGTTAAAGGATAGGATCCTTGAGCATAGAAGAGATATTAATAATCAAAGAAAATAATGCCCTAGCTAATCATGTGAGACAGATATACACACACTTTTAGATTTTTAGCTATTCAGGTTATACCTTAATATCAGAGAGGAGATCTTGACAATTACACTTAAAGTGATGAACAAAAATGGATTCTTATGCTTAATGCTGAGAGGCCCCCAGGTTTAAATGGGACTACATCTCTTAAACCTTTTTTAAAGTTACGCCGTCTAAAGCATTTTTAATATGACAAATATTAGTCTTATTTATTTTTTGTACTTTTTGTAATTTGCACATTCTAACGTTTTTAATATTGTTTACATATCTATGTTGAATGGTCAGATGTTTATATCATGTTTTTAATGTGGTTTAATATGGCATTTAATGAATATATTTTAGTTGTTTTAGATCTTTAAGTACGATTTCTGCAATTGGTCTAAGTACATCAGCTGACCGTTTAAAATGACATATGAACGGTTTCTTTTTACAATCTATTTGTCTGAGGAAGCGGTAGTAATTATCGCAAAAGCGCTTACACTTCTGTTTGTAACAATAAAGTTTTGTGTTTGAGTGTAAGACCGGTGCAGTTTTGTTTTCTTTTTACTGGTTTACTGTTCTGCACCCTTGAGCCATCATTTCTGATATACTCGTCTTGTTTTTATTCGGCACAAGGGACAGCAACCTCCAATGGAAGATTTACTATGTGTTATTAATAATAGTCTCCTTCGCGTCTTAGACGTACAGGAGAACCCATTACTGGATCTGAACTCTAAAAGTACTACCGACAAAGCAATACAGAGAGCTTGAAAATAATATGTACAAACACAAGAGATTGCAATGGCAGCGCCTGCACCTCCAAGCATCTCTTGAACATAAAATAACTCCACGGGGCTTAAGAATTTTGAATATGCCCAGTTATGGTGAAATGTATCCAGATCTACTATGGAGGTGGCAAGAACTGAATTTATTCTTCAGCTCTCAATACATGGAGTTACTTATTGATTTTTTTCTTCCTATGGACGGTGAACTTAAAAATGACATCATCACTATGGAACAAAACATTTTTTTTTTAAAAAACAATTTTAATACCTTTTTGGTGGACGTTATAAGTGACAGAATAGATAAACTACAAGAAAGTGTCATCTCCTATGAGAAGAGACTACAAACTACTACGCTCAGGAAACTGCAACGAAATAAAAACGATTTTGAAAATAATCATGTTTTTTTCCTGGTCGAGGGAACATACAAGATCTACGGCTCAACAAAGCACCAATCCAATGATTGACCAATCAGGTGCTAACTTCAACGTTCCAAGCAGTACTTGAATTTACAAGTGCAAGCAGCTCCACAGCTAACATTAACAACAAATGTAGACAACGTAAATATTGGCTCAGCTGATTTTGGAGAACAAGCTTGCACCAGCAATGATCTTTCTTCTAATAATGGCCCCATTTGAACGGCAAAGTCGGCCATGTCGTAGCATAACCTGAGACCTAATAAGGTTAATGGTGACAGTCAAGTTTTTTTTAGAAAACAACAAAACGGCGAACATTTCATTAAAAATCCTCTATCTATAAAGACTCGCTGGAGGAGTCTAACTAGGCAGACGAAGGGACAGAGACAATGGAGCGTGGAACAGAATTCCCAACAAACCAAGAGGAGAAAAATCTAAATCCAGGTTTGATCCCAAAATATTTTGTCAATAATATTAACTAAAGAGCAAACTAAACTATTAAATAAAGGCCTCTCCTTTATTCCTGCTAGGAGAGCTGACCATGCAGAAATGCTAAAAGATTTGAGGTTATTAGGCAGGAACTTGTCTTTAAGAAATATGTTTCTACCTAATACTGGTACTAACTGCGATGGTCAGGCTTTATTTAAAAGACCTTGTACTTTTACACCAACCATGCACCCTGCTATACAGACATTTATTAATATATGTGAATCTGATTTTAGATCATTGTTTGTTTATGGAACTAGAAGTAATTTTAATAATATGTCATTAAGTGAAAATAGGGCACTGAATGAACTTAACCACATGCACTCCATTGAAATTAAACAAGCTGACAAGGGAGGAGGCATTGTGATTTTAGATAAAGTATTACATCTTCCAACAGACAGGTGTTACCATCCTATAATAAAACATTCATCAGTGTGTTTCTAGAAATGTTTTTAATGGTATTATATAGAGAGTGTCATTTTTTAATTTTTGATCTACTGATGACTGGTTTAATTGATGAGAACTTATTTAAATTTTTTAATACTAATAATCCACTAGTTCTGATGATCTATGGTCTCCCAAAGGTACATAAGGATGACAAAATGCTACCAATGAGACCTATAGTGTCTGGTGCGGGTTGGTGTACTGAACCTGTATCCATTTTTGTTGAGGGTAACTTACATGAACTACTTGGTGACTGTCATACTATTCTCAAGAACACAAACATTTCTATAGAGACTGCACATTAGGATAACTACTATTGATAGTGATTATATGTTTGTGTCTATGGATATTGAGTCTTTATTCACATCAATACCTAATGCACGGGGCTATGATAAAGTGAGAGAATTTTTAACTCTGAATAGATCTCACTTAGCTGTAGTTTGCTTGAAATTGTACTAGAGAACAATGTTTCTGTTTTGAAAATAAGTTCTATTTACAGAAGACTGGAGTGGCTATGGGCACGGCATGTGCCAATAGCTACGCCAATCTAGCTCTAGTTATGTGGGAACAATATTACTTATTGTCGGCTAGTAACAAATTTTTTGGTAACATTCTGTGGTATGGCCGTTTTGTCGATGACATTTTTTTGTTGTGGAAAGGTGATAGCCAAGAGCTTCAAAGCTTTGTTAGGTACATGCACACCACCACTGAATTTTTAAAGTTCACTTATAATTATTCGACTACAGAAGTTAACTTCTTAGATGTTGTTGTTGTCTTTCGGCTTTTCCCAGTTAGGGGTCGCCACAGCGGAACTCCGGTCTACTAATGATTAGCAGTAGATTCTTAGATGTACTAGTTAAAAAAAATCAGATTTAAAGGTAGTGCAGAGTAGCACTTTTAGATAACCCACTAGGGAGAATGCTTTACTTCACAAAAAGAGTATGCACCCCAGACACATCCCCAAAAATGTGTTAAAGGGGCAGATTTACAGGGTGCTCAATGATGACGAAGCAGCTCAGCAAGCACATGACATTGTTCAACAAGAGTTCCTAGATAGGGGTTATTCTAAGACAGAGATTACTGCTACTACAGATGAAGCATGGACACAGAGGAGCCACAGATGCAGACCATATTTTAGCAATATGGCACAAACCAATGAACATATTCCCATTAAAGTTGACGATTTTAGAGTTGTTCTCCAATATTCTAGTGACATTAATGAGTATACCTCCATTATTAAATGGAAAAAACTAAAACTAAAAAAAAAAAACTCCTAAAACTCCCACACTACTAACTCCACACCTAAATCATCATTTCTTTGCCTACTTTAACTTAATTCAGAGATCTTGCTCAAAACACCTTTTCATAAATCTTTTGCATGCATGCCTCTGGCCTACCTTACTGATATCCTCAAACTTTCATTGTTTGTTTTTCTTATCCATTGTACCCATAATATTGTTTTCCTCTGTAATATTGTAAATTTGTCTCTATTCGTATGTATTTGTATGTCTGTTTGGGGCTTTTCCCCTCGGGTCTCCACTGAAAAAGGGTAATTCTTACCCAGCTGGACCAACCCGGTTAACAAATGCAAATAAATAAATAAATAAATTGAAAGACATTGGAGGTTACTCTATGAAGCACCAGGACTTGCAGATAAAGTTGGAGATATTCCTTTGTTCTCCTTCAGCAATAATAAATCTTTGAAGAAATATTTTTGCAATAAAATGAAGGTAATCAGATCCATTTCTTCAATGCGTACTGGCACTTTTCCATGCAGACGGTGTACAAAGACAGTTTATGTACATCCTACACAACATTTCACAATTAGATGTTCTGGTTATGTTGACTGCTGTACGACCAATGTAGTTTATTTTTCTTTCTGTCAAATGTGCCACGCATACTAAGATGTTAAAGGATAGGATATTTTGAGCATAGAAGAGATATTAATAAATCAAAAAGAAAATAATGCCCTAGCTAATCATGTGAGACAGATGGACCATACACACACTTTTAGATTTTTAGCTATTCGGGTTATACATTCTAATATAAGAAGAGGTGATCTTGACAATTACACTGAAAGTGCTGAACAAAAATGGACTCTTATGCTTAATGCTAAGAGGCCCCCAGGTTTAAATGGGACTACATCTCTTAAACCTTTTTTCAAGTTACGCCGTCTAAAGCATTTTTAATATGACATAAATATTACTGTCTTATTTATTTTTTGTGCTTTTTGTAATTTGCACATTCTGACGTTTTTAATGTTATTTACATATCTATGTTGAATGGTCAGATGTTTATATCATGTTTTTAATGTGATTTAATATGGTATTTAATTAAAAGATCTAAAACAACTAAAATATATTAAGTACTACTATTTCTGCAATTGGTCTAAATTTATCAGCTGTTTAAAATGATACATGAACTGTTACTTTTTATAATCTACTTGTCTGAGGAAGCGGTAGGAATGATCGAGAAAGCGCTTACACTTCTGTTTTAACAATAAATGTTTTGTGGTTGAGTGTAAGACCGGTGCAGTTTTTTTCTTTTTACTGGTTTACTGTTCTGCACTTCTCTGCACCCTTGAGCAGTCTTTTCTGATATATTACTCTGGTATTTAGACCGACTGAGGGCTACCTGCAGGCAGATCACTCAAATGTGATGACTGCAACAGTGAAACACGAAGAACATCTGGGTTTTTATAGAAGTATGAGGGAGTCAAGCACTCTACAGAAGTGACTATGCTTACTGGGGGGGGGGGGAGGGCAGGAGGGAAGGAGAGTAGCTCTAGGGTTGGGCAGATTGAGAAGCACTCTGTAATGAGCTTGAACCTGAAACAATTCTCTAGACTCCAAACAAAGCTTCCACTCGAAGGGTGAGGTTGAGGATAGAGTGTCATCTGAGTTAGTGTATTCTCAAGTCTTTGGGGTATGCAAGTTTATCCATCCTCTGACACACACACAGGAGTCTGAATCTCCATGGGGGGACCGTCTCCCTCTTGCTTTTTCTGGGTAAGATTCCTAGCATAAGATCTTTTTGTAAGGTGGGTTGCCTGGACTTTACATAATACAAAACGTTCTGCTCTAGCTTTAAGTCCTGTGTAGAGATTTGGATGGATGAGGCAGTGGACTCAGCACTGGCTTGGGAAAGCCTACTTGCCTCTGACATGCAATGACGGGGTTTAGGGGAAGACACGGCCTCAGGTTGTGGCTGAGCAGCCGTAACCTTATTCCCATTCCCAAGCAGTTCATTCCCTTACAGTCACCATGGAGATACTGCTCCTAAACCTTGGCCATCAGAAGCTGTAGCCTCTTTATCAACTTTGGTCTCAAATGTCAGTGCAGTGTTAAGCACATGAGGTATGGGGCCAAATCATGTCAGCCTAAGGAGTTGCTGTGGCAGAGGACTTGGGCTAAACAAGTGTTGGACCAGAGGCCTGCAAAGGTTCTCATCTGTGTCAGCAAACAAGTCTAGGCCGGGAATCGGACACAGAAATGTCTTCAGCCTCTCAGACTGCCTTCTCCTTTGGATGCCTATCTTTTGGCTTATGGCGATGGCATGGGAACTGGTTCTGCCATGCCATAAGAAGGCTCAGCATATATGAATCTAAATACGGCTGGAGGAATTTGTCCCCAAGCCTAATGGTCTTATTATTGAACACAGCGCAGAACAGGCATTTAGGAGAAGTTTTGCTGAGGCCCCAAGCAAAAACCACAGTGTGAATTTAAAGTCATTGTGTAAAATTTGCTTCCCACATGGAAAGCAGTTATTTAATCTTTTGAACATTAACAGATTACAACTAAGTTAAGAGAAAAAATGCCCCCAACAGGGGAATTTTCTGAGATGCTTTGGTGATTCAAGCCAACCGATGGACTAATGACACTGAATAAAAACTCTAGGTATTGGACTACGTGGTTAAAAACTGAAGATAGCGCCAGTTGCTGTACCGGTTATACTCCGGATGTCTTGATGCCATACACTCAAGAATGTTCGCTGGTTGGGGAATGGTGAAAGACTCTGGTATTCAGACCTACAGCGGGCTTCTACATGGTCAGAAGTTTCATGACTGCAATGAATATCAGAAGAGGTGCAGTCAACAGGCAACCATGGAAATAACAGGGTAGCAATGGCCACATCCTCACTGCCTGTGGAATTTTTGTCAATTTTTTTCCCCATTCTTCTGTGGTGCATGCCCCTACATTCCTTCACTGTCCTACTAGAAAACTCTCTTGCCATGAAAAGCCAGAACACTAACCAGCCCACTGCTGCAAATATTTTATGTTAAGGAAAACCCAAAGATTATGGACTATAGTAAGTAAACCCTCATCCACAAAGTATGGTGTTTATAAAAGGACATCCAGTAGCTTTCAGTTAGGCAAGATAAACTGTTAAAGTACCGCTCCTTCTTGTGAATTTGTTTCTTGCAGATATGCTAGAAGGTGCTGGCAAACCTTTATTTTGTCATCAAACTAGGGAAAGTCCACAAAATATAACAAACAGCAAACAATACACAGAAATCAACAAGCAAATCTAGCAAGTAGAACAGAAGTACAGAATGGTTCACGAATACTTCACACAGTATTTCTACAAGTTCCCTGGAAATAAACATCTAGACGAGTGACTAATCTTTTAGCAACAAAGAACTGAAAATGGTTCAAAGCAGTTCTCCCTTTTCTATGAAGTGTCCAGTACTTGGTATAGAGGAGGAAAGCTGCTCCAGTCTGAGGACAACAAAAATTCTGGAATGAAGTAGGCTGGACAGAAATACACAACTACCTGCATACAATTTCAAAAACAATGAATGACAGACTGTGAGCTTTGAAAGCATCCTGGTCTACTGCAAGTTTTATACAAAAAAAGACTAAATGAAAATCATCATTAATATTCTTATAGGCCAATGGCTCCAAAATCAATGGTTTTAATGGGGAGGGAGAGAGAAAGAGAAAAAAAAAAACAAAAAACATACGTCAAGCTCCTCGATGAAATTAGCAAGATCCTCCTTCCACAGGTCAGCTGGTGCCTTTTTCCTGAGGTCTTCAAGTTCTTTACTCTACACAAACAGGAAAAAGATACCATGAATTACACGACCCTACAAGACAGCAAAACAAAAAGAATAGTTGCGTAAAATCTTACCATAACCATAGATGTCCTTTCTCTTCCATGTTGCAGGATTCTTAGTGTGGGATTCCCTGCCTCAGGCGACCCAAACATTGGCTACTATACAAAAGTTTAAGCTTGGCTGCTGTAGGACGTGTGACATCACACGTAGGGCCATAAACCAGGGACCTTAAATGCGACATCTGCACGCACAGACCTCAGAACTTAAATGCCCTATCGGACAGTCCCACAGAGAGTAACAAGTGATGTCAGCCAGAGGTGCAAAGTGTCATATGCTGGCTAGTCTGACCCTGGTCTAGGGTAGAGCCTCACAGTGCTCTTATGACAGGTCAGTAGTAAAAAAATGGGGGATAGGTAGGTGGGAAGGAATACTGCAACATGGAAGAGAAGGACATCTACGGTTAAGGTAAGATTTTACACAACTATTCTATGTCCTTCTATTCCTATGTTGCAGTATTCTTAGTGAGGGAGAGTACTACAGCTTAATTAGAGGGAAGGGTAGAGGTAGATGTAGCTGATTCCACAAAACCCTGCAAGACTGCTCTAGCAAACCCTGCCCGGGGCTCTGGAGACGTGGTCCAATTTGTAGTGTCTAGTGAAGGAGTGAACTGTGGACCAGGTGGCTGCTTCCAGGATGGAAGCTATATCCAGGCCTTTGAGGAAGGCTTTCAAAGTTGCCACACCCCTGGTAGAATGAGCTCTTACTATCTGGTAAGTGCTTGACATGGTGGGAGTAGCAGAAACAAACAGCTTTCCTAACCCAAAAGGAAATGGTTTGCTTGGAGACTGCCTTGCCCAGGTCCCTAGGGTGGAAAGATACAAAGAGTTGGTAAGATTTTCTGATGGACTTAGTTTTGTCTAAATAAAACCTTAATTGTCTGTGCACATCCAAGGAATGGAGTATCCTCTCTATGTCACTGGTTGATAAGAGGAAGAAGGTGGGCAGGTGAATGGTTCGGTTTAGAGACAGTTCGCTGACCACTTTAGGCATGAAGGAAGGGTTAGTAGGTAGGGTCACCCTATCCCTTGTGGAAGGTAGTGTAGGGAGAGCAGGCCATTAGAGCTTGCAACTCTCGACACTCTTTTAGCTGAGGTAAGGGCCACCACAGTACAGTCTTCCATGTACTCATTTGGAGTGCAGCAGCCCTAACTGGTTCGAATGGGGCCAGTGTTAGTTAGTCTAGAATGAAGTTTAGGTCCCAGGGGGGTGAGATGGGTTTTCTTGGTGGTCTGATGTGTAAGACCCGTTTCAGGAATAATTTGACATCTAGCCTGGTTAGTAAAGGGGAATCTAGTGGTAGACAGGCTGAAATTGCTGATAGGTGGATTTTTCCTAAAGAGTGCGAAAGACCAGCCTTAATTAGTTCATACACACAGGTAAGAACTGTGTGTGTGTGTGTGTGTGTGGGGTCTGGGATCCCTGTCCTTATGGAGACAACAGTTGGAGAATCTTTCCCATTTCGATAAATAGGATCTCTTAGTAGTAGGTTTCCTGGCCTTCCTCAGGGCTAAAAGCATGTCCTCTGAATAGTGGTGTCTGAAAGGGATTAGAAGTTTATCACCCAGAGTGTAAGGCCTAACATATGTTGTTGAGGGTGAATTACAGTTCCCTTTTGTTGTGTGAGTAAATCCACCTTGTGGGGTAAGTTGTGGTGATTGCCCTTGGCTAATGAGAGAAGTAGGGGGAACCAGTGCTGCCTTGGCCAATAGGGAGTCACCAGCAAGATTTTTGGTTTGTCCCTCCTGATTTTCAGGAGGACTTTTTTGAATGACAGGGAAGGGTGGAAACGCATATAGAAACTGCTCCTTCCATGGAATGTTGAAGGAATCTATCCTTCAGGCAAGTGGAGTGTGATCCTTGGTGCAGACTTTTTTCAATTGTCTGTTCTGGGGGGGGGGGGGGGGGATCAAATCTACCTAGTGTGTGCGCAACTGGTGGGCAATGTCTAGAAAGGTATCCCTGTTCAGCATCTGCTTGTGTTGTAGAGAGGATGTTCTGCTTAGAATATCTGCTTGTTTCTAGTCCTGAGTAGGGATGTATGCTGCCTGCAGGAATAAGCTGTTCCTGGAGGTGAGGTCCCAAATTTGCAAAGTTATCCAGCAGAGGAAGTAGGCCTTGGTCCCTCCCTGCATGTTGAGACACAACATGACTGTGGTGTTGTCTGTGAAGATCTAATCCTTCCTTTATGCCTAAGGTGGTTTCCAGTGTAGCTTTAAATCAAACCATCCACTTACTCACCATCTTCCCCAATCCACAGAACAAAGGTGAGAGACTCCTGCATTCCTTGGACATTCACAGGCAGCTTCGTTACTATTTGGACAAAACTAAGGCTTTCAGAAAATCTGACCAGCTCTTTGTATCCTATGCTACAGCTTCTCAAGGGAAGGCCATATCAAAGCAAACCATTTCTAAATGGATAGGTCATTGCATACGTTTCTGCTATACCCATCATGGGAAACCAGTTCCTGCTACCATTATATCCCATTCTACCAGGGCAACAGCTACCTCTACAGCCTTTCTCAGGGGGGTTCCGACCAAGGAAATTTTAGAAGCTACAACTTGGGAGTTCAGTACACCTTTACCAAACACTATCACTTACCTCTTTACTCAAAGTCCAGGGCAGGCTTCGCCACTGCAGTTCTGCAGGGCCTTATAGCCTCCATTAACCCTCTTTGATACCTCCCCCCTACCTTAGCGTTGGGATTCAACCCAAGTGTGATGACTGGGCTTGGTTGCAGGACAGGGAGGAAGGCTTTCGGGGCCAGAAGAACTGCAGTCATTTCCCTCATATTGATGCGTTTCTTTTGGGTTCCAAGCCTCCTGTACTATGAAGCCTTTCATGATAGTCCCTCACCTTAGGTCTGATGCATCTGTATCCACGTACTGGGTTGGGGAGGGTGGCTGTAGTGGAAGGCCCAGGTTCAGTAGTATTTGTTGGATCCACCACCTTAGTTCTGCTTTGAGGCAGGCCAGGAGGCTAAGCTGGTGCTTTACGGTATGTGGGTGTTGGGACCACACATTTTTCAGGTACCACTGCAGTTTTCGGATGCGCATTCTGGCTAAAGGCAGCATTGGGATGGTTGGTTGCCATTAGTCCCAGGATCTGCAAGAATCGTCTTGCAGATATCGGATGAAAGAAAAGCTGTGTAAAATCTTACCATAATCATAGATGCCCTTCTATTCCATGTTGCAGTATTCTGCATATAGGTTTACCCTCCCGTCTCGCGTACGTACGGCCAGTATCCAAAAGCTTTCAGTCTCTCTGTGGTGCGCAAGACAACTGACGTAGGCGTGACTTTGTGGGCCAGAAAGGTGACATCAGCACGCACCAGCCCTCAGAACAGAAGCCCCAGTCAGAGCCAGTCCTATAAGGGCAATGCCACATCATTGCCATCCAAGAAAAGAAGTCATTAGCTGACAGGAAGGGAAGGAAGGAATACTGCAACATGGAAGAGAAGGGCATCTATGGTTAAAGTAAGATTTTACACAACTTTTCTATGCCCTTCTATTCCCATGTTGCAGTACTCTGCATATGGGTGAGTGCCAAAGCTCACTGATATCGGGGTGGTGGTTTAGAGGCAGACTCCAGGAATCCATGAAGGATAAACCTGACGAACCCTGCCCTGGATCTGGATATGTGGTCCAGTTTGTAGTGTTTGGTGAAGGTGTGGACCAAAGACCAAGTAGCAGCTTCCAAGATACTAGAGGTATCCAGGCCCTAGAAGAAACCATTGCTCTTGTGGAATGAGACGTAATTTTACCCAGCAGATACTTACTATAGAAATGGTAACAGAAGGTGATGGCCTTGGAGATACAAGTAGAAATAGACTGCTTGGTCACTGCTTTCCCCAGGGCGCTGTAGTGAAAGGATACAAAAAGTTGGTCAGCCTGATAGGCTTGGTTTTGTGCAGGTAGAATCAGACTTGCCTGTGTACATCCAGGGAACGCAACACTCTCTCACGGTCTCCTGGAAGGTTTGGGAAATAAACAGGTAGGTGTATGGCCTGATTGAGGGACAGGTCATTAACTACCTTGGGCATGAAGGATGGGTTAGCCCAGAGGGTGACCCTGTACTTGTGAAAAACGAATGGAGGAATAGCCATAATGGCATAGAGTTCAGACGCTCTTCTGGCTGAAGTTAGGGCTACCAACAGAACAGCTTTCCAGTTTACATGCTTTAGTGAAGCTTCATCAGTTGGCTCAAAGGGCGGTAGTGTAAGCTTCTCAAGCACTTAGTTAAGGTCCCAAGGCAGGGGAGAAAGTTTCCTGGGTGCCTAAGGTGAAGTACCCCTTTGAGGAAGAGTTTGGAAGGAAGTCTGGATGCTAATGGGGGATGCAGAGACAGGCAAGTAGAAATCGCAGACAGGTGGGCTTTGATGGAAGAATAAGCCAATCCAGTCTGTAGTAGCTCACACAAATAGGACAGCACTAAAGGGGGTTAGGTGAGAAGTGGATCCAGCTGGCTTTTATGAAACCATATAGTGAAAAGTTTCCACTTTGAGAGATAGGATTTCCTTGTGTTTGGTTTCCTGGCCTCCTGCAGGACATAAAGCATGTCCTCATTGTAAAGGTGTCTGAATGGAATCAGAATCCTATCAACCAAAGGGTTAGGTGCAGAAGCTCCCACTGTGGATGGATTAGTGACCCCTTATTCTGTGTGAGAAGGTCCACTCTGCAGGATAACTTGAGGTGATTGTCCTCGGATAAGTGAAGGAGTAAAGGGAACCAGTGCTGTCTGGGCCAGTAGGGAGTCACCAGCAAGATTTCTGGGTTGTCCTGCTGGATTTTTAGCAGGCCCTTTTTTGAATGTGTGTGTGTGTGTGTGTGTGTGTGTGTGTGTGTGTGTGTGTGTGTGTGTGGGGATTATATAGATATTTCCCCTTACAAGAAACTGAGACGACATCTGTTGCTAGTGCCTGTGGTTCTGGTGTCCTGGTGGAAAAGCTAGGAAGTTGCCTGTTGATGGAGGAGGCAAAAGTACAGCTTTGTACCTACCATAAATGTAGATGTTCGAGTGTTCGCTCTGCTGCAGTCATCACACTAGGGTTATCCTGTCGTCAGGCGGTCCCGCAGTCAGCCGGAATTCCAAAGTCTTGGTCCGGTGTCGGTTGCTGTCGCCTCTTCCCTGACGTCAGTGCGCCAGGGGTATATATAATGCAACCGAAGCCATTTTCTTCAGTTTTTCTTGCCCCAGATGTCAGGTGCCCCCAAAAAGGTGGTCAGGAATTAGTACCAAAAGGAGTAACCACTGCACAAACACAAAATCCCTTCAGCTATAAGCAAATACATCAGTAAGGTATAGAAGAGGTTTAGCCAGTAGATTAGAGGGGATGGAGGGGGGATGGGGTAACCTGGACTGCAGCAGGGTGAACACTCGAACATCTACATTTATGGTAGGTACAAAACTGTACTATGTTCATCGTGTTACCCTGCTGCAGTCATCACACTTGGGTTGAATCCCAAAGCTAAGGTAGGGGGGAGGTATCAAAGAGGGTTAGTGGAGGCTATAAGGCCCTGCAGAACTGCAGTGGCGAAGCCTGCCCTGGACTTTGAGTAAAGAGGTAAGTGATAGTGCTTGGTAAAGGTGTGTACTGAACTCCAAGTTGCAGCTTCTAAAATTCCCTTGGTTGGAACCCCCCCCCCTGAGAAAGGCTGTAGAGGTAGCTGTTGCCCTGGTAGAATGGGATCTAATGGTAGCAGGAACTGGTTTCCCATGATGGGTATAGCAGAAACGTATGCAATGACCTATCCATTTAGAAATGGTTTGCTTTGATATGGCCTTCCCTTGAGAAGCTGTAGCATAGGATACAGAGAGCTGGTCAGATTTTCTGAAAGCCTTAGTTTTGTCCAACTAGTAACGAAGCTGCCTGTGAATGTCCAAGGAATGCAGGAGTCGCTCACCTTCATTCTGTGGATTGGGGAAGAAGGTAGGTAAGTGGATGGTTTGATTTAAAGCTACACTAGAAACCACCTTAGGCATAAAGGAAGGATTAGTTCATAGAGAAACTCTGTCTTGATGAAAAATGAGGAAAGGTTCCACTGCCATTAGTGCCTGTAGCTCTGAGACACTTCTAGCTGAAGTTATTGCTAGGAGCAGGGCATTCTTCCATGACAGGAAATGTAGATCTGCAGAGAAAGCTGGTTCAAAAAGAGGTAGTGTTAGTTTTTCCAGAACAAAATTGAGGTCCCATGTTGGTGTAGGAGCTCTCCTGGGTGGTCTAATGTTTTTTGCCCCTCTGAGGAACTGCCTTAGAAGATGATGTGAAAATAAGGGTGGATCCGTGTTGTAGTGAGCTGAAATAGCTGAAGCATGGATTTTAATTGAGGAAATGGAAAGTCCTTTGTGCAACATCTCAGTTAAATACCGTAGAATACGAGGCATGTGAGGCTGAATTGTGTCCTGGCCTTTAGCTTGGTTCCAGGCACAAAACCTTTTCCATTTGTCGGAATAAGCCTTCCTGGTGCTTGGCCTCCTGGCTTCCAGAATAACATCCAGAACTGCTTGTGCAAAGGGAGCTGGTTGGATGTTTAGAAGATATGCCATGCAGCCAGGTTTAAAGTTTTGAGCTGGCTGTGAAGAATCTGATTGCTTTGTTGTGTGAGCAAATGGGGAATTTGGGGCAATATCCATGGTGGGCCATATTTTTCAATAGCGGATACCAGTGCTGGCGTGGCCAATCTGGGGGTATGAGAATCAGTCGTGGTCTCTCCTTTTTGACTTTCAAAAGAACCTTTGTGAGGAGAGGCAATGAAGGGAAGGCATATACTGTCAGGTTTTTCCAACTGAAAGAGAGAGAGTGTCCACTTTCCAAGCTTGATGGTGAAATGTCCTTGTATAAAATTTTGTCAGTTGATAGTTTTGAGGACTGGCAAACAGGTCTATGTCTGGAAGGCCCCATTTTTGAGTTATCATTGCAAATATTTGTGGTTCTAATTTCCACTCGTGAGTATCCTTGATGTTTCTGCTGAGGTCGTCTGCCAATGTGTTCTTCTGTCCTGGCAGGAATTGAGCTTGTAACTGGACTTAGTAGGCCAAAGCTGTGTTCCATAAGGTCATTGCTTGCCTGCATAGAGGGTAAGAATGTGTACCTCCTTGTTTGTTTATGTACCACATTACTGTGGTGGTGTCCTGGATGTAATAGATCCTTGAAGGCTGTCAGAGCTTTCTGTACAGCTAGCATCTCTTTTTTGATTTATGTGCAGATTTCTTTGATCTGCAGTCCATAGGCCTTGAATGCATTGTCCTGCCATGTGTGCCCCCCAGGCGTAGTCTGAAGCGTCTGTTGTGATAGTTTGCCTGGCTGGGGGCAAGGTGAAAGGCTGACCCTTGTTGAGGTGACATGCCTGCGACCACCATAGAAATTCCTGTTGTAGACAGGGAATGAGAGATATCATTGTGTCGAAGCTGTGGCTGTGTTGAGACCATACGCTTTTTAGGTACCACTGTAATTTCCTCAAATGCAGCTTTGCAAATGGTATTATTAGTATGCAAGATGCCATGAAGCCCAAAGCCTGCAGAATTTTTCTTGCAGTTAATTGGGTCTTTGTTGCCATGGTCTTGAAATATTGAGTCAGTTGTAGTTGCTTGTCTGGCGTAAGATAAGCCTTCTGGGCCGTTGTATTCAAGCTGGCACCCAGGAATGTCATTTTTTGTGAGGGTACTAGTTTTGACTTCTTTTGATTTACTGTGTACCCCAGGCAGTTTGGTAGATGCTTTACAAAGGCCAGATGATGTAAGAGAATGTCTTTGCTTTCTGCTTGGATGAGGCAGTCGTCCAGGTATGGATATATTTGAATTCCTCTTTGTCTGCAGTATGCAATTACTGGTGCCAGGCATTTTGTGAAAACTCTGGGCGCAGTAGATAAGCCATAGGGCAGTGCAGAGAATTGGTAATGGGTTGAACCTGCAATGAAACAGAGGTATCTTCTGCAACTTTGTCTGATAGGGACATGCAGGTATGCCTCCTTGAGGTCCAACGTTACAAGCCATGCTTCCTTGCCCAACATGGGAAGTAGCTGCTGTAGTGTTAGCATCTTGAATTTGGGTACTTGTAAGTGTTTAGAATTGAAAGGTCCAGAATTGGTCTCCAGGCATTGTCCTTTCTGGGCACTAGAAAGAGTCTTGAGTAAAATCCTTGGCCTTGCTCTCGAGTAGGTACCAGTTGAATGGCTCTCATGTCCATGAGAGCTGTAATTTGCTTTTGTGCCTCTGCCCATTGATTTTGTGGCAGGTTTGGCATTCCTCTTTTCATTGTCAAGGTGTGAAAGTGGAATCTGTATCCTCGTAAAATCATGTCTAGGACCCATTTGTCCTTTGTGACAATGTGCCAGTTGTCTGCAAAAAATGCGGGTTTTCCCCCCAAGGGGGCTGCCCAAGAGAGTATTGCTTGGCTGGATGAGGTGCAAGTCATTGAGTTTGCCTTCTGGTGGTTTGAGACCTGTCTTCTCCTCCCTTCTGTGTTGTAGAGCCCCATTGGCGAGGTTTACACTGGGCTTGTGGTTGTCCTCTGCCCCTTGGGCGTCTGTATTTACCCCTCTGTGGTCTGTCAGTGGCTGGAAAGGACCAATTTTTTGTTGGCCAGTTTCTGCTGAAGCGAGGGGGTTGTACTTGTAGGAAATCTTTGACTGTCTGCATAGATTTTGCCTTATCTTCCATTTTCTTTAAAACTTCTGCTTTAACTCCAAAAAGAACATCCTGCTGTAAGGGAGCATCCAGTAGTTTTGCTTTAACATGATCAGGCAGAGTTTGTTCTTTTAACCAAGCATGCCTACGTATAACAGACCCAGTGACAGCTGCTCTGCAGGAGGCCTCCAAAGAATCAAACCCACATTGTAAGGTATGTCTGCCCACCTTCTCAATGGCATGCAACAGATCCTGTACTTCTTTCAATTCAGATTGTTGGGGGAGAGAGGTTATTCTTTGCTTTAACTGAGAGATTAGAAACTGCTGATACTTAAGCATGTGAAACTGACAATTCAGTGCCCTCATAGCTAGTGTGGCTGAGGTGTAAACCTTTTTCCCCCACCTGTCTAGTGCTCTGGAATCCCTCTCAGAAGGTACTGGCCCCCTTGGGACCCTGTGAGATAGTCTCTGGGTCAGCTACATGGCTTTTGTAAAGAAATTTGTGGGAATCAGGCACTCTATAGTATCTGTCAGGCTTAGCCGGAGCAGGAGGTAGAGAGTCTGGGTTAAAACTGGATTCTAAATAGACATCATCCACAATGTCCAAAACTGGCGGGATGGCAAGTGGTCTGTGTTGGGGAAGTAAAAGAAACTCTCTGAGCCTTTTCTTTGAGTCAGAGTAGTCCTGACCTTCCCAGTGAAAATGTTCCCTCATAGTGTGTAAAGTTTCCCCAAAGGAGTAGTCTTCAGGAGGAAAAGCGAGTCCTCAGCATCAGAATCTTCATAAGGAGAGAAGAGTAGTCTTGGTCCTCAGAGGAGTCTGAAGAAATTGACATTTGCTCAGAGGATGCATAATCTTCCTCTTGTCTAGGCCTTTTGTCAGGAGGGGGCTGGGAACCCCTGATTAAAGAAATCAAATCTTCAGCCATTTTGAGCATCTGTTTCTTAGGCATGGGGCCTTGAACAGGAGACTGAAGTGCAGTCCTTTTAGATTTAGAAGGGGTCTTCGACATAGAAAACGTTTTAATGGTGAGTGTCATCGGTGGCGTTTCTGTAGCACCGTTTTTTGTAGCAAAGTCGTCGGAAGGGCCTGAAGTAAAAGGCTGCGTCGGCCTGGTACATTCCGTCAAAATTTCCGTAGCGGTCTCGGGTTCCAGATCTGCGGTAGTCAGGGGCTGCGTCGGAGCCTCACTGAGGACCGGAGAACCGGAGACCAGATCGGCCAAGGCCTCGGAATCTGGTTTAGGTCTGGGCTGTCTGTCCTTATCCCTGCGTTTTTTGTGCACGCCAGTAGTCGGTTGCTCCGACGGCATGGTGTAGTTAAATTTCCTATCGAAGTAGTGTTGTGCGAAATCAAAGCGCCTTTTAATAGTACGCTTATTAAAACTAGCACAAAAACGACAAGTAGTGAAGTCGTGGTCTGGGCCTAGGCAAGGTATGCAATAAGAATGAAAATCCTTATGAGGTATTTGCTTCCCACAAGAAATACAATTGTTAACTTTTTCTGACATCGGTCGGAGGCAAGAAAAGTTTCCCCAATGGGGTACTTAGCTTTATAGAAGACTTCGGTCTGAAATTCGAATTCAAAAATCTTAGGAGTCGGCCGACAGGCACTTGCGAACTGCTTCTGCTTCGGGCACCGCACGGCAAGAAAGACTGAAGAAAATGGCGTTGGTTGCATTATATATACCCCTGGCGCACTCACGTCAGGGAAGAGGCGACAGCAACCGACGCCGGACCAAGACTTTGGAATTCCGGCCGACTGCGGGACCACCTGACAGGATAACCCAAGTGTGATGACTGCAGCAGGGTAACACGATGAACATCAGGTCTATTTGAAGTATACCCCACCTGTGGAACAGGTCCAGGAAGACATCTTTGTGAAGCATCCATTCGTAGTTGTTTGTGCTGGTTCTGCTCAAATAATCTGCCTCTATGTTGTGGAGAGACGGAATGTAGGTCGTCTGCAGGGTGATTCCCTGTGAGGTGGCCAATTAACAAACCAAATGGGCTAGGCTGCACAGCAGGTAAGACTTGGTTCCCCCCTACTTGTTGATATACCACAGTACAGTGGGGTGTTGTCTGTGTATATCAAATGTGGCCTCTTTTGTAAGAAAGGGAGAAATGCCTGGAGGGCTAGAAGAACTGCCCCTCATCTCTCTGGCATTGATGTGTTCTGATTTGAGGTGCTGTGGCCACAGGCCCTGCACCTGTCGGTGGCCGAGGGTGGCTCCTCACCCCAGGTCTGAGGTGTCTGTGTGCATGACCTGTGTGGGTTGAGGTGGTTGGAGAGGAAAGCCCGGGTTGTGATTTACCTGAGCCAACCACCACAGTATTTCCTTTTTCAGGCAGGGAAGAAGGGGCACAATGTGCCCTAGAGGCTGGTTGTGTTGCTTCCAGATTGACCGAAGGTACCATTGTAGCTTTCTCATGTGCAATCCTGCTAAAGGAAGCATGGGTATGGTGGCTGCAATGTAGCCCAGACGTCTGAGGTACTGCCTTGTAGTCAACTCCGTGGAGTGAAGGACCAGGAGAAGGTGTTCTGACAAGGAACTCACTTTTGGTGGGGGTAGGTATGCCTCCATGAGATTTGAGCAGATCCTGCACCCAAGGAATACAATGTCTTGTGTTGGATAAAGATGGGATTTTGGTAGGTTTATCTGAAATCCCAGTGATTGAAGGAGGGTCACCATGAACTGGAAGTGCCCATGGAGGGTTTCTTGGCTGGTAGCCTGGATCAGCATGTCATCCAGCTAGAGGAATATCTGTATTCCCTTTGCCCTGCAGTAAGCCACAACAGGTGCCGGGCCTTTGGTGAAAACTCTGGGTGCAGTGGAGAGTCCAAAGGGCAAGGAAGAGAACTGCAAGTGTGAGGAACCCACCAAGAATCTCAAGTATTTCCTGTGGTAGTGCTTGATTGGGATGTGGAGGTAAGCATCCTTTATATCTAAAGTAGCCAGGAATCCTTGTGGCACAATGAGAGGGAAAAGGGCTGGCAGAGTTAACATTTTGAAGTTAGGGACCTTTAGAAAAAGGTTGAGACAGAAGAGATCTTGAAAGGGTCACCAAGATCCGTCCTTCCTGGGGACCAGGAAGAGCCTTGAATAGAATAGTCTTCCTTTTGCAGTAAAGGGGACTGTCTATATGGTACCCTGATCTAACAGGTGCAGTTGCCGAGCAGATGGTCGAGGAATGTCCTGACCTAAGGGAGGGGATATCCAGGACATAAAGTAACCTTTCTGAAGTATGGACAGGACCCACTTGTCTGAGGTGAGATGGGGAGACAGTGAGAGAGGCAAGAGGACAGTGGAACAGGAAGAGGGGGGAAGAGGAAGCAGGGGTGGTCAGATGCTACCTGCCCTGTCCTGAAAGAGGGTCTTCTGGCTAGAGGGAGGGGATGCTCTAGCTGGAGGAGGTTATTTCCTTGTGAGCTTACGAGGTCTTGAAGGAGGAGCTGGGCAGGAGTGCTTTCTAATAAACTGGGTTTTTGGCAGGATAGTTTCTGTGAAACCTGGGAGAGGTGAAACCAGTAAGTGTTTCAGGTCCTGCATTTCTTTTCCCTTTCATTGCAGAGATTTGAAAAGATCTGCTACCTTATACACAGAGTGTGCAGCATTACCCATAGGAACATCATTGAGCTTTGCGTTGAAATCAACTGGCAGAGATTGTAGGCGAAGCCAGGAGTATCTGCTTAAAGCAAATGCTGATGCTGAGGATTCAGCAGCATTGCAGCTACACTTGATAGTGTGTCTGGTGACCTGGGAGGACAGAGCCAGAAGAGGGGACAAATTGATGCTTTGGCAGGGAAGTCTGGAATATCGACCCGGTGTTTGGTGTCAGATTCTGAGAGGGACAAGGTGTACTTGGCCATGTGGGTCTGGAAGTTTGGAGCTCTGAAGGCCAAAGTAGCAGAGGTATATATCTTTTTGCACAGCCTTTCCATAGTCTTGCTGTCTTTGTCAGCTAGGAGAATGGTGGTAGTAGGTAGGAGTCTGGCAGCTTTGTCAGATGCTTAGCAGTATCAGGCACCTTATAAAGCCTGTCTGCCCTGTGTGGGGTAAGAGGTTGGGAGTCAGGGTTCAAAGATGCAGAAGAAAAGGCATCTAAACAGGCAGGCTTGGAGGAAAAGCAAATGGGCTGGGGGTTTCCATTTGAATGAGGTCATAGTACCTCTTTTGTACCTCAGTCATCTCTTGACTATTCCGACTTAAAGTGATCCTTCATCCTGCTTACTGTCTCACTAAAGGTGAATTCTTCAGCTGAAAAATCAGGGTCCACTGACTCTTCCTCTGGGGATCTGTATCCCAAGGGGGAGGAAAGTTGCGAGTTGTAAGAAAGAGAATCCTCAGAGGAATCTGAAAACTTCCTCTTCCCTAGTCACTGTGTCAGAAGGCTGAGGCCTAGGGCTCAGGAGAGGAGGACAGGTGGAACCAGTAACAGCAGTGGTAGGCCTCAGTGCCACAAAGGCAAGGAATAGGCTTTGACTGAAGGCCTGCCAACCAGGCATGCTTTCTGTAGAGGGAGAAATGTGTCTCCTCTTTTCTCTCCTTTTAAGAGGGCCTGTGGAAGTCTGAATAGAAATCAGAGATTGCAAGTGCTCAGACGGTACCTTAGGAAACACAGGTTCCCCACTGGCGACAGATACCGGCTCTGGAACAGCCTCTGCAGACGTGCTCCTGCCTAGGGATAGTGCAGGATCCTGAGAGGTACACGTGACCTCCGGAGTGGCAGATCCGGGTCCAGATCCAGGAACCAGGCCAATGTTGGCCACAGGTTGGGGATCGGCCAGATGAGGCTCAGCAGTAGACGAAGGCCATAAGGTTCTGGCCTTCTTTTTTGGCGGTTCTGTGGAGACATCTGAAAAGCCCTCCATCCGTAAGGTAAGCTGCTTCAGACGTTGGTTTTCAAGACAAAGATTAAGCGCATGCAAGCGACTATGCAATGTTTAAGACACGAACGCCTGGCAAATTGGGCAAGCCTCATGGTCGTGCGACCATCCTAAACAGAAAAGGCACTTATTGTGGGCATCCTTATGAGAGATTTGGTAGTCATACTGACACTTACCCTTTCTGGATGACATGAACAAGAAATACTAAATGTTAGATGGACTGAAAAGGTCCCCAATGGGATACTCATCTGAAAAAAGAATCCGACAAGAGCAGTAGCAGAAACCCACATACTACTGGCGGCTGAAAAGTTCTGAGGGCTGGTGTGTGCTGTCACCTTTACGGCCCACGTAATCTCACCTAAGTCAGACGTCTCACACAGCACAGAGGGACTGAAAGCTTTTGGATAATGGCTGTACGTATGCGAGACTGAAGGGTAAACCCATATGCAGAAAACTACAAAACACAAACAGAAGGACATCCTGTAATAAGCTTTGGAAGTGCATGGAGAGAGACAGAATTTTGTGCTGAGGGAGGAAACCCCGCATCAGGTCTGTTCTGATACTGCAGCTCAGAAAGATTTTGTCCTGCTGGGGGATTAAGGATGATTTTTGGAGGTTGAGAGTGAATCCCAAACTCTGAAGCATGGAAGTGCTGAACCTCAGATGGTTTTGAAGGGTGTCTTCTGTTTCTGCTAGAATGAGGATGTCATCTAGGTAAGGCTAGATTTGAACACCTTTGGTTCTGCAGAAAGCTATGGCTGGGGCTAGACATTTTGTAAATCCCTGGGTGCACTAGATAAATCAAAGGGCAAAGCTGTAAACTGTAAATGAGAGCAGGGCCCAGTGAAATGCAAGAATTTTCTGTTGGAGGGTTTTATGGGAATATGGAGATATGCTTCCTCATCTAGTGTGGCCATAAAGACCAGGGTTGGCAATAATGGAAGAAGAGTTTGAAGGGATACCATTCTGAATGATGGAACTTTGAGGAAAAGGTTTAGAAAGGATAGATCTAGTACTGGTCTCCAAGGGCCATCTTTTTTGGGGACCAGAAAAAGTCTTGTGTAGAAGCCTTTTCCTTTCTGTCCTCGAGGGACAGGTTCTATAATTCCTAATGTCAGAAGGTCTTACATTATTTGAGGGATGTGGTGTAGTTGATTTTTGGGGGAAAAGGAAAGCCCCTTGGAAGGGGCTTTTCCTTCCAAAAAGGAAGTATCCATTTTGTATTATTGCTAGCCCCCAGTGGTCTGATGTGATGGATTTTCCAAATGGGAGGCAGTGGGAGATGCAGGTTGAAATGGGAATGTGGGTAAGGCAGTCATGCATTGTTGGGTCCACTTCTAGCTTGAAAAAGCTGTCTCTGACTGGGTTGTGAGGCAACTGGTCTGGAGGGGGTTTGCCTCCTGGTTCCTCTCCTATGGCTGGAAGACGAAAGGGTAGCAGAGGAGGGGGGCCTCCTGACAAAGGTAGTCTCAGCAGGATAATTCCTGTAGTATTTAACGATGGGGACACAAGAGCTTGATGCCTTGAAGCTCTTTACCTGTTTGCTGCAGGTTTTTGAAAAGGTCTGCAGACTGTTTACCAAACAGGATGTTGTGGTCTAATGGGGCGTCTAGGATGTTAAGACTTGAAATTCTCTGGTTGGGGCTGGAGGCATAGCCAAGAACATATGCGGAGTAATGATGCAGAAGCAGCAGACCATGCAAAGGCCTCTGTTGCATCGTAACTGCATCTAATAGAATGGCTACCTGGGAAGCCAGGGACAGTTTAGATGCTATCTCAGCTTTAGCAGGGCAGTCAGGGGTGGACGCCAAGAGTATAGAGGCTTGTGATACTAGACCCAAGGCATATTCTATCATATGGGTTTGGTAGTTGATAGCTCTGAAGGCTAGGGTGGAGGAGGTATAAACCTTCTTTCCAATCCTGTCCATGTTTTTGCTATCCTTACCAGCACGCAGAAGAGAGGCTGACGGAATCAGTCTAGATTGCTTGTCAGGGAATACAGCAATTACAGCAGGGCCTGCCAGGGGTGGTTTTACTAGGAATTTTTGATAATCTGGAACTTTATAGAACCTATCAGGTCTCTTAGGGGCAGATGAATGTGAGTCTGGGTTCTTTGATGCTGGCGTGAAAGCATCAAGGTAGGCAGGAATGACTGGTGGGATGGCTGAAGGCGAGGAAGACTCACTTGGAGTAGTTCAAAGTATCTCCGAGTGTCAGTCATTTGGGAATTGTCCCACTTAAAGTATTCTTTCATCTTTGTGATGGTCTCCTCAAAGGTGATATCCTCTGGTGGGGAGCCCCCTTCTATGGATTCCTCATCTGGGGAATAATATTCAAGTGGGGAAGCAATTTGTGATGAATAGGAGACTGATTCATCTGAAGATGAATAGTAGGGTTCCTGTTCTTCCCTTTCTTGGGCAGTAAGCAAAGGGAGAGAAGTGGCAGAAGCAGGTCTAGGACTGAGCACTGGAATGGTGGAGAGGGAAGAGGCCGTGGGCCTAAGGGCCATAAAGACCTGCATCAAAGAGCTGGTAAAAGACTGCCAGTCTGGGACTCCTCCAGAAGGTGGAGTCTGGTGTTTTGTTTTCTTTTTAAAGGTGTATGTCTTGGAGAGGGCCTGGGTTCAAGGAGCCTGGGAAACGGTAGGGGTTTCAGGCAGTGGAATCCCGGTTAGTCATTCGATATCAGGCACCCCCCCGACATCGGTAGGGACCAACGGTACAGCTATCTCCATGGATGCGCTGACCATTACTTCCGAAGTGGCTTCCTCAAGAGGAGTCGAAGAAGACTGTTCTATTGGACGTTCCTCAACTTCTAAAACGAAAGCTGGCAAGACGTCCAAATGGCGGAGAGGCAGAGGATGTAGACCTGGGAAACTTGGCCTTTTTCCGTGGTGGTTCCACTGGAGCAGCCGATTCGAGATCCATCCTGAGCACTAGTTTTTTTTGAGCATCTGGTTTTCTAAGTATAGGTTAAAGGTGTGGGGGGGAGCCAGACGGCCACGGAGGGTCTTGGGTACACAAACTGACAAATCGAGCAAGCGGTATGGTCGTGCTCTTGGCCTAGACAGAAAACACAGCGGTCATGCATATCTTTATGCAGTATCTGGCTACCTCGCATTGGCATTTACCCTTCTTAACTGACATCAGCCAACGGTAACTACAGCAAACCAAGTTCAAGCAAAATAAAGGCAAAATCCCCTCAAGGGTACTTAGCTTTAGACGTCTTCAAGTAAAGGAGCAAAGCGATCGATGTGACGGTCGACTGCAGCTGAAACGTTCTGGTGTCTGTGCTTGTAGATGTCACACTTAAGGTCCCTGGTTTATGGCCCTACGTGTGACATCCCACACACCTACATCATCCAGACTTAAGCTTTTATATAGGAGCTGATGTTCGGGTCGCCCGAGGCGGGGAATCTCACGCTAAGAATACTGCAACATGGGAATAGAAGGCCATATATATCTTAATTTAAAAAAATGAAGTCATCAAGCAGAGGTATCACACTACTTGACAAACCATGCTGAATACCCATATTCAGATTTAGCACTTTATTACAAGCATGTCATCTTTTGGATCTAATAAGGCACACTCAGGAAAACAAGAGAAAATGTTAGCCATAAATACCAATCAAGACTAAAACAGTCACCAAAGCTACCTTGCCCTTCTCTATAAAGTTTTAGCATACTTGACTAGAGTGGTGCACCTTCTTCTGTCCAGACATAAACATAACATGTTTACAGATAATGGAAAATAAAACTAGAGCACAGTTGATAATATTAGGCCTAAATGACAAGTTCCAAATAATGGAAACATCCTCCTTGGTCAGTATCGTGTACAAATGATCACCCATTAAAGAATTCAAAGTGTGAAGATATATTTGACATCCCAAAACGAAGTGCAACAAGAGTAAAATAATGAATTCATTACTTCACTTGTAGAATATACTGTAAAGATACAATGTGTGCCTCATGTATTACAAGACTCGGCTTCTTTGCTTTCAAAAGAAGAGAAGGAAGGTTGTGTTAAAACCATAACCATAGATGTCCTTATCTTCCATGTTGCAGTATTCTATTAGTGGGTTTACCCTTCTTCCGATCATCTTGTCCGGCCAGGTTTCCAAAGCTTTTCCAGTCCCTCTTGGTGCGTCGGATGTCTGACGTGGAGGCAGGTACGTGGGCCATAAAGATGACGTATGTACGCACCAGCCCTCAGAACCTAAAATAAAGCCCAAGACGGAGCCAGTCCTGAGGGACATAACCTGTCCCTCAGCCAGTGAGAGCAAGGGCAAGGTTAAGAAGGGGGACAGTGGGAGGGAAGGAATACTGCAACATGGAAGAGAAATACATCTATGGTTATGGTAAGTTTTTACAAAACTTTCCTGTGTACTTCTATTCCAATGTTGCAGTATTCTACTAGTGGGTGAATACCAAAGCTCACTAAAAGTTGTGGGGTGGCCTGGTAGAGGACTCCAGGAATCCATGCAGGATAGCCCTGGCAAAAAGTACAGTTGTGTACACTTACTATAAATGTAGATGTCAGAGTGTATTCAATGTTGCAGTCAACACATCTGGGTTATCTGCCTGCAGGTATCCCCTCAGCCCGCCTGAATACCAGTGTCTTTGGATTTCTGCATCAGATGCCGTCTCTTCTTCCATGACGTCAGGTCGTCAGGGGTATAAAACATGCAGCCGACACCATTACATCAGTTTTTCTTGCCCTAGATGTCAGGTGCCCCCACAATGGGAAGCAATTATTTGTTATGGTACACTGCCATCAAAAAGCAAATACACCAGAAAAAATAAATATACCAAAGAAGAAGGAAAGGTAGAGCCACAAGAAGTCAGGGGGCTGGAGGGAGGGTAACCAGGACTGCAACAGTGAATACAATCATGCTGTTAGATAGCGGAGCTTTTCTCCTCGGGCCTCCACTGAAAATGGACATGTATCCAGTTGGACTAGCCCGGTTAACAAATGTAAAATAAAAAATAAAATAAATACAATCAAACATCTACATTTATGGTAAGTGTATACAACTGTACTATGTTCTTTGTGTTTCACTGTTGCAGTCATCACATTTGGGTAGATTCCCAAAGCTAAGGAAGGGAGAAGGAAGTTAAAGAGCATTAGGGCCAGCTATTAAGCACTGCAAGACTGCAGTGGCAAAACCAGCTTTGGATTTAGAAAAAAATAGGTATGTGGCAAAGCTTGGTGAAGGTATGTACAGAGCTCCAGGTAGCAGCTTCTAGGATGTCCCTGGTAGGGGACTCCTCTGAGAAAGGCCAAGATGCAGACATGGTGGAATGTGATCTTATCCCCTGTGGGGTAGGTTTCCATGGTGCTTGTAGCACAAGGGAAAGCAATGGGCTACCCATTTGGAAATGGTTTGCTTTAAAATGGCCTTCCCCTCTGCCCCTGCAGCAAAGCCAACTAGCAGCTGTTCAGATTTTCTGAGAGGTTTAGTCCTATCCAAATAAAATCTAAGTTTTCTGTGCACGTCCAGAGAGTGCAGTATTTGTTCCCCTTTGTTTTGTGGATTAGGGGAAAAAGGTAGCCAAATGAATGGACTGATTTAGGGCCACACTAGACACCACCTTGGGCATAAAGGAAGGACTGGTCCTGAGGGAAACCCTGTCCGCATGGAAGATAATGAAGGGTTCCACTGCCATGAGGGCCTGCAAGACACTGTTCTTGCTGAAGTGATGGCTAGAAGGAAGGCTGTTTTCCAAGAAAGGAATTTCAACTCTGCTGTTGCAGCTGGCTCAAAGGGGGGGGCGGGGGGGGGAGGGGTAAGAGTGAGCTTTTCCAATACAAAGTTAAGGTCCCAGGCTGGAGTGGGAGCTCTCCTGGGAGGACTTAAATTTTTGGCCCCTCTAAGGAATTGTTTTAGCAGGGGGCAAGAGAAGAGGGGTGGGCTCAGTATTATAATGTGCTGAAATGGCAGAGGCATGAATTTTAATTGACGAGAAGGCTAGGCCCTTGTGAAGCATTTCTGTTAAGTACTGAAGAATATGAGGCAAGTTGGGCACCGTTGTGGCCATCCCCTGAGCCTGGCTCCAGGAACAGTATTTTTCCCATTTTTCAGCATAGGATTTCCTAGTACTGGACCTCCTTGCCTCCAGAATGACATCCAGCACCTGCTTACTGAGGGGTGCTAGAGGAGAGCTCAAGGAATTAGCCAGACTGTAAGGTTCAGGGTTCGAAGCTGAGATTGCAGAATATGGCCTGCCTGCTGGGAAAGCAGGGAAGGGGTCTGAGGCAGGTGCCATGGTTGTAGCACTGTCAGACTGTGCAAAAGGGGGTACCAGTGCTGGCGTGGCCAGTCTGGTGCAATTAGCATTGTCCTTGGCTTGTCCTGTTTGAGCTATAGTAGAACCTTCGAGAGGAGAGGCAGAGGGGAAAGGCATAAACAAGAGGCTTTCCCAGGTAAAAGGACAGGGCATCCACTTTTCAAGCTTGACTGTGGGGAGTTCTTGTGCAGAATTTGTCCAATTGGTAGTTCTGAGGACAAGCAAACAGGTCTACCTCTGGAACCCCCCATTTGTTCCTCAAGAAGTTGATTAATTTTGGTTCTAGTTTCCATTCGTATAGGTCCATGAGATTTCTGCTTAAGTCGTCTGCCAGTGACCAATTTGCCTGGCAGGAATTGAGCTTGTAGGTGTACTTGGTAGCTCAAGGCTGTGTTCCACAGAGCCATGGCTAGTCTGCAGATAGGGTAAGAGTGGGTTCCCCCCTGCTTGTTTATGTACCACTTAACTGTGGTGTTGTCTCTGTCTTTACCAATAGTTGTCCTGGAAAAATATGGTCTTTGAAGGCTGTCAGAGCATTCTGTACAGCTAACATTTATTTTTGATTGATATGCAGGTGCATCTGTCTCGGGTTCCATTTGCCCTGAATGCACTGCCCTGCCATGTCAGCCCCCATGCATAGTCTGATGTGTCTGTTGTTAGGGTTTGAGCAGCAGGGGGGAGAGTGAAAGGGTGCCCCTTGTTGTGGTAGCAGGCCACTGCCCAACAAAGGAACTCTGTTTTCATACAAGGAATGATAGAAATCATTGATTCCAGGTCCTGAGAATGTTGACACCACAGGCTTTTTAGATACCACTGGAGTTTCCTCATATGCAGTCTTGCATAAGGAATTAGTAGAATGCAAGAGGCCATGAACTCCAGGGCTTGCAGTATTTTCCTTGCATATAGCTGGGGTTGTGTGTGGCCAGTAGTTTGAAGTAGGTTGTCAAACTGGTTTCTCTGGAGTGAGGAATGGCATCTGGGAAGTTGTGTTCAAGCTTGCTCTCAGGAATAAAATTTGTTGGCAGGGTACTAGGTGAGATTTATTTTCATTTATGGTGTACCCCACTGAGGTTAGACGTTTCTTTACTAATACCAGGTGTTGTAATAGCAAGTCCTGGCTTTCTGTCTGAATCAGACAATCGTCCAAGTATGGGTAAATTTGAATATTTTTCTGTCTGCAAAATGTAATGGCTGGAGCTAGACACTTTGTGAATACCCTGAGCGCAGTAGATAAGCCAAAGAGAAGTGCAGAGAGCTGATAGTGCATGGAGCCTGCCCTAAAGCGTAGGTATTTCCTGCAAGATTCCCTTATTGGGATGTACAGGTAAGCTTCCTTTAAGTATATGGTTGCCAGTCAAGCATTCATGGCTAGCAAAGGAAAAAGCTATTGAAGAGTTAGCAGTTTGAATTTTTGAACTACCAGAAAGGTGTTGAGAACAGACAGGTCCAGGATAGGACGCCAGTTGTCTTTTCTGGGTACCAAAAAGTCTTGAATAAAAATCTTGTCCCCTTTGCTCTGCTGGGACAGGTTAAATAGCCCTGATACTAAGAAAGAGAACCTACTATTGGGCCTCCACCAATTGATTTGGGGGTAGGTCTGGCCAACCATTTGGGGTTGGGAGTGTGTGGAAAGTACAGTTGTGTACACTTACCATAAATGTAGATGTGAGAGTATATTCACTGATGCAGTCATTACATTTGGGTAATCTGCTGGCAGGTTGCCCTCAGTCGGCCTGATTAACAAAGTCTTGGGTCCTGCGTCGGTTCCTGTCCCTTCTTCCAGGATGTCAGGTCATCAGGGGTATAAAACATGCAGCCGACGCCATTACATCAGTTTTTCTTTCCCCAGATGTCAGGTGCCCCCCAAATGGGGAGCAAAATAAAATTAAAAACAAAAATATACCTCCAACAAAAAGCAAACGCACCAAAAAGGCTTTTACGCATAGTAAAAGAAAGCAGAGGTATAGTAAGAGAAAAACAGGGGGCTGGAGGGAGGGTAACCAGGACTGCAACAGCGAATACAATCGAACATCTACATTTATGTTAAGTGTACACAACTGTACTATGTTCTTCGTGTTTCACTGTTGCAGTCATTACATTTGGGTAGATTTCCAAAGCTTTGGTTGGGAGGATGGATTTATACAGCATTAAGACCAGCTATAAGGCCCTGCAAAACAGCAGTGGCAAAGCCAGCTCTAGATTTAGAGAAAATAACAATGCTTGGTGAAAGTATGAACTGAACTCCAGGTAGCAGCTTCTAGAATATCCCTGGTAGGAGCCCCTCTGAGAAAGGCTGCAGAAGTAGATGCAGCCCTGGTGGAATGAGATCTTATCCCCTGGGGGATAGGCTTTCCTTTGTCCTTATAGCAGAAATTAATGCAATGGCCTATCCATTTAGAAATGGTTTGTTTTGAAATAGCCTACCCCTCTGCCCCTGCAGCAAATGCTACGAGCAGTTGTTCAGCTTTTCTTTGAGATTTAGTCCTGTCCAGGTAGAATCTAAGTTGTCTGTGCACATCCAATGAATGCAGAATCTGCTCCCCCTTGTTCTGTGGATTGGGAAAGAAAGTTAGCAAATGAATGGACTGATTAAGAGGCACACTGGATACCACCTTGGGCATGAAGGATGGATTGGTCCTGAGTGACACCCTGTCTGCATGAAAGATGATGAAAGGCTCCACTGCCATAAGGGCCTGTAATTCAGATATCCTTCAAGCTGAAGTGATTATTAAAAGGAAGGCTGTTTTCCAAGAAAGAAATTTAAGTCTGCAGTAGCAGCTGGCTCGAAAGGAGGTAGAGTGAGTTTCTCCAATACAAAGTTAAGGTCCCAGGATGGGGTTGGAGCTCTCCTGGGTGGTCTCAAGTTTTTGATTCCTCTGAGGTACTGCTTGAGCAGAGGATGAGAGAAGAGGGGAGGCTCTTGTGTTGTAATGAGCTGAAATTGCTGAGGTGTGGATTTAAATGGAGGAAAAAGATAGGCCCTTGTAAAGCATCCCAGTTAAGTATTGCAAAATCTGAGATAAATTGGACGCAGCTGTGCTCATCCCTTGAGATTGATTCCAGGCACAGAATATTTTCCATTTGTCAGCATAAGATTTTCTAGTACTAGGTCTTCTTGCCTCCAAGATGACATCCATCACAGGTTTGCTGAGGGAAGCTAAGGGGGAATTTAAGTGATTAGCCAAGCAGCAAGTTTCAATCTTGGGAGCTGAGGGTGCAGAATTTGGTTCTCCTGCTGAGACAGTAAGGAAGGTGTCTGAGGCAGGTGCTATGGAGAAATTTGGGACACACTGCGCAGGAGTGGGTACCAGTGTTGGCGTGGCCAGTCTGGAGCAATCAAAATCATTTTTGGTTTGTCCTGTTTCACTTTTATGTATGTTTTTTGATGGTCTGAAGAAGTTGTCTTACCTTTTGCCAACGAAAGTGCTTGCCAATAAAGGAGTTTAGTTCTACAAATCCGCTCTCTTTTTTGTTTTCACCTGTTTCACTTTTAGCAGAACTTTGGAGAGCAGAGGCAGAGGGGGAAAGGCATAGACTGATAGGTTTTTCCAGCTGAAGGACAGAGCATCCACTTTCCAGGCTTTTTTGTGAGGAGTTCTTGTGCAAAATTTGTCCAACTGGTAGTTGTGGGGGGAGGCAAATGGATCTATGTCTGGGCTCCCCAATTTGGTTGTCAACATGTTGAAAATCCATGGATCCAGTTTCCATTTGTGTGGGTCCATGAGATTTCTGCTTAGTTCGTCTGCCAGAATATTCAGTTTTCCTGGGAGGAACTAAGCTTGTAGTTGCACTTGGTAGCTCAAGGCCATGTTCCACAATGCCATGGCTAGTCTGCAGAGGGGGTAGGAATGTGTACCCCCCCCTGCTTATGTACCAAATAACTGTGATGTTGCCCGTCTTTACCATTAGTTGCCCTGGATGAATGTAGTCCTTGAAGGCTGTCAGAGCATTCTATACAGCTAACATTTATTTTCGAATGATATGTAGGTGCATTTGATTTGGGCTCCATTTGCCCTGAATGCACTTTCCTGCCAGACAAGCCCCACATGCATAGTCTGATGCGTCTGCAGTTAGGGTTTGGGTGGCAGGGGGTAGTGTGAATGGCAGTCCCTTGTTTTGGTGGCAGGCCTCTGCCCACCACAGGAACTCTAGGCTTAGGCAAGGTATGATAGGAATCTTTTCCAGGCTGTGACAATGTTGACTCCATAAATTCATAAACTTTTTAAGTAGCACTGAAGTTTCCTCATATGCAGTCTTGCATATGGAATTAGAAGAATGCAGGAGGCCATGAACCCCAAGGCTTGCAGTATTTGTCTTGCAGATAGCAGGGTTTTTGTGGCCACCTGTTTGAAGTAAGTTACCAAATGAATTTACTTTCCTGGCGTGAGGAAAGCCATCTGGGCAGTTGTATTTAAGCTTGCACCCAAGAATGTAATCTGTTGAGAGGGTACCAGTTATGATTTATTTTCGTTTATATTGTACCCTAGACAAGTTAGGACCCTTTTTACAAAAGCCAGATGTTTGATAAGTATGGCCTGTTTTTTTGCCTGAATTAGACAATCGTCCAGGTATGGATATATTTGAATATTTCTTTGCCTGCAAAATGCAATTACTGGAGCCAAGCACTTTGTGAATACCCTGGGCGCAGTAGACAAGCCAAAGGGCAGTGCAGAGAACTGATGATGCAAGTAGCCTGCTTTGAAGCATAGGTATCTTCAGCAAGATTCCCAGATTGGGATATGCATGTAAGTTTCTTTTAAACCTACAGTTGCCAACCGGGCATCCTTGCCTAACATAGGAAGTAACTAGTGAAGAGTCAGCATCTTGAATTTTGGAATGTCCAGAAAGGTGTTTAATATAAACAGGTCCAGAATTGGACTCCATGATTTGTCTTTTCTGGATACTAGGAAAAGTCTGGAATAGAAATGTTGTCCCTTTTCCTCTTCTGGTACCGGTTGAATAGCCCCCATGTTTAAGAGGGAAAGTACTTGTTTCTAAACCTCTGCTCACTGATTTGGTCCGGCCACCCGTTTGGAGTTGGCAACGTGTGGAAATGAAATCTGTATCCCCGGGACACTACATTTAAAACCCATTTGTCCTGGGTTATGAAGTTGGCAGTTGTTTGCATGAAGGGCAGCTGAAAGAGAAGTGCTTGGTAATTTTAAAGGAAAGTCATTGAAACTGTTTACCACGGGGGGGGGGGGTGTCTTGTTATTTCCAGATTTGGAACTGGAAGCACCCCATTGCTTAGTTCTGAGAGTCCCTTGGGAGTAAAACCTGGTTCTTTTGGTGTTTCTGGGTTTGGCTTGAGTGGATCTGGAAGGAGATGGAAAGGACCAGTTCCTTAGTAGGCCAGTGCCTACTAAATATCTTAGAGGTTTCACTTGTAAGAAATCGTTCACAGTTTGCTTTATCTTCCATCTTTTTAGAACTTCTTCAGCCTGATTGCCAAACAGGCGGTCCTGATTTTAAGGAGCATCCAACAATTTTGCTTTAACATGATCAGGCAGAGATTGCTCCTTAAGCCAAGCATGCCTTCTAAGCACAGACCCAGTCACAGCAGCCCTGCAAGAGGCCTCTAAAGAAACAAAACCACATAGCAAAGTATGTTTCCCAACTGGTTCAGCTGAATGCAATAAATCATGTAAATCTTTATTTTCCACACAGTCAGAAATCAACATCATTTTCTGTTTAAACAGACCCATGATATGCTGTTGATATTTTAGCATATGAAATTGACAGTTTAAAACCTTGATTGCCAAGGTTGCAGAAGTATAAACCTTTTTACCCCATCTATCAAGCACCCTGGAGTCTCTATCTGAAGGGGTAGGATTTTAGCAGTAGAAGCCTTAATGCCCTTGGGACCTGAGAAATGGTTTCTGGGTCCGCAACAGCATTTTTGAAAAGGAACTTGTGGGACTTGGGAACCCTGCAGTGTCTGTCAGGTTTACTAGGAGCCGGAGGCAGGGAATCAGGGGCCATACTGGATTCTGAAAACACATCAACAATGTCTAGTACAGGAGGTATAGCCAAAGGCCTATGCTGAGGAAGAAGGAAATCCCTAAGCCTCTTTTTGGATTCAGAACATTCCTGACTTTCCCAGTGGAAATGCTCCCTTAAGGTATGTAAAGTTTCCTCAAAAGAAAAGTCCTCGGGGGGGGGGGGGGGAGCAGAGGGAATATAATCCTCTGCATCAGAATCCTCATAAGTAGGTATGGACAAATCCAGGTAATTAAAAGAGTCAGAAGAAACAGAGTCCTGATCAGAAGATTAATAGTCAAGCTCAGCCCTAGGCCTCTTAGAAGGGGGGGGGGGGGTTGACTACCCCTGCTTAGAGTAATTATATGTTTAACCATTTTAATAATTTGTTTTTTAGGCATGGGGCCTGAACATGTGGCCTTGGCGTCGTTTTTTTAGACACAGATCGAAATTTAGGCCTCAGTATTGAAGGTGGAGTCGGTTTAATATGCAAGTCCATAGGCCTGAATACACCCTCAGAAGCCGGTGCCTGCACAGCGGCTCCGGATCCATCCAAGGTAGAGACATCCGTGGGATCCACAGGTGAAGCATCTCGCGGCATACTGGACTCCAAATGGGTCTCAGTAGAGGCTGTGAATCAGAAGTAGCGGGCATCAGGGGCTGCGAAAGCGCCTCACTGAGTACCGGCGAACTGACGACTGGCTTAGGAGAAGCATAGTCAGCAGTTTTGGACCTCGACGGCCTGTCTCTGTCTTTTTGTTTGCGTTTTTTCAGAATTCCAGTAGTCGGATGGCTAACCAACATCATTTCTGGATAATTAAACAGAGAACCAAAATATTCAGAGGCAAAAATATACCGATGACAAATAGTGCGCTGATTAAATAAAGCACAAAACCGACAGCAAGGTTATGTCGTGGTCAGGGCCTAGGCAAGGAATACAGTACAAATGAAAATCTTTGAGGTATTTGCTTCCACAAGTAATGCAATTATTAACTTTTACTGACATCGGTAAGGAGCAAGAAAAAGTTTCCCCAATGGGGTACTTAGCTTTAAGTTGAAGACTTCGGTTCTGAAACTCTAAAATGAAAATTTCAGGAGTTGGCCGACAGGCACTTGCGAACTGCTTCTGCTTCAGGCACCGCACAGCAAGAAAGACTGATGTAATGGTGTCAGCTGTATGTTTTATAGCCCTGCCGACCTGACGTCATGGAAGAAGGGACAGCAACCAACACAGGACCCAAGGCTTTGTTAATCAAGCCGACTGAGGGCAACTTGCCAGCAGATTACCCAAATGTAATGACTGCAACAGTGAAACACAAAGAACATGTGGAATCTGTTTCCTTGGGAAACTATGTTCAAAACCCATTTGTCTTGGGTAATGAGTTCCCAGTTTTTTGCATGCAGGGCGAGCTTTCCTCCTAAGGGTGCAGGTAGCTGAGCAGGGATTGGAAGGGTTAAGGTTACATCATTGCGCCATTTTACCGTAGGGGGGTGGCTTACTACTCCCTGCTTTGGAGGTGATAGCCCCCCACTGCTTAGGTCTGTGCGTAGCTTGAGACTGCAGCTTAGGTGGTATGCTGTTTCTGGGTTTGGACTGAAGGCCTGGAAAGGACCAGTTCTTTGAAGGCCAATGCCTACTGAATCTGTGGATAAGGCTAGATTCCAAGAAAGCATCTACAATGTCCAGAACAGGAGGGATAGCTAAAGGCCTGTGTTGAGGCAGGAGTCTCCCTAAGCCTCTTTTTGGACTCAAACCATGACTTTCCCAGCACAAATGCTCCCTAAGAGTATGAAAGGTTTCACCAAAAGAAAGATCTTCTGGAGGGGAGGTAGAGGGAATGGAATCCTCTGCACCAGAATTCTTATAAGTATATAAGGGCAAATCCTGGCAATCAAAAGGAGCAGAAATATCAGATTCTTGATCAGCAGAATTAGAAAGAAATTCAGTTCTAGGTCTCTTAGAGGGGAAGGTTGGCTTCCCCTAATTAAGGTAATAAGGTCTTCAGCCATTCCAAGCATTTGTTTTTGAGGCCTATGGGCCTGAGCATGTGGTTTTGTCGTCGATTTTCTAGGCATTGTGCGAGTTTTAGGCCTGAAAGATTCGGAACTTCTGGATGGAAACAAAGGCGTTGGTTTAATATGAATGTCTGTAGGCCTAAATACTCCCTCAGAAGCAGGCGCTTGCACAGTGGCTCCGGACCCATCCAAGGTAGAAACATCCGCAGGATTCCATAGTCGAAGAAGCATATCACGGGCATACCGGACTTCCGAATGCATCTCAGTAGAAGCCTGTGAATCTGAAGTAGTGGGTATCAGGGGCTACGAAAGCACCTCACTGAGTACCGGAGGACTGGCGACTAGCTTAGCGGAAGCGTCGTTGGCAGTTTTGGACCTATGAGGTCTGTCTCTTTATCCTTACGCTTTTTTGGAAGATTGGTAGTCAGATGGCTTAACGAAGCCATTTCAGAGTACTGAGATTGAGTACGAAAGTAATTAGCTGCAAAAATAGCCAGACGACGAATAGTTCAGGGGTTAAACAATGCACAAAAACGAAAGCGAGGGACGTCGTGGTCTGGGCCTAAACAGGGGTTGCAGTACGAATGAAAATCTCTACAAGGTATTTTCTTTCCACAGGTAAAACAATTGTTAACTTTTACTGACATCAGTTGGAGCAAGAAAAAGGATCCCCAACGGGGTACTTATATTTTTTGAAGACTTTGGGTGTGAAACTCGATAACGAACATTTCAGGAGTCGGCCGACAGGAACTTGCGAACTGATTCTACTTCGGGCACTGCAAGGCAAGAAAGACTGATGTAATTGGCATCTGCTGCATGTTTTATACCCCTGACGACCTGACGTCATGGAAGAAAAGACAGCATCCGACGCAGAAATCCGAAGACCCTGGTATTCAGGCCGGCTGAGGGCTACCTGCAGGCAGATAACCCAAATGTGATGACTGCAAAAGTGAAACATGTAGAACATCCTGCCCTGGCTCTGGAAATATGGTCCAGTTTGTAGTGTCTGGTGAAGGTGTGCACAGAGGACCAAGTGGCTGCTTCCAGAATGGAGTTAGTGTCCAGGCCTTTGAAAAAGGCCCCAGAAGAGGCCATAGCTCTTGTGGAGTGGGCCCTGACATTGCTTGAAAGTGCCCTGCCATGGCATGTGTAACAAAAGGAGATAGCCTTGGCAATCCAGGCTGAAATGGTCTGTTTGCCTACTGCTTTCCCAAGAGCTCTGGGGTGGAAGGGGACAAACAGTTGGTCTGCTATGCGAAATGGTTTAGTTTTATGCAAATAGAATCTGAGCTGTCTGTGGACATCCAGGGAATGAAGGACTCTCTCACTATCTCCCTGTGGGTTAGGGAAGATCGGTAGATGGATAGCCTGATTCAAGGAAAGGTTGTTGACCACCTTAGGGATGAAGGTAGGGTTTATCCTTAGGGTGACCCTATCCATATGGAAAAACAGGAAAGGCGGGGTAGCCATAAGAGCTTTAAGCTCAGAGACCCTTCTGGCAGATATCAAAGCTATAAGGACCGTTTTCCATGTGCAAAACTTTAACACCATTTGAATAGTCTGGCAAGGCCACCTTAAAGTGAGTTTTGTCTAACACATATTTAAGATCCCAGGGAGGAGGGGAAGGTTTCCTGGGAGGTCTTAGCGGCAGAACCCCCATCAGGAAGAGTTTGGCTGGTAATCTGGATGCCAACGGAGGATCCATAGGCAGGCAGAAATGGCACACAGGTGTGCTTTAAAGAGTATGACAAACCTATCTTCGGGAGTTCACACAGGTAGGAGAGAATCAGAAGCAAGTCACTGTCCAGCGGCTCCATCTATCTTTTATCAGCAGAAAGAAAACCTTTTCCATTTGGAGAAAGAAGATTTTCTTATGTTGGGTTTCCTGGCCACCTGTAGGACTGAAAGCAAGCCCTCGCTGTACAGGTTTCTGAAGGGAATGAGAATCCTATCTGCCACAGGGAGAGGTGCAGAGACCTCCACTGTGGGCGTATCTGTGTCCCCTTGTGCTGTGTGAGTAGGTCCACTGAGGGGAGTAACTTGTGGTGACCGCTCTTGGAAAAATGAAGTAGAGGGAAAGTACAGTTGTGTACACTTACCATAAATGTAGATGTTAGAGTGTATTCACTGTTGCAGTCATTACAATAGGGTTATCCTGCTGGCAGGCTACCCTCAGTCGGCCTGAATTCCAAAGTCTAGGTCAGGCGTTGGTTGCTGTCGCCTCTTCCCCGACGTCAGTGCGCCAGGGGTACAAAAGATGCAGCCAACGCCATTTTCTTCAGTTTTTCCTTGCCCCAGATGTTAGGTGCCCCCAAAAGGATACGCTAAAATATGTCTAAAAAACATGCATGCACCAAGGTATATATTTTGCCTTCATCTACAAGCAAATACACCACATAGGGTGTATAGAATAGAGAAGTACAGATACGTTCCAGCAAAGAAATGGGAGATGGCGGGTGGATAACCTGGACTGCAACAGTGAATACACCCGAACATCTACATTTATGGTAAGTGTACACAACTGTACTATGTTCTTCATGTTTCACTGTTGCAGTCATTACAATTGGGTTGAAACTCAAAGCTAAGGTTGGGAGGCTGGAGCTAAATAGCATTAGGGGTGGCTATTAGGCCCTGCAGAAAGTACAGTTTTGTACCTACCATAAATGTAGATGTCCGAGAGGCATGCATCTGCAGTCCTTACAAATGGGTTGTCCTGTCGTCAGGCAGCCCTTCGGTCGGCCGGATTCCAAAGTCTGGGTCTGGCCTTGTCTGATGTCGCACTTCACCCGACGTCATAGCTGCAGTTATTCGGGTATAAAGGTATCAGCCGACGCCATTTTCCTCAGTGTTTCTTGCCCCAGATGCCAGGTGCCCTCTAGGAAGGCTAAATTTGGATAATTGCAAAAGTTTCCAAATAAGAAAGAGCAAATAAAAATAAACATGTATATACATATATACAAACAAATACACCATAATAGATTCCCCCAGCTAGCTAGAAGATGGGCAAATACCCTAGGAGTACCTCAGAGGGGAAGGAGGGAGGGTAATCCTGACTGCAGATGCATGCCTCTCGGACATCTACATTTATGGTAGGTACAAAACTGTACTATGTCCTTCAAGGATGCATCTGCAGTCCTTACAAATGGGTAGAATACCATAACCAAACTGGGGGAGGAGGAGTAATAAGATTATGGTGTAGTTAAGATCCCTTGCAAAACAGCAGTGGCAAAACCTGCACGGGATCTGGAGTATAAGGGTAGATTATAATGCTTGGCAAATGTATGCACGGAGCTCCAAGTAGCAGCCTCTAAAATGTCTTTGGTAGCCACTCCTTGTAAAAAAGCTGTGGTAGTGGCTGTAGCCCTTGTAGAGTGAGGTCTGATGTTTTCTTCCCATGGTAAGAGTAACAAAATCTAATGCAATTTCCTATCCACTTAGAGACTGTCTGTTTTGAAATTGCTTTTCCTTCCATTCCTGTTGCATATGCTACCAGTAGCTGGTCAGTTTTTCTATTGCTCTTGGTCCTATCCAGGTAGTAACGCAATTGTCTATGTACATCCAAGGTATGTAACAGTCTTTCTCCCTTGTTCTGTGGGTTGGGGAAGAATGTAGGCAGGTGGATAGCTTGGTTTAAAGATACCCTGGAGACCACCTTTGGCATGGAAGTAGGATTAGTTCTCATGGACACTCTATCTTGATGGAAGATAAGGAGGGGCTGTACTGCCATTAATGCCTGTAGTTCAGAAACCCTTCTTGCTGAAGTGATTGCAAGCAGGAAAGCAGTTTTCCATGATAAGTACTGTAATTCTGCTGTTGCTGCTGGCTCGAAAGGAGGGAGTGTCAACTTTTCTAGCACAAAGTTCAAGTCCCATGCGGGCAATGGTGGCTTCCTAGGTGGCTTTACATTTTTAATTCCTCTCAGAAACTGCCTGAGCAGAGGATGTGAGAAGACTGGAGAGTCCATTTTGTATTCTGCTGAAATAGCTGATGCATGAATCTTAATGGAAGAATAGGACAGGCCATTGTGGAAGAGCTCTGCCAAGTATTCCAGGATGTTAGCTATGTTTACCAGTGACACATTTTCTGAATAATTTTTTCTTGTAGAAGGTCTGCGAGCCTCCAAGATAATGTCTTTAACCCTTTGAGATAAATCTGGGTTATTTTGTCTTATGCAATGTTCCAGGCAGCCAGCTGCAGTGTTTTTAGGTTTGGATGCAGGGTTTTGAAGTTGTTCTGTGTTAACAGTAAGGGAACTAGGGGCAGAGGCCATATTTGTTCCCGAGACATACTCCTCAGTAATGGGTACCAATGCTGCCTCGGCCAGTCTGGAGCTATCAGGATGATCCTTGGACGGTCTTCTTTGATCTTCAATAGCACCTTGTGCATCAAAGGAAGAGGTGGGAATGCATATGCTGTCAGGTTTTCCAACTGAAAGATAGGAGTCCACCTTCCAAGCAAGTGGGTGGTATGCCCTCGTGCAGAATTTTTTCAATTGGTGGTTGTGTGGGATGCAAATAAGTCTATTTCTGGTAGTCCCCATTTCCCTGTAATGGTTTTGAAGATGTCTGGATGCAGCATCCATTCGTGGGCATCCGTGGTAGTTCTGCTTAGGATGTCTGCTAGTATATTTTCTTTTCCTGGTACAAATATTGCTTGTAACTGAATGTTGAAGCTCAGGACCACATTCCAGAGGTCCATTGCCATCCGGCATAGAGGGTATGAATGCGTGCCTCCCTGTTTGTTGATGTACCACATAACTGTGGTGTTGTCCGTCCTTATCAGCAATTGACCCTGTCGAAGAAATGGTCTGAATTGCCAGTTTTACTGCCAGCATCTCCTTTTGATTTATGTGTAGGTGCAGCTGGTCTTGAGTCCATAAGCCTTATATGCACTTGTCCAACAAGTGTGCCCCCCAACCGAGGTCTGAGGCGTCCGTTGTGATGGTCTGGCTTGGTTGAGGTCTGTGGAAGGGCAGTCCTTTGTTTGATTGACAGGCCTGAGCCCACCATTGGGATTCTTGCTTCAGGCATGGAATTATTGGAATTCGGGTTTCTAGGCTGTGCTTGTGCTGAGACCATAAATTCCTTAGGTACCACTGTAACTTTCTCATATGTAGTCTGGCATGTGGAATCAATATTATGCAGGATGCCATGTAACCCAGGGCTTGCAGGACTTTTCTTGCTGTTAGCGGGTTCTGCTTTGTTAATGCCATGAAGTAGAGAGGAGAGTGCTTCTGTTTTTCTACTGTTAGGAATGCCATTTGGTTTGATGTGTCCAGCTCTGCACCCAAGAAGGTTATCCTTTGGGATGGTATCAGCCTTGACTTTTTTATATTGACTGTGTATCCCAGGGCTTGCAGTAGATGAATGACCTTTTTCAAATCTTTTGTTAATTTGTTTTTGTTGTCCGCTTGTAACAGGCAGTCGTCCAGGTAAGGGTAAATTTGAATTCCCTGAAGCCTGCAATGAGCCATTACTGATGCCAGGCATTTCGTGAATACTCTGGGCGCAGTAGATAATCCAAAGGGCAATGCTGAGAATTGATAATGATCTGATCCCGCAAGAAATCTGAGGTATCTTCTGCAATTTGGTCGTATGGGGACGTTCAGGTATGCCTCCTTGAGATCTAGAGTTACCAGCCAAGACTCCTTGCCCAGCATGGGAAGAAGCTGCTGTAGGGTCAGCATTTTGAATTTTGGAACAATGAGGTATGTGCTTAGAGCGGACAGGTCTAGAATAGGTCTCCATTGGTTTTCTTTTCTTGGTACCAGGAAGAGTCTGGAGTAAAATCCTTGCCCCTGTTCCATAGACGGTACCCTTTCTATAGCTCTCATCCTTAGTAAGTGATTTATTTGTTGTAGAGCCTCTGTTTTCTGATTTGGAGGTAGGTTTGGCATTCCTCTCTTCCTTGGTAGAGTATGGAAGTGAAACCTGTAACCTTGGTCTATTGTCTGTAAAATCCATTTGTCTCCTGTGATGTAGTGCCAGTTTACTGAAAATAAGGCTAGCTTTCCGCCTAAGGGTGCTTCTAGTTGTTCCCTGGTAGGCGGTGCCAGAGCCAAGTCACTGTGATTGTCCTGTGGAAGTGGTGGTGGCTGGATCTGTGGCAGTACCTCGCTGGTTGTTAGCCTGCCATTGACGTCCCCTGTAGGCACCTCTGGATTGATCCCTGCCTCTTGAGCGCCTATTCCTGCCTCTCTGGGCTCTGGAGGTGTCTGGAAAGGACCAATTCTTGGAAGGCCAGTTCCTACTAAACCTTGGAGGCTGGACCTGCAAGAAATCCTTGACTGTCTGGACAGATTTTGCTTTCTCTTCCACCTTCTTCAGCACTTGCTGTGCCGGGGAGCCAAACAAATTGAGCTTATCCATAGGGGCATCTAGGAGCTTTGATTTAACATGGTCTGGTAAGGACTGCTCTTTTAACCATGCATGTCTTCTGATCACTGTACCAGTCATAGCTGATCTAAAAGAAGCCTCCAGTGCATCATAGCCGCATTTTAAGGAATGATTACTGACCTGCTGAATGTTATGTACCATTTCCTGAACAGATTTTTTGTCTAATGGTTCATCCGAGGACAGTTTTTTAGTTAACTGATCTAACATAAATTCCTGATACTGAATCATGTGGAATTGACAGTTTAAGGCCCTAGCTGAAAGAGTAGCAGAAGTGTAAACTTTTTTACCCCATCTCTCTAAGGCCCTAGATTCCCTTTCAGAGGGGAGGGTTTTGGCAGAGGTAGCTGCTACAGCCTTGGGTCCCTGGGAGATAGTTTCAGGATCTGCAAAAGGAGCCTTATACAAATGATAATGTGTGTCCGGAACCCTGAAGTACCTATCGGGCTTAGCAGGGGCCGGAGGAAGAGAATCAGGAGCAGTACAAGCATCATTAAATGCATCATCCACAACAGTAAGTACTGGAGGAATGGCTAAAGGCCTATGCTGTAGCAAATGCAAAAAGGTTCTAAGCCTTTTCCTAGAGTCTGAAAAATCCTGGCCCTGCCATTGAAATTGTTCCCTCATAGCATGCAATGTTTCCCCAAAAGAAAATTCCTCAGGCGGAGAGGCAGAAGGAATGGACTCTTCTGCATCAGAGTCCTCATAAGGTGAAAAGGGGCCCTCTGGAGGGTTTGTATTATCTGAATCATCAGAGTCATCATCTGAAGAAACTGGCTCAGGGGGCTCTGCTCTAGGCCTCTTCTCTGGAGGTGGGTGAGAGGCCCTGTCTGGGTGGGGTTGGGATCCCCGGATCAAAGAAATGAGATCCTCTGCTAGACTAAGCATTTGAGAACTAGAGCTAGGCCTGTGAGAGGGGGTCTTAGCAGGCACAGTTTTGGTAGATTTTGCTGCTTTAGCCCTGGCAAAAGCCTTAATCGACATGGATGCAGGGGGCCTTGCAGCTCCACGTGCAGGAGTAGAAATATCTAAAGGAATAGTATCAGATAAATCCTGTGAACCTGCAAGAGCAGGTGGGATTTCAGTAGCAGATTCAGCCATGCTGGATGAGACCTTGGTAGGAGGTAAGCATTCGGCCGAAGGAAGAACCGTGGACTCAGTTTCAGCCGAAACAGAGACACTCGCGGTTGGCTTAACCGCGGTTTCGGCCGAAACCGCGGACCGCGAGTGTCGGTCCTTTTCCTTGCGCTTTTTAGTTATTTGCGGAGTCGGAGTTTCCGACGGCATAATGTAAGCAAAAGCGGAGCCGAAAAACTCCTCGGCAAATTCCGACCGACGTCTAAGCGTCCGTCGGTTGAAAGAAGCACAGGCTAGACAAGCTGCTACGTCGTGGTCTGGGCCTAAACAAGGTAGGCAGTAAGAGTGGAAATCTTTATGAGGTATTTGTTTCCCACAAGTTAAACAGTTATTCACTTTTTCTGACATCGGCTGAGGCAAGAAAGAGTCCCCAACGGGGTACTTAGCTTTTTAGAAGTCTTCGGTAGTAGTAATCTCTGGTTCTGACGGACCGGCACTTGCGAACAGCTTCTGCTTCGGGCTCCACGCGGCAAGAAAGACTGAGGAAAATGGCGTCGGCTGATACCTTTATACCTGAATAACTGCAGCTATGACGTCGGGTGAAGTGCGACATCAAGTGCGACATCAGCCGAGGCCAGACCCAGACTTTGGAATCCGGCCGACCGAAGGGCTGCCTGACGACAGGACAACCCATTTGTAAGGACTGCAGATGCATCCTTGAAGGACATCTGCAGTGGCAAAGCCTGCCCTGGATTTAGAGTAGAGTGGTAAGTGACAGTGCTTTGTGAAGGTGTGCACTGAACTCCAAGTAGCAGCTTCTAAAATGTCTTTGGTTGGTACTCCCCTGAGGAAGGCTGCTGAAGTGGCTGCTGCTCTGGTTGAATGTGGCCTAATGCCCTTAGGTACTGGCTTGCCATGTTGATAATAGCAGAAACGAATGCAGTGGCCTATCCACTTTGAAATAGTCTGCTTTGAGATTGCCTTTCCTTGTGATCCTGAAGCATATGCCACTAGTAATTGCTCTGTCTTTCTGAAAGCTTTGGTTCTGTTCAAATAAAAGTATAGCCGTCTGTGTATGTCCAAATAATGCAGAATTCTCTCCCCCTTATTCTGTGGGTTTGGATAAAAGGTAGGCAGATGAATAGTTTGGTTGAAGGCCACACATCTCAGGCATAAATGTCGGGTTTGTCCTCAGAGAAACCCTGTCTGGATAAAAAATGACAAAAGGTTCCACAGCCATGAGTGCCTGTAGCTCTGAGACTCGTCTTGCAGAAGTTACTGCTAGGAGCAGAGCTGTTTTTCAAGATAAAAACTTTATATCAGCTGCAGTGGCTGGCTCGAAAGGAGGCAGGGTGAGTTTTTCCAAGACATAATTGAGGTCCCATGCAGGTGCTGGTGATCTCCTTGGAGGCCTTAAGTTTTTGGACCCTCTGAGATACTGCCTTAACAAAGGATGAGAAAAGATTGGTGGCTCTGTATTGTAATGAGCCAAAATGGCAGAGGCATGAATTTTTACAGATAGGCCTTTGTCCAGCATCTCAGTCAAGTATTGCAAAATCTGAGGAATGTTTGGTACAGCTGTGTCAATTCCTTGTGCCTGGTTCCAAGCACAGAATATCTCTTCCATTTTCCAGCATAGGATTTTCTAGTACTAGGCCTCCTGGCCTCCAAAATGACATCCATCACCGATTTAGTGAGAGGTGTGTTTTGTATGACTACATTATCTGCCATGCTGCCAGATTTAAGGTTTTGAGTTGGCTGTGCAGGATCTGATTGTTCTGCTGGGACAGTAGATAAGATAATACAAGTAAGGTCCAGGCTGGGCACAGAGACAAGTTCCTTAGGATTGGATACCAGTACTGGCGTGGCCAGTCTGGGGCAATCAGCATCATTTTTGGCTTCTCCTGTCTGACCTTTTGGAGTACCTTGGGGAGGAGAGGTAGAGCAGGAAAGGCATATACTGTTAAGTTTTTCCAGCTGAAAGATAGGGCATCCACTTTCCATGCTTGTCTGTGATAAGTCCTTGTGCAGAATCTCTTTAGTTGGCAGTTGTGAGGTGAGGCAAATAGATCTATGTTCGGGCATCCCCATTTCCTTGTTATCATGCTGAAGACTTGTATATCCAATTTCCACTCGTGGGGATCCATGAGGTTTCTGCTTAGTTCGTCTGCCAGAGTATTTATCTTTCCTGGCAGGAATTGTGCCTGCAGATGTACTTGGTAAGTCAATGCTGTGTCCCACAGAGTCATGGCTAGTCTGCAAAGGGGGTAGGAATGAGTGCCTCCCTGCTTGTTTAAGTACCACATGACCGTGGTATTGTCTGTCTTTATCAGTAGTTGTCCCGGATGAAGTAGGTCCTTGAAGGCTGTCAGGGCATTTTGAACAGCTAGCATCTCTTTTTGATTGATATGTAGCTGCATTTGGTTTGTGGACCATGTGCCTTGAATACATCTTCCTGCCATGTGGGATCCCCAGGCATAATGCGACGCATCCGTTGTCAATGTCTGTGTGGCTGGGGGTAGAGTGAATGGCTGTCCCTTGTTCTGGTGACTGGCCTTCACCCACCATCGAATATCCTGTTGTAGGCAGGGAATCAGAGTAACTATTGTTTCCAGGCTGTGGCAATGTTGAGTCCAAACACTTTTTAGGTACCATTGAAGTTTCCTCATATGCAGTCTTGCATATGGAATTAGTAGAATGCAGGATACCATGAAGCCCAAAGCCTGAAGAATTTTTCTTGCAGATAACTGGGCCTTTGCTGCCAACAGTTTGAAATAGGTAGTCAGTTGTCTTCGTTTGTCTGGCATGAGATAAGCCATCTGGGCAGTTGTTGACTGTGTACTCTAGGCATGACAGTAATCTCTTTATAAACGCCATATGCTGTAGTAGAATGTCCTAGTTCTCTGCTTGAATGAGGCAGTTGTCCAAGTAAGGATATATTTGTATTCCTCTATGTCTGCAGTATGCAATTACTGGTGCCAAGCAATTTGTGAAGACCCTGGGCGCAGTACATAAGCCAAAGGGCAGTGCAAAGAATTGGTAGTGCATTGAGCCAGCTTTGAATCTGAGGTATCTTCTGCATGTCTGTCTGATAGGGACATGCAGGTATGCCTCTTTTAGATCTAAAATCACAAGCCAAGCCTTCTTGCTCAACATGGGCAAAAGCTGCTGAAGAGTCAACATTTTGAATTTTGGACTATCCAGGTATGTGTTTAGAATTGATAGGTCCAGTACTGGTCTCCAGGCTCTTGCTCTGGTACTTGCTGAATGGCCCTCATGTCCATGAGGGATGAAACTTGTTTTTGTGCCTCTGCCCATTGAATGCGTGGCAGGTCTGGCATACCGTTTCACCTTGGCAGGGTGTGAAAGTGGAACCTGTAGCCTTGTGATACTATATTTAGAGCCCATTTGTCCTGGGTGATCATGTGCCAATTTTGTGAAAAAAATGCTAGTTCCCCCCCAAAGGGGTTGCCAAAAGATAAGTGCTTGGTGCTGGAAGGGGAAAGTCACTGAGACTGTTTTGGCTGTGATTTTTTCCTCTCCGCTCTTGGAGGTAGAAGCACCCCATTGTTTAGGCCTGCATGCGCCTTGGGGCTGTGATCTGCCTCTGGGGCGTCTGTATCTGCCTTTTTGTGGCCTATCGGACACTGGAAAGGACCAATTCTTTGTAGGCCAGTTGCTGCTAAATCTGGGAGGATGTACCTGCAAGAAATCCTTGACTGTTTGCATAGATTTCGCTTTGTCCTCCATTTTCTTCAACACCTCTTCAGCTTTAACACCAAACAAAGTATCATGCTGTAATGGAGCATCTAATAGTTTTGCTTTAACATGATCAGTCAGATTCTTTTCTTTTAACCAAGCATGCCTCCTAATGACAGAACCTGTAACAGCAGCCCTGCAGGAGGCCTCCAGAGAATCAAAACCACACTGCAAAGTATGCTTTCCAACTTGTTTAGCTGCATGCAATAAATCCTGCATTTCTTCGTTGTCTGCACATTCTGAATTTGCTGACATTTTCTGTTTAAGCAATGACATAAGATATTGCTGATATTTAGCATATGAAATTGACAATTTAAAGCTCTTACAGCCAAGGTAGCAGAAGTATAAATCTTTTTACCCCATCTGTCTAGGACCCTAGAATCCCTATCACAGGGGATAGGGTTTTTTGCAGTAGAAGCCTTGACCCCTTTGGGACCCTGAGAGATGGTTTCTGGGTCAGCAGCAGGGGTTTTTATACAGAAATTTATGTGAATCAGGAACCCTATAAGTATCTGTCTGGCTTAACAGGAGCTGGTGGTAAAGAGTCTGGAAATAGACTGGACTCTGAAAATACATCATCCACAATGTCTAAAACAGGCGGGATAGCAAGGGGCCTGTGCTGAGGCAATAAAAGGAAGTCTCTGAGCCTTTTCTTGGACTCTGAGTAATCTTGGCTCTCCCAGTGGAAATGCTCCCTCATAGTATTCAGTGTCTCCCCAAAAGAATAATCCTCGGGAGGAGAGGCTGAAGGGATAGATTCTTCAGCATCAGAATCCTCATAGGGAGGAAGATAATATTCCTGTTCAGAGGAGGAATCAGAGAAAAAAAAAACCTGGTCTGAATATTTGTATTCCAACTCTTGCCTAGGCCTCTATCAGGAGGGGGATGGGAACCCCTGATCAAAGTAATTAGGTCTTCGGCCATTTTAAGCATCTGGTTTTTAGGCACGGAGGCCTGCCCAGGAGAATGCTGTACTTGTTTGTCTTTAGAGTTGCTTTAGTCTTTGCCTTTGAAGCAGAGGTAGGTTTCACATATAACTGTGTAGGCCTGAAAACACCCTCAGAAGCCAATGTCTGCTCAGCGGCTCCAGACCCAACTAAGGGAATAGTTTCAGAGGGTCCAGTACCTTGAGTTTCCAGCGGCATTGTCGGCTCCACGTGGGAGTCGGAAGCGGCCTGTGGCTCTGAGGTAGCGGGCGTCAGGGGCTGTGAAAGCGCCTCACTGAGAAAGTACAGTTTTGTACCTACCATATATGTAGATGTCCGATAGGTATGCATCTGCAGTCCTTACATATGGGTTGTCCTGCCTCAGGCAGCCCTTTGGTCGGCCAGATTCCAAAGTCTGGGTCCGGCGTCGGCTGATGTCGTCCTCTCCCCGACGTCAGAGCGCCTGGGGTATAAAAAGGACAGCCGACGCCATCTTCCTCAGTTTTTCTTGACCCAGATGCTAGGTGCCCTCTAAGGAAGGCTAAATTTGGAGAGATGCAAAAAATTCCAAACATGCACAGTAATATAAAACAAATACACCATAATAGATAACCCCAGCTAGCTATAAGAGGGATAAGTACCCAGGAAATACCACAGAGAGGAAGAAGGGAGGGTAAACCTGACTGCAGATGCATACCTATCGGACATCTACATTTATGGTAGGTACAAAACTGTACTATGTCCTTCAAGGATGCATCTGCAGTCCTTACATATAGGTAGAATACCATAGCCAAGCTGGGGGTGATGGTGTAGCTAAAATGCCCTGCAGGACTGCCATAGCAAAGCCTGCTCTGGATCTGGAATATAAGGGTAAGTTGTAATGTTTGGAAAATGTATGCATGGAGCTCCAAGTAGCAGCTTCTAAAATGTCCTTGGTAGCCACCCCTCTTAAGAAGGCTGTGGAGGTGGCTGTGGCTCTGGTGGAATGAGGTCTAATGTTAGCTGGCACAGTTTTGCCATGAAAAGAGTAACAGAATCGAATGCAATTCCCTATCCATTTTGAAATTGTCTGTTTGGAAATTGCTTTTCCTTGTACACCAGCAGCATATGCTACAAATAGCTGGTCAGTTTTTCTGTAAGTCTTAGTTCTGTCCAAGTAGTAGCGCAACTGTCTGTGAATGTCCAGGGTATGCAGAAGTTTCTCCCCTTTGTTTTGTGGATTTGGAAAGAAGGTAGGCAGGTGAATAGCTTGGTTCAGTGAGACCTGGAAACCACCTTTGGCATGAATGAAGGATTGGTTCTCAGTGAGACTCTGTCCTAATGAAAAATAAGAAATGGTTGTACTGCCATGAGGGCCTGCAACTCAGATACTCTTCTTGCTGAGGTTATGGCCAGAAGGAAGGCAGTCTTCCAAGACAGGAACTGTAGTTCTGAAGATGCTGCTGGTTCAAAGGGAGGTAGAGTTAATTTTTCCAACATGAAGTTAAGGTCCCATGTAGGCATTGGTGGTTTCCTTGGAGGATTGATGTTTTTAATTCCCCTTAGAAACTGCCTTAGGAGAGGATGAGAGAAGACAGGTAGATCAGTATTGTATTCTGCTGAAATTGCTGAAGCATGAATTTTTATGGAAGAGTAAGAAAGGCCATTGTGGAGCATTTCTGCCAAGTATTCCAGGATATGTGCCAAGTTCATCACTGTCGCATCTAGGCCCTTTGTGGTGCTCCAAGTGCGAAATCTTTCCCATTTTGCTGAATATGCCTTTCTTGTGGAAGGCCGGCGAGCTTCCATGATGATGTCCTTCACTGTCTTGGATAGCTTATCCTGGTGAGGAGTCAATGTATTCTCCAGGCGGTCAGCTGCAAGGTTTTCAGGCTGGAGTGCAGAGTTTTGTAATTGTGTTGTGTCAGAAGAAGTGGCCATTGTGGTAGAGGCCATGGTTTTGTGCGTGACATGCTCCTTAACAGTGGGTACCAGTGCTGTCTGAGCCAGTCCGGAGCTATCAGAATCACTTTGGGCTGCTCTGTCCGGATCTTCAGTAAGACCTTGGTCATTAATGGAAGAGGTGGGAATGCATACACTGTTAGAGTATTCCAGCTGAAAGAGAGGGCATCCACTTTCCATGCTTGTGGGTGGTATGTCCTTGAGAAGAATTTCTTCAGCTGATGGTTGTGGTGGGAGGCAAAAAGATCTATGTCCGGCCTCCCCCATGATTGTGTTATCTGAAGGAAGATGTCTGGGTGCAGCATCCATTCGTGTGGATCCATGATATTTCTGCTTAGGCTGTCCGCCAGTATATTGTCTTTTCCTGGCACAAACTGGGATTGCAGCTCTATGTTGATTTTTAGGGAGAGTTCCCAAAGATTCATTGCCAGCCTGCAAAGAGGGTAGGAATGGGTACCTCCTTGCTTGTTTATGTACCACATAACTGTGGTATTGTCTGTCCTTATTAGCAGGTGTCCTTGATGCAGAAAATGTTTGAAGGCCTCGATTGCATGCATCACCGCCAGCATTTCCTTTTGGTTTATGTGCATGCGCAATTCTTTCTGTGACCATAGTCCTTGAATGCATCTGCCCTCCATGTGTGCTCCCCATCCATGGTCTGAAGCGTCCGTTGTAATGGTTTGGCTGATTATTGGTTTGCTGAAGGGCAGACCCCTGTTTGACTGGCTTGCTTGAGCCCACCACAGAAATTCCTTTTGAAGGCATGGAATGAGTGGTATCAAAGCTTCTAGGCTGTGACTGTGCTGACACCATAAACTTCGAATGCAAGATGCCATGTAACCCAGGGCCTGCAGGAATTTCCTTGCAGTCAGCTGAGTTTGTTTTGTCAGATTTTTGAAATAATCCGGTAGTTGTCTTTGTTTTTCTTCCGTGAGAAAAGCCATTTGGGTGGTTGTATCTAGTTTCGCACCCAGAAAAATTATCCTTTGGGATGGAACAAGTCTTGATTTGTGAATGTTGACTGTATATCCCAAAGCCTGAAGTAGGCGGATGGCATAATTCAAGTGTTTTACCAAAGTTTGTTGGCTGTCCGCTTGTATAAGGCAGTCATCCAGATATGGGTATATTTGAATCCCCCTGAAGTCTGCAGTGTGCAATTACTGATGCCAGGCATTTCGTGAATACACTGGGCGCAATAGATAAGCCAAAGGGCAATGCTGAGAATTGATAATGGTCTGAACCTGCAAGAAATCTGAGGTGTCTTCTGCAACTTTGTCTGATAGGGACATGCAGGTATGCCTCCTTGAGGTCTAGAGTTACCAGCCAAGACCCCTTGCCCAGCATGGGAAGGAGTTGCTGTAGGGTCAGCATTTTGAATTTTGGCACAATGAGATAAGTATTCAGTGCGGACAAGTCGAGAATAGGCCTCCATTGTTTTTCTTTTCTTGGGACAAGGAATAGCCTGGAATAAAATCCTTGGCCTTGTTCTGTGAGAGGAACCTTTTCTATAGCTTTCATTTGCAATAGGTTGGAAATTTGTTTTAAAGACTCTGCCCTTTGATTTGGTGGCAGGTTTGGCATGCCTTTTCTTTTTGGTAATGTATGAAAATGGAACCTGTATCCCTTTGTCTATTATTTGTAGTGTCCATTTGTCCCTTGTAATACTGTGCCAATTTTTTGAGAATAAAGATAGCTTTCCGCCCAAAGGTGCTTCCAATTGAGCCCTGGTTGGCGGGGTCAAGGTAAAGTCATTGAGTCTGTCCTTGTGCAGCAGTTGTAGGTCCTGCACTACCTCTCTGGTTAGGAGGCTGCCATTGACGTCCTCTGTAGAAGTCTCTAGCTTGCCCTCTACCTCTGGCACACCTGTTCTTGCCTCTTTGAAATCTCTCTGTGTCTGGAAAGGACCAATTCTTAGAGGGCCAATTTCTGCTGAATCTTGGTGGTTGGACCTGGAGAAAATCGTTGACTGTTTGTACAGATTTAGCCTTTTCCTCAAATTTCTTTAAGACCTCCTGAGCAGTGGAGCCAAATAACTTTTGCTTTTCCAGTGGCGCATCCAGAAGCTTTGCTTTAACATGATCTGGCAGAGTTTGTTCCTTCAGCCAAGCATGCCTACGTATGACTGCACCTGTCATTGTTGATCTACATGAAGCTTCCAATGCATCATAACCACACTGCAAGAAATGGTTGCTAACCTGTTGGGAGTTATGTACCAGATCCTGAAGTGACTTGCGATCTAGGGGTTCAGGTGAAGACAGTTTTTTATGCAATTCATCTAACAAATACTCTTGGTACTGTATCATATGGAATTGACAATTTAATGCCCTCAAAGAAAGAGTGGAAGAAGTATACACTTTTTTACCCCATCTCTCTAAAGCCCTGGACTCCCTTTCAGAGGGGAGTGGATTTTTAGTAGTGGCAGATGCAACCCCTTTAGGGCCCTGGGAAATAGTTTCAGGGGCAGCAGAGTGGGCCTTGTAGAGGAAATGATGCGAGTCCGGGACCCTGTAGTACCTATCGGGTTTGACAGGAGCCAGAGGAAGGGAGTCAGGGGTAATGCTAGACTCAGACTAAACATCATCAATGACATTCAAAACAGGAGGAATAGCCAAAGGTCTATGCTGAGGTAAATGCAAAAAAGTCTTTAATCTCTTCCTGGAATCAGAGAATTCCTGGCCCTGCCATTTGAAATGCTCTCTCATGGAGTGAAGTTTCTCCCCAAAGGACAGCTCTTCAGGAGGGGAGGCAGAGGGAATAGATTTCCTCTGCATCAGAATCCTCGTAGGCCGTAAAGGCCTCCTGCTGGTAGTCTGAAAGAGCAGAGCCATCTGAGGCCTCATCAGAAGACTGGGGATCAGTGGGCTCAACCCTGGGCCTTTTTTTTTTTAGAGGAGGTTGAGAGCCCCTGTCCGGATGTGGCTGAGAGCCCCTAATTAAGGAAATAAGGTCCTCAGCTAAACTTAAAATCTGTGAACCTGTAGTGGATCCCTGAGGAATAGCCTTGGGAGGCAGAGATTTTGGCTGTTTAGCAGCTTTAGCCCTTGTGAATGCCTTTATGGACATGGAAGCAGGAGGCCTGGCTGCTCCACGTGCTGGCGTAGTTTTGTCTAGGGAAATGGTGTCGGATGTTTCCGGAACACCGGTTTCTGAGGGAAATTCTAAAACCGACTCAGAAGAGGCCTCCGGGGCCCAGGTTGTCGGTTGTGCGGTTTCGACGGTCGGAAGTACCAAGGACTCGGTTTCAGCCGAGACTGAGACACTCGCGGTAGGCCTAGGCGTGGTTTCAGCCGAAACCACGGTCCGCATGTGTCGGTCCTTGTCCTTCTGTTTTTTGGTTAAATGAGAAGTCGGAATCTCCGATGGCATATTGTAACAGTAACTAGCCCCAAAAAATTCCTCTGCAAACTCCGCCCGACACCTAAGAGTGCGTCGGTTGAAGGAGGCACATGCTGTACAGGCCGAGACGTCGTGGTCTGGGCCTAGGCAGGGGAGGCAGTAAGAATGGAAATCCTTATGAGGTATTTGTTTCCCACAAGTTAAGCAATTATTAACTTTAAGCGTTTGATCTGATATCGGCTGAGGCAAGAAAGAGTCCCCAACGGGGTACTTAGCTTTTGAAGTCTTCGGTAGCTGAAGTTACAGGAGCTGGCCGACCGGCACTTGCGAACTGCTTCTGCTTCGGACAACACACGGCAAGAAAGACTGGGGAAGATGGCGTCGGTTGTCGTTTTTATACCCCAGGCGCTCTGACGTCGGGGAGAGGGCGACATCAGCCGACGCCGGACCCAGACTTTGGAATCCGGCCGACCGAAGGGCTGCCTGAGGCAGGACAACCCATATGTAAGGACTGCAGATGCATCCTTGAAGGACATCCGGCGAACCGGCAACAGGCCTAGCAGAAGCCTCTCCGTCGGTTTTGGATCTCGGATGCTGGTCCTTTTCTTTTTCTTTGCGTTTTTTATAAACTCTGGTAGTCGGCTATTCCGACAGCATTATATAATTAAATTTTCTGCCAAAGTAATGGAATGCAAAATTTTTGGTGAGTCCTGCTGAATTTTCAGTAGGACTCTCTGGATCAGAGGGAAGGGGGGAAAAGGCAAACAGGAATTTACCCTTCCATGACATTGTGAAGCCGTCTGTTTGCAATGCCTTCGGGTCGTGAGTTCTGGAGCAATAACTTTGGAGTTGCCTGTTTATGGAGGAGGAGAACAGTTCTATCTGAGGAATACCCCACTTGTGGACCAGATCTAGGAACATCTCTCTTGACAGCATCCATTCGTGGGTGTCTGATATGGTTCTGCTTAGTGAATCTGCCTGAGAGTTGTGCTGGGATGGGATGTAGGCTGCCTGGAGGGAGATTCCCTTAGATAGCCAGATCCCATACCTGTACAGCTAGTCTACGTAGGAGGTAGGACTTTGTCCCCCGCCCTTGCTTGTTCAGGTACCACATCACTGTGGTGTCTGTGAAGATTTTTAGGAGGCCCTGCTGGAGGTAAGGTTGGAAGGCCTGCAGGGCAAGGAGTATTGCTGTCATTTCCCTGACATTGATGTGCATTTGTTTGCGTCTGTCTGTCCACAAAACTTTCACTGTCCTTGGACCCAGAGTTTCCCCCCAGCCCAGGTCTGAGGAATCTGTGTGCATGATCTGGGAAGGGGTATGCATTTGCAGGGGCAAGCCTGGATTCTACGCAACTTGGGCGAGCTAACATTTTAATTTTAGGTGAAGACAGGGAAGAGTGGAACCCTGAACTCTCGAAGATGAGAGTGCTGGGTCCACACCGAGCAAAGGCACCACTGGAATTTTGTCATGTGTAACCTCACTAGGGGCAACATGGGGATAGTAGCTGCCATGTACCCCAGAAGTCTTAGGAATTCCCTCACAGTAAGGGCTGATGAATGCAGGGCAGACTGAAAGTGATGGGAGAGGGATCCCACTTTTTCCTCTGGGAGGGAGGCCATGCTGATGTCTGTCCTGATTCTACATCCCAGGAAGACAATGTCCTGTGTAGGATGCAATTGGGACTTTGGGTAATTTACCAGGAACTCTAGAGACTGCAGCAGGAGGTCCTTGGTGTGAACAAGGAGGGTCCGACTGTCTGTTGCTTGAATGAGTAGGTCGCCCAAGTATGGGAATATTTGTATTCCCTTTGTCCTGCAGTAGGCAAAGACTGGGGCTAGGCACTTTGTGAATAGCCTTGGGGTGGTGGAGAGCCTAAAAGGCAATGCACAGAACTGAAAGTGAGAAGTGACTGCTATGAATCTGAGATATTTCCTGCAGGTAGACTTTTTGGGGATGTGAAGGTCTCCTTTATGTCCAGGGTTACCATGAAGAACTGAGGAAGAATGAGGGGAGAGTGGACAAGGTGAGCATCCTGAAGGAGGGAACGTTTAAGCTGGTGTCAAAATCATGGCCTAAAACTAAATGCCAAAAAGTGGATAGTCATCCCCTTTGGAAAAAACAAAGTACCCACAAACTACCACATAGGTGGTAGTCCCCTAAATACGGAAGACGTAATAAGGGATCTGGGGACCCAAGTAGATAGCAATCTCTCCTTTGATGATCACATTGCCAAAGTGGTTAGAAAATCCTACGTGGCACACCTAATCACTAAAGAGTTCGCATCCAGATCAAAACAGGTCATTGTGTCCCTCTACTCATCAGACCCATCATAGTGTACAACGCCCCATTTGGTATGTACCTTACAAGACACCTGCAACAGCTGGAAAGACCACAGAAGTACTTCACCAAGAGGATCACTGGCCTCAAACAGATGCCCTATGTAGCTCGACTGAAGAAACTCCAGCTGTACTCGGTTGCATACATAGATTCATAGATTAGCACTAGGCTAACTGCCCTTGTGAGACATTTTAAGCCTAGCCAATTATCCCTCATGAGACTCCAACCCTGCAACTTCTGTTTGTAAGGCAAACACCTTAACCATTACCGCCTACTCAGAGGTGATCTCTGCCTGACATACAAGGCCATGTCCAATGCAGAATTGATGGACATGCTCCACCTAAAGAAAACCATATCCCCTCGAGCCACACGCTCTAGGGATCTAAACCTCACCACAACAATAAACAGGATGTGCTGGAGGGACAGATTCCTGTCCCAGAGACTTCCCATGCTTTGGAACAAGTTTCCAATCTACATTAGGCAGAGCTCCTCGCTAACACTCAAGAGAAACCTTGACGAGTGGATGGGAAACAAAGTTTACCCCGGGGATCACTTCAGTGGCTCTGCTGGACAGAGCAAAGAATTAATCTATGTGGGCGGCGAAAGCCAACACATTCTGGCTAAGCTTATAAATGCCTTTGGGCAGATAGGTTCATAGGTAGGTACTAGGCTAAGAGGTTGAGTCAGAAGAGATCTAGGATGGCCCTCCATGGTCCTTACTTTCTGGGCACCAGAAAGATTCTTGAGTATAAACCTTTCCTATGAGTAAGGTGTGTGTGTGTGTGTGTGTGTGTGTGTGTGTGTGTGGGGGGGGGGACGTGGTTCTATGGTGCCCTGAAGAAGCAGGTTGTTTAAGACCTGGAGTAGGAGGACCATTGGGATGCAGGAGGGGGTGGGATAGCCCTTGATGCCTTCCTTATAAATTGTGTCTTAGCTGGGAAGCTCCTCTAGAACTTTGGGACTGGAGAGACAAGGTGGTGTTTGAGGTCTTGAAGCTCTTTTCTGCTGGAAAGGCCTGAAAAGATCAGCCACCTTGGTACAAAGAGTTTGAGTGGGTAAGGTGAGCATTCTGAAGGAGGTAACCTTTAAGAAGAGGTTGAGGCGGGAGAGATCTAGAATGGGCCTCCATAGTCCTTCATTTCTGGCATCCAGGAGCTTGGCTCTGACATCATCTGGGAGTGGCTGCAGAAGTAGCCAGGAATATCTTCTTAGACCCGATGCTGATGCAGCCAACCTGGCTGAGGCATCAGCTACATCATATGCACACCTAATGGATTGCTTGTTCACTTGTGAGACAAGCCCGAGTAAGGAAGACAAGGATGCTTAAGCAGCACAGTCAGGAATCTCATTAAGTTCTTTAGAGTCTTTGCCAGAAGAGCCAGAGTACTTGGCAATGTCAGACTGGTAATTTGTTGATCTAAAAGCTAGGGTGGCAGAAATATAAATCTTTTTTCCCCCACCTCTCCATGGCTTTACTGTCCTTATCTGCAGGCAGGACAGTGGAAGTAGGGAGGAGTTTGGATGCCCTGTCCGTAGAAATGGAAATAGTGGTAGGGTCTGCTGGAGGGCACTTGAAAAGGAATTTGTCAGAGCCAGGAACCCTGTATAATCTGTCTGCCCTTCGAGGAGCAGGTGGTTGGGAATCTGGAGTAATGGATGCCGCAGCAAATGCATCCAGGAAGGCAGGTTGGACAGGTGGGATTGGTTACTGATTGGGTGATTCCATCTAAATCAGATCATAAAATCCTTTTTGTGCTTCAGACATGTTTGAGCATTCCCACTTAAAGTGTCCTCTTATCAGGTTAACAGTGTCCGCGAAGGTAAGGTCTTCCACTGGGGAATCAGGCTCAGCAGAGGCCTCTTCAGGGGATCCATACCCCAGGGGGGATGAAATCTGGGAAGAGTAGGAGAGGGAGACCTCAGAGGAGTCAGACAGTTTCACCTCTGCAGGATGACTCTCAGTCCTTTCAGGTAATGAAGGCCTAGGGTTGAGAAGAGGTGGAGCCGTAGGGGTGAGCTCAGAGAAAGGCCCGAGGGGCAAGAAAGCACTGTAGAGACTCTAGCTGAAGGCCTGCCAGTCAGGTAAGGACCCTGGTGCCGAAGAAATATGTCTGATCTTTTACTTTTTTCTTAGAAGGCCCAGCCGGTGTCTGGCTGGCAGTAGGCCTGGGAGAAATCATTGGAGTGGTGGAGGCCGGGTCCGAAGCACCCATCGAAAGTAGTACTGTTTCTCCCTGGCATACGTAGCAGGAGCCTGAAAAGTACCCACTGTATCTAAAGTGGCTGAAGCCGGGTCCTCAGTCAAGCTGACGGTGACTACAAGTTGAGGAGTGTCAGAAGGAAGCACACTGTAAGAAGTAGGCCACATGAACTTGGCCCTCTTCCTTGGTGGCTTCAGATGGGGCATCGAAGGCGGCTTCCATACTGAGAGCTACCGGTCTTAGGCGCTGGTTCTCAAGGTATAAGTCGACAGCCTGTAAGCGGCGGCGAAGTGTCTTGGGGATGAACGATTTACAGATGGCGCAGTTCTTGTAATCGTGATCCCTACCAGACAAGAGAGACACTGGTCGTGGGTGAATTTATGTGGAATTTGACGACCACAGTTGCACTTAAGCTTATTGGACATGAACAAACTATAAAATACAAAAGGAATGAAGAAAAAGGCCCCAAACGGGTACTTATCTTTAATGCAAAACAGATCCGACGTCCACGAGTAGCAGGAACACCTGGCGTACGGCTGGCAGCTGAAAAGTTCTGAGGGCTGGTGCGTACATACGTCACCTTTATGGCCCACATACCTGCCTCCACATCAGACGTCCGACACGCCAAGAGGGACTGGAAAAGCTTTGGAAACCTGGCCGGACAAGCTGACTGGAAGTAGGGTAAACCCACTAGTAGAATACTGCAACACTGGAATAGACGGACATCTGTTTAACTGGTTTACTGTATTCGCTAATGAGTGAGAAGGCCTTCTGCAGTGAGCAACACTTTTGAGTTTTATGCTCTACTTGTTAAATTTCTGAAATCTCTTCCGAACGCCTTAGTCTGACCTCTTCAAGAACAACTGGAAAAAGACAGAAAAACATTACATGCTTGCCTGCCTTGGAAGAACATTCATCTGTGGATGCTGCAAGGAGTGGCCATCAAGACAGAGAATGATAAAAGGAAAGTAAGTACCCACCTCGAAAGGTTACGGTGAACACACTACGCAGCGAATGACTGCTAGGGAATACACACTGACATCAGACAATGCTGAAAGACAAGTGGCAAGGGCTTGAAAGACACAGTTCTGAAGCACTAAAAAGTTCAGTTTTGTACCTACCATAAATGTAGATGTTCGAGTGCTAATACAGCTGCAGTCATAACAGATGGGTTCTCCTGCCGTCAGGCGGGTCCTCGGTCGGCCGAATTCCAAAGTCTAGGTCCGGCGTTGGCTGTCGTCGCTTCTTCCCTGACGTCAGTGCGACAGGGGTATAAAAGAACCAGCCGACGCCATTTTCTTCAGTTTTTCTTGCCCCAGATGTCAGGTGCCCCCAGAAAAAAGGCAATACACAAAATAATGTAATAATGCAATGCAATATAATCAAAAACCAGTAGTTGCAAGCAAATACACCATAAAAGAAGACCCCTAGAGGGGAAGGAGGGAGGGAAACCTGGACTGCAGCTGTATTAGCACTCGAACGTCTACATTTATGGTAGGTACAAAACTGTACTATGTTCATTGTGCATACAGCTGCAGTCATAACAGATGGGCAGAATCCCAAAGGTAAGAAAGGGGTGGTAGGCACTAGGTGGAGCTAGGAGGAGCCAAAATGCCCTGCAAGACTGCAGTGGCAAAGCCTGCTCTAGATTTGGAGTATAATGGTAGGTTGTAGTGCTTAGAGAAGGTATGCACAGAACTCCAAGTGGCTGCTTCTAAAATATCCTTGGTGGGCACTCCTCTGAGGAAGGCTGCAGAGGTGGCTGTGGCCCTGGTAGAATGAGTTCTAATGCCTGTAGGTACAGTTTTGCCATGAAAGGAATAGCAAAAGCGCACGCAGTGGGCTATCCATTTTGAGATTGTCTGTTTGGATATTGACTTTCCTTGAGCTCCTACCGCATAGGCCACAAAAAGCTGTTCTGATTTTCTGAAAGGTTTTGTTCTGTCCAAATAATAACGCAGTTGTCTGTGGATGTCCAAGGAATGTAGTAATCTCTCCCCTTTGTTTTGAGGATTAGGATAAAAAGTAGGTAAATGTATGGCCTGATTTAAAGCTACCCTGGATACCACTTTAGGCATAAAGGACGGGTTGGTACGTAATGAAACTCTGTCCTGATGGAAGATGATAAAAGGCTGGACAGCCATAAGAGCCTGTAGTTCTGAAACTCTACGAGCTGAAGTGATAGCCAGAAGGAAAGCTGTTTTCCAAGACAAATATTGTAAATCTGATGAGGTAGCTGGCTCAAAAGGAGGCAAAGTCAGTTTTTCCAGAATGAAATTAAGATCCCAAGCAGGTATTGGTTGTTTTCTTGGAGGTCTTAGATTCTTAGCCCCTCTGAGGAACTGTCTTAATAGAGGGTGAGAAAATAAAGGTGGATCAGTGTTGTATTCTGCAGAAATGGCTGAGGCATGGATTTTGATAGAGGAGAACGAAAGTCCACTGCTTAGCAGTTCAGCCAAATATTGTAGTATTTGAGGTAAATTTAGTTTTCCAGGGCACTGGCCTTTTCCTCATTCCAAACACAAAAACGTTTCCATTTTGCAGAGTAAGCTTTTCTAGTTGATGGCCTTCTGGCCTCCAAGATGACATCCTGCACCTCCTTGGAGAGCAGAGCCTGCTGCAATGCTAAGGAATCTTCCATGCGGCAAGATTGAGTGTTTTCAGCTGACTGTGAAGAGTTTTGAAGCTGTGCTGAGTCAGAAGAAGAGGCATTAGAGGCAGGGTCCATGGTGGGGAATGCGTCAGGCTCCTCAGGAGTGGGTACCAGTGTTGCCTTGGCCAGTCCGGAGCAATGAGGATCATCTTTGGTCTGTCTGCTCTGGTCTTCAATAGGACTTTGGGCAGCAGAGGAAGAGGTGGGAAGGCATAAACTGTCATTGATGTCCAACTGAAAGAGAGAGCGTCCACTCTCCAGGCCTTTGGATGGATCCTTGAGCAGAATTTTGTCAATTGATGATTTTTGTGGGAGGCAAAGAGATCTATGTCTGGCCTTCCCCATTCTTGGATGATTTCTGTAAAAACTTTTGGATGCAACTTCCATTTGTGTGGATCTGTCATATTCCTGCTTAGGTTGTCTGCCAGCGTGTTTTCCTTGCCTGGCAAGTACTGTGCTTGTAGTTCCATTTGTAAGTACATGGCCATGTTCCAAAGTGACATGGCCAGTCTGCATAGGGGATAAGAATGTGTTCCTCCCTGCTTGTTTATGTACCACATAACTGTGGTGTCGTCTGTTCTTATCAATAGCTGACCTGGTTGTAGAAGGTCCTTGAAAGCTGTAATAGCATTTATCACTGCTAGCATTTCTTTTTGATTGATGTGAAGGTGCTTTTATTTTTGGGTCCATTTGCCCTGAATGCACCAGTCTGTCATGTGCACCCCCCCCCAGGTGTAGTCCGAGGCGTCTGTTGTGATGACTTGATTTGCTTGAGGCTTGCTGAATGGAAGACCTGTGTTTGTTTGGCATGCTTGAGCCCACCACAGAAATTCCTTTTGCAGACATGGAATAAGTGGTATTATTGTTTCCAAACTGTGGCTGTGTTGAGACCATATGTTTTTTGGGTACCATTGTAGTTTTCTCATATGCAGCTTTGCACATGGGATTAGTAAGATGCAAGATGCCATGAATCCCAGAGCCTGCAGGATTTTCCTTGCAGTCAGCCTGGTGCAATTTGCCAGTGTTCTGAAATATTGAATTAGTTGCCCCTGCTTCTCTGGCGTGAGGTAGGCCATCTGGGTGTTTGTGTCCAAATTGGCACCCAGAAAAATTATCTTCCGAGAGGGTATTAGCCTTGATTTCTCTTTGTTGACTGTGTATCCTAGAGAGTTTAATAACATTATTACATAAGCCAGATGTTTCAGAAGAATGTGCTTGCTGTCCGCTTGGATCAGATAGTCCAAATAAGGGTATATTTGTATCCCTTGAAGTCTGCAGTAGGCAATTACTGATGCCAGGCATTTCGTGAATACTCTGGGCGCAGTAGATAAACCAAAGGGCAATGCAGAGAATTGATAATGGGTTGAACCTGCAAGAAATCTGAGGTATCTTCTGCAATTTTGTCTGATTGGAACATGCAGGTATGCCTCCTTGAGGTCCAATGTTACCAGCCAAGACTCCTTGCCCAGCATGGGAAGAAGTTGCTGTAGAGTGAGCATCTTGAATTTTGTGCAGTAGGAATGTGTTTAGGATGGAAAGATCCAAAATAGGTCTCCAATCTTTTCCCTTCCTTGGCACCAGAAATAGCCTGGAATAAAAACCTTGACCTTGTTCGTGTGTAGGTACCTCTTGAATAGTTTTCATGTTTATAAGACCTGAAATTTGCTTTTGTGCCTCTGCCCTTTGGATTGTGTGGCAGGTTTGGCATGCCTTTCATTTCTGGAAGGGTATGAAAATGGAATTTGTAGCCTCTGTTTATAATGTTCAGGATCCATTTGTCCTTTGTGACAATATGCCAATTTTTTGAGAATAGTGCCAGCTTTCCTCCTAAGGGGGCTGCCATTTGAGACCTGGTTGGCACGCAAAGGGGAAAGTCATTGGTTTTGCTTTCTGAAAGATTGCGAGTTGTCCTCACCACCTTTTTGTGTAGGAGCTTGCCATTGTCTGCCTCTGTACGAGCCTTGTGTTTGTCCTCTGCCCCTCGGGCGCCTGTATCTGCCTCTTTGGGGTCTGTCTGTGGCAGGAAAGGACCAGTTTTTGGAAGGCCAGTTTCTACTAAAACGTGGGGGTTGAACCTGCAGAAATTCTTTCACAGTTTGCATTGATTTAGCCTTTTCCTCCATTTTCCGTAATACTTCCTCAGCATTTGCCCCAAATAGTACATCCTTTTGAAGAGGGGCGTCTAGTAATTTAGCTTTGACATGATCAGGCAAGGCTTGTTCCTTGAGCCAGGCATGCCTACGTATGACTGAGCCTGTAACAGCAGCTCTACATGAGGCCTCTAGAGCATCAAAACCACATTGTAAGGTATGTTTACCCACTTGTTCTGCACTATGCATCAAATCCTGCAACTCCTTCATGTCTGGTTGTTCAGGTTGTGACATTTTACTTTTCAATTGAGATAACAGAAACTGTTGGTATTTTAGCATATGAAACTGACAGCTTAAGGCCCTCATGGATAAGGTAGCAGAGGTATATACCTTTTTCCCCCACCTTTCTAAGGATCTGGAATCTCTCTCGGAAGGCAATGGGTTTTTGGCAATGGAGGCCTTAACTCCCTTGGGCCCCTGTGAGATAGTTTCTAGGTCAGCAGCATGGCTTTTGTATAGAAATTGGTGTGAGTCAGGAACCCTGTAGTACCCGTCAGGCTTAACTGGAGCTGGAGGAAGAGAGTCCGGGTTAAGGCAGGCCTCAGAGTAAACATCATCTAGGATGTCCAGGACAGGAGGTATAGCCAGAGGCCTGTGCTGGGGTAACAAAAGAAATTCCCTGAGCCTTTTCTTGGAATCTGAATAATCCTGGCCTTCCCAGTGGAAGTGTTCCCTTCAGGTATGCAGAGTTTCACCAAATGAGTAATCCTCGGGGGGGGGGGGGATACAGAAGGAATAGATTCCTCTGCATCAGAGTCTTCAAAAGGGGAGTAGGACTGTTCCTGATAATCAGAGTGCTCTGAAATAATGGAGCCTTGATCAGAGGAGGGGGAATCTTCTTCCACTCTGGGTCTTTTGACCGGAGGTGGCGGAGAACCTCTAATTAGAGTAATTAAATCCTAGGCCATTTTAAGCATCTGTTTCTTAGGCATGGGGCCTGGAGATGGGCCCTGTGTAGCTGGTCTCTTAGGGTGCATGGTAGCTTTAGACTTGTTGAAAGCCTTGATGGAGAAAGAAGAGGAAGGTCTGAAGACACCTTGAGTGGAGGTGGACCTGTCCACATTCTGTGTTTCAACGCCAAGCGTGGCTTCGGTATCTGTAGTCAGGGTGTGGGCTGAGGAGCCTGCGACCTCGGGTACAGGAGACACCGCCAAAGATGTGTCGTCGGTAATCAGGGGCTGCGTAGGCGCCTCACTGAGAACCGGACCATGTGTAGTCGGCTTTGGCGTGGCCTCAAGTGTCGGTCCTTGTCTTTGCGTTTTTTAGACAAAACCGAAGTCGGAGTATCCGACGACATGGTATAGTTAAATGCTTTCCCAAAATAATGCTGGGCGAACTCCACCCGACGCTTAATAGTGCGTTTGTTGAATGTAGCACAAAAGCGACAGACCGAGACGTCGTGGTCTGGGCCTAAACAAGGTATACAGAGGGAATGGAAATCCTTATGCTTCCCACAAGAAATACAATTATTAACTTTGTCTGACATCGGTCTGAGGCAAGAAAAAGTTTCCCCAACGGGGTACTTAGCTTTTAAGAAGACTTTGGTACAAATTTTTTGCAATCTCAGGAGCTGGCCGACCGGCACTTGCGAACTGCTTCTGCTTCGGGCACCGCGCGGCAAGAAAGACTGAAGAAAATGGCATCGGCTGGTTCTTTTATACCCCTGACGTCAGGGAAGAAGCGACGACAGCCGACGCCAGACCTAGACTTTGGAATTCGGCCGACCGAGGACCTGCCTGACGGCAGGAGAACCCATCTGTTATGACTGCAGCTGTATGCACGATGAACATCACTAAGAAAGCCAAACTCCTGGATCATGGTCAAAGTAACTGAGCAGTGAAAATACGAAATGACCACATGACAGTGGCACAAGCGTCCATAACTGCTTGGTTGGTTGAACAGAATCACAGTTAAACCAGTGCAAGGGTGTATAAACACAGCAGCATTTTGCAAACCCTGCTCCTATTTACTTTATTCTCCTCTACTTAGACTAAAATTCTGCAATGTTCTACTTTGTTGTATATAGTGCACATAATATAAACACCTCTTGTTTTGCTGCTTGAGGAATGTTTATCCTTATTGTTATCTCACTATAAGTCAATGTATGCACAAAAAAACAAACAAACAAACAAAAAAAAAAAAACGAGGAATTAAAGGTAGCTGGTGGTGTCAAGAATAGCTTCCTCCAAAAGATGAATTTCCCAGCCACAATTCTTTAACGGGAGATGTTCAAAGGAGAATGTTAGACCTCCCCTTCTTCAGGGACTGTTTCAACAGCTAATACTAGCACACACAACTACCCTCCACAAAGTCACTACATGCACAAATATGACATGTAACTGTATACCGAAGCTCCAGCCCAAACAGGTGAAGGATACAAGTCAAGTTCAGGAAAAAAATAAATAAGCAAACTCACCTTAACAGTATATATGATCATGGAGATATTACCACTCCAGTAACATTACTTGCCCATGAGAATTGCCACAAGTGGAAACTAACCTTCCAGTCTTACAACCACAAGCTTTTACAGATGCTCAATGAGTGAAGCAGTTCATTTTCAATTTTTTTTTTTTTTTTTTTGGCAAAAGGTATGAAATGTATGCATGGATTAGTACAGAATGTCCCTGGGTTGTCTGACTGTTAAGCTGCCACAGGTTTGCACAATTAGCTCTTTGTAGCAAAGATAATTACGGTGTTGAAACTGACAAAGATCTGGAAGTCTATAACAATATGTTAAAACGGTGGGGTGGGGAGAATACCAGCACCTTGGAAGACAGCTTGCTGTCTATCGAAAAACAAAAAGAAAGCTTGGAAACACCAAAGCAAATTCTCTCTCAGTTTAATTCTCTCTCAGTTTAATGAAGCGCTTTTCATCTTGCACACGTGGCACGACTTCATCAGAAACAACAAACTTCAACGCAAGCAATATATACACACCCTTTTTGTCACATGACACTTCTAATTAAAATCTTGTGCCTTAAAGGCACATCCACATTATTACTACTTAAAACATTTTTTAAAAACAAATTTGACTGACAATATTTTAGAACATCTCAACCCTTTCTTTGCTTCAGAATTTTTACCTGTAATGGTGATAGAAATATATATATATATATATATATATATATATATATATATATATAAAAACATACATATACTAACAATGCTATATCTCAAATTATTGTGTTGACTCTCAAAATATGTTTTTGAAGTTTGTTCAGTTTCTGATGAAGTCTTGCCACATGTGCAAGAAGAAAAGTGCTTCATTAAACTGAGAGAGAATTAAACTGAGAGAGAATTTGCTTTGGTGTTTCCAAGCTGTCTTTTTGTTTTTCGCTAGTTTGTCTTACTTTGGTTCCTGTCTGTTGGAGTTTGTTATGGCTTTGGACAGTCCTTCTGGAACACCAACTATTCTTGACTTGACCCCACCACAACAGGATTGAATGGGGTATTTGACACACTTAATAGAACAATTATCTCAACGTGTGAGCCAGTTACAGACTAGAGTGGATGCCATTCCTTCTGTTCCTGCCATTGTTCAACCTTCTGCTTCTGCGTTGGTAATTGGAGGTGGTAGGCATCCCGATACTAGCTCAGTACCTCCCTATTTGAACTCACAAACTGGAAGTGTGATACCAACTGGAAGTGATGTCACACGAGCTAAACAGTTGCACCAGAGGAGTAGTCCAGGTGGCGAAAGGGCGCCGAATGGCAGAGAACCTACAGGTTCAACACCTTCAGCATCTGGTTCAACAATTCTACCTGTTTTTTCCAACAATCAGCCAGGTAGTGTCAATCTTACTAACAACATAATAACTGACAAACGACCTAACGTTCTGTCGCCTGGGATATTAAAGTTTGGACCTGTTTTAATGTCTCTGCCCACTGTCAGGGGGAGAGGTCTGGATACCCTCTTGGAATAGGGAGTTTGCTGAAGGAGAATCTGTATCCCTGAGAAATGATTTGTAAGACCCACTGGTCCTTGGTTATAGCGACCCAAATTGTCCTTGAAGAAGGTGAGCCTTCCTCCTAGTTTTTGATGAGTGAAAGGAGGGCAGTGGGGGGAGGGAGAGTCATTGTGAGTGCTTGCCATAGAAGCTTGGCTGAGAACTTCCTACCTTAGAGATGGAAGTGGTCCACTGTTTGCTTCTTTGCTGGCCCTGGGATAGGGGCCTGGATGGCCTTGTCCCTGTGGGGCTTACCTTGGACCTGTCTGATAAGTGCAGAGAAGGCCCAGTGCTTAGAGGGAAAGTTCCTGCTGCATCTGGGAGGTTAAACATGAAAGAAATCTTTTACTGTTTGCATAGATTTTGCTTTGTCTTCCATCTTTCTTAAGCACCTCTTCTGCTTTTCCCCCCAAACAGGCATTCCTTATCTAGGGGTGCATCAATAAGTTTTGACTCGACATGATCGGGGAGAGGTTGTTCCTTCAGCCATGCATGTTTTCTAATAACGGATCCTACTAGAGGCTTCTAGGGCATCATATCCACATTAGAGAGAGAGTTTGGCCACTTGACAAGCAGAGTGTAGTAATTATTCCAGCTGTTTTGAGTTGGCACCGTCAGGAAAGGTAGCAATCTTCTGTTTTAATTGTTCCACAGTGTGTTGTTGATATTTTAACATATGGAACTGACAACGGAGTGCTCTGACAGCTAAGGTTGCAGAGGTGTATACTTTCTTACCCCATCAGTCCAGAGCTCTAGGGTCTTTGACAGAAGGAAGAGGATTCTTGGCAGGACTAGTCTTAGTTCCTTTGGGTCCCTGTGTAATGACCTCAAGGTCTGCATCAAGACTCCTGTACAAGTATTTGTGAGAATCTGCTACTCTGTAGTACCTGTCAGGTTTAGTTGGAGCAGGAGGCAGGGCATTTGGGGCTAAGCTGGATTCATGGAAAACATGCACCATTTCCAAAATAGGTGGGATGGACAGGGGTCTGTGCTGGGGCAGGTCCAGAAACTCTCCAAGTCATCTTTTTGACTGTGGGAAGTCTTAAGAGTCCCAATGAAAATGTTCCCTGAGGGAGTGAAGGGTTTCCCCAAAGGAGAGGTCTTCTGGGGGGGGGGGGGGTGGATTCCTCTGCATCTGAATCCTCAAACAGTTAAGGGATGTTGTTCCACTTCAAAACCAGAATAATCAGATTCCTCAGACTCGGTCTGTCAATTTCTGGAGAAGGATGCCTTTTCCTTTTCGGAGAGGGGACCCGCCGAGTACCTCAGATAAGGGAGATGAGATCCTCAGCCATTTTAAGCATTTGAGCTTGGGGTGGGGGAGCAGTAGCAGGATGGTGGATGGAAGCAGATTTCCTAGGAGTGGCCTGGCTTCTAGGAATGAGGGTCTCTGAGAAGCGGTAGTCAGATGCAAATACGTCGTTTTTTTTGTCTAGAATCGGTAGTGTGAAAAGCCTCCTCGAAAGCCGGTGCCTGCGTCGTGGCTCCGGACCCAACCAAGGCAAAGACAGCCAAAGGCTCAGAAGGCAAAGTGGATTTCTGTGGCATATCGGACTCCGAAAGCGTCTCGGCAAAGGCCTGCGCAGAAAAAGAGTCAGGCATTAGGGGCTGTGAAAACGCTTCACTGAATTCTGGAGAACGGGCTACTTGCTAAGCGGTAGCGTCGTCGGAAGGCTTAGCCTTGTGTGGCCTGTCTCTATCTTTATCTCTATGTTTTTCTGAATGTCGACAGATTGTTGGCTGATGGATGCCATATCGGAATTCAAAAATAAATGTCTACAAAAACAGCACTACGGCGAGTGGTTATCGCATTAAAGAGGGCACAGAAACGGCAGCGAAGGACGCTGTGGTCTGGGCCTAAACAAGGGATGCAGTAGGAATGAGAGTCTCGGTGTGGGATCTGCTTTCCACAGACAAGACAATTAACTTTTTCGGACATCGGTTAAAGCAAGAAAAAAGGGTCCCCAACAAGAAAGACTGATGTAATGACATTAGCTGGCTTGCTTTATAGCACTGATGTCCTGATGTCAGACTACAGGCGATGGCAGCCGGCACACAAACATTGACTCTGGTATTCGGGCCGACTGAGGGCTACCACAAAAGGGATAACACACAGGTAATGACTGCAACAGTAAAACACGAAGAACATCAGTAGTTGTGGGCAGTAATTTGGTGGCTTTGTCAGTGACCAAAGAGATTGTGGCTGGGTCAGCTTGAGGGCAATTAATTAGGTGCTTAGCATTGTCAGATACTTTGTAGAGCCTGTCAGGTCTGCGTTGAACAGGAAGCTGGATGCCGAAGCGAAGGCATCTAGGAAGGCTGGTGGGATGGGAGGAACAGCAGATGGGCTAGGTGTTTCCATTTGAATGAGGTCGTAATACCTCTTCTGTACCGCAGACATTTCTGAGGAATCCCACTGGAAATGTTCCTTCATCCTGCAAATGGTCTCCCTGAAGGTTAAATCTTCCACTGGGGAATCAGGGTCAAGGGACTCTTCCTCAGGGGATCTATATCCTACAGGAAAAGTAGATGAGAGTTGTGAGTTGTATGACAGATTCTTCAGAGGAGTCTGAAAGGGTCTCCTCATCCCTAGCAGGTTGGTCAGAATGCATGGGCCCAGGGCTAAAGAGAAGAGGAGAAGTGGAGCTGGAAGAAGGTATAGGCCTCAATGCCATAAAGGCACTAAAGAGGTTCTGACTGAAGATCTGCAAGTCAGGCATGCTGTCAGAAGAGGGAGAGGTATGTTTCCTCTTCTCCCTTCTTTTTAAAGGACTGCTGACTGGTTTCCTAGAAACCGGGGATAGTAAAGGAGCTGGCTCCCTCCCCCGGCGTCGGCTAGCGGTGATGGTGTAGCCTCGGTGGACGTACTCTTGCCTGTGGATAGTGTGGCACCCTTAGTGGTAGCAGCTACCTCCACAGAAGTGGATCTGGAACTCGGTCCTGAAGCGTCTATGTCGGCATTGGGCTGGGAGTCGGGGGGGATGAGGCTCAGCCTAAGTAGAAGGCCATAAAGTTTTGTCCTTCTTAGGTGGTTCTTGGGGGGGGGGGCGTGTAAGAAGCCCCTTCCTTTCTAAGTGTTAGTTGTATCAGAAGTTGGTTCTCAAGGTATAAATCTGAAGTGTGCAACCAGCTACGCAGAGTCTTCGGCACAAACCCTTGGCAAATCGGGCAGGCCTTACAGTCGTGGGCTTTTCCTATGCAGAAAAAACACTTCTCGTGGGCATCCTTATGAGGGATCTGGCGTCCACATGGACACTTTCGATTTCTGGATGACATTAACACGAAATTTAAGAAATAAGGACTGAAAAACGGTTCCCCAATGGGGTACTTATCTCAATAACAATTGCGGTGTCAGCGGTAACAGGAAAGTACAGTTGTGTACCTACCATAAATGTAGATGTTCAAGTGTATTCACTGTTGCAGTCATTACACTTGGGTTATCCTGCTGGCAGGCTACCCGCAGTCAGCTTGAATTCCAAGGTCCTGGTCCGGCATCGGTTGCTGTTGCCTCTTCCCTGACGTCAGTGCGCCAGGGGAATAGAAGATGCAGCAGATGCCATTTTATTCAGTTTTTCTTGCCCCAGATGTCAGGTGCCCCCAAATTGGTAGGCTAAAAAATTATGGCAATAAGTATGCATGCAATAACAAACATTTCCTTCATCTACAAGCAAATGCACCACATAGGTTGTATAGGATAGAAAAGTACAGATAAGTCCCAGCAAAGAAAAAGGGGGATGGTGGGTGGGTAACCTGGACTGCAACAGTGAATACACTCGAACATCTACATTTATGGTAGGTACACAACTGTACTATGTTCATCGTGTTTCACTGTTGCAGTCATTACACTTGGGTTGAATCCCAAAGCTGAGGTAGGGTGGCTGGGTCTAAATAGGATGAGGAGAGGCTATAAGGCCCTGCAAAACTGTAGTGGCAAAGCCTGCTCTGGATTTAGAGTAGAGAGGTAAATGGTAGTGCTTGGTGAAAGTGTGCACTGAACTCCAAGTTGCAGCCTCTAAAATGTCTTTGGATGGTACTCCTCTGAAGAAGGCTGCTGCTCTGGTAGAATGTGGCCTAATGCTCTTAGGGACTGATTTGCCATGTTGTGAATAACAGAATCGAATGCAGTGGCCTAGCCATTTAGAAATAGTCTGCTTTGAGATGGGCTTTCCTTGTAATCTTGCAGCATATGCCACTAAAAGTTGCTCAGACTTTCTGAAAAGTACAGTTGTGTACACTTACCATAAATGTAGATGTTCGAGTGTCTTCACTGTTGCAGTCATGACTGTAGGGTTCCCCCATGCCGGCAGGCAGTCCTCAGTCGGCCAGAATCCCAAAGTCTGGGTCCGGCGTCAGCTGCTCAGCCATGCTCCCTGACGTCAAAGCGCCAGGAGTATAAAGCTAACAGCCGACGCCATGCTCTCCAGTTTTTCTTGCCCCAGATGTCAGGTGATCCAAAATGAGTAAGATCCCATACCCTTTGCAAATACACCTCAAAAGAAGGGTGAAGAAGGGAACCATGCAAAAGAAAAAAATAAGAGGGGACAGGAGGGAGGGTAACCCAGACTGCAACAGTGAAGACACTCGAACATCTACATTTATGGTAAGTGTACACAACTGTACTATGTTCATCGTGTTTCACTGTTGCAGTCATAACGTAGGGTTGAATCCCAAAGCAAAATAAAAGGGAGATGGTCATAAAGTAGAGGGGGCGGCTAAAAGGCCCTGCAAAACAGCAGAAGCAAAGCCTGACCTAAACTTAGAGTAGAGAGGGAGATTGTAGTGCTTGGAAAAAGTATGCACTGAACTCCAAGTAACAGCTTCCAAATTGTCTTTGGTAGGAACTCCCCTGAGGAAGGCAGCTGAAGTGGCAGCAGCTGTGGTAGAGTGAGTCCTTATACTCCCTGGGATTTGCTTTCCATGGTGTGAATAGCAAAATCGAATTCCATGAGCAATCCATTTAGAAATGGTTTGTTTTGAAATGGTTTTACCTTGGGAACTTGAAGCATAAGAAACAAACAATTGCTCTGATTTCCTAATGTCCTTGGTTCTGTCCAGGTAAAAACGTAGTTGTCTGTGTACAGCCAAGGAATGCAAGATCCTTTCCCCCTTATTTTGTGGAATGGAGAAAAAAGTTGGCAAGTGAATAGTTTGATTTAAAGCCACTTTGGAAACCACCTTAGGCATGAAAGTAGGATTAGTCCTCAAAGACACCCTGTCTTGATGAAAAATAATATAAGGTTCCACAGCCATGAGAGCTTGCAACTCCGAAACTCTCCTGGCAGAGGTCAGGGCTAACAGAATGGCTGTCTTCCAAGATAAAAACTTGATGTCAGATGTGGCAGCAGGCTCAAAAGGAGGTAAGGTGAGTTTTTCCAAAACATAGTTGAGATCCCAAGCAGGAATGGGAGGAGATCTAGGGGGCCTTAGCTCCTCTGAGAAACTGTCTCATGAGCTGATGGGAAAAGATTGGAGGGTCTGTATTATAATGAGCAGAAATAGCAGAGGCATGGATCTTTATGGAAGAGAAAGAGAGACCCTTATGTAAGAGGTCCGTCAGGTAAAGTAAAATCAGAGGAATGTTAGGAATAAGAGGATCTGGATCCTGTGCCTGCATCCAGGAGCAAAATCTTTTCCATTTTCCTGCTTGGGTAGAAGAGAATGAATCAAAGACCCTGGATTAACCAGGCCGCCAGGCTGAGAGTTTGGACATGGGAGTGCAAAACCTGATCCTGGTGTTGGGACAGAAGGTTCGGTATCTGTGGTAATACCCAAGGGGGCTCCAGACAATGGTTTTTCAGTGTTGGGTACCAAAACTGTTGAGGCCAATTTGGGGCCAGCAAAATTATCATCTTGGGCTTGTCCTGCTTGATCTTTAATAACACCCGCGGAAGAAGAGGTAGAGAAGGGAAGGCATACCCCGAGAGGTTTCTCCAACTGAATGATAGTGCATCCACTTTCCAAGCTAGTTCGTGGAATGTCCTGGTGCAAAAAACGTGTAGTTGATGATTGAGGTGGGATGCAAAGAGGTCTATGTGAGGACATCCCCAGACTGCTGTAATCATCCTGAATATTTCGGTATCCAGCATCCATTCGTGTGGGTCCGACAGGTTTCTGCTCAGACTGTCTGCCAGGAAGTTTTGCTTCCCTGGTAGAAACTGAGCTTGAAGGTCCAGTTTGCAAGCTAGAGCTGTGTTCCACAGATTCATGGCTAGTCTTCAAAGGGGATAGGAATGAGATTCCCCCTTGCTTGTTTATGTACCACATAACTGTGGTGTTGTCTGTCCGTATCAGTAGCTGTCCTGGTTGTAGAAGATTCCTGAAAGCCCATAGAGCGTTCTGAACGGCTAACATTTCCTTTAAATTGATATGCAGGTGCTTCTGATCCTTTGTCCAAAGGCCCTGTAGACAGTTGCCCTGAAAATGGGCTCCTCATGCATAATCTGAAGCGTCCGTGGTTAGAATTTGAGAGGCTGGAGGCAGACTGAAAGGTTTTCCTATGTTTAGAGTACATGCCTTGGACCACCAAAGGAATTCCTTTTGAAGACGAGGCAGGACGGTGATCTGTATGTCTAAACGGTGGAAATGCTGAGACCATACACTTTTTAGGTACCACTGTATTTTCCTCATATGTAGTCTTGCATATGGTACGAGAAGGATGCAGGAGGCCATGTAACCCAAAGCCTGCAGGAATTTCCTTGCAGATAGCGGACTTAAAGTTGCCAAGGTTTTGAAAGTTGAAGCCAGCTGTAACTGTTTTTCGGATGTCAGAAATGCCATCTGGGTTGTGTTGAGAAGAGCACAGTACAGTTTTGTACCTACCATAAATGTAAATGTTCGAGTGCTGATAAAGCTGCAGTCATAACAGATGGGTTCTCCTGCCGTCAGGCGGGTCCTCGGTCGGCCGAATTCCAAAGTCTAGGTCCGGCGTCGGTTGTCGTTGCTTCTTCCCTGACGTCAATGCGACAGGGGTATAAAGGAACCAGCCGACGCCATTTTCTTCAGATTTTCTTGCCCCAGATGTCAGGTGCCCCCAGAAGGAAGGCAATACATAAATTTGTGTAATAATGCAGTGCAATATAATCAAAATACAGTAGTTGCAAGCAAATACATCATATATGAATACCCCAATCAGGTTGTATGAGGATGTGTTAGCCTATAGGCCTGTCCCAAGAGGGGAAGGAGGGAGGGAAACCTGGACTGCAGCTGTATTAGCACTCGAACATCTACATTTATGGTAGGTACAAAACTGTACTATGTTCATCGTGCATACAGCTGCAGTCACAACAGATGGGGAGAATCCCAAAGCTAAGAAAGGGGTGGTAGGCACTAGGTGGAACTAGGAGGAGCCAAAATGCCCTGCAAGACTGCAGTGGCAAAGCCTGCTCTAGATTTGGAGTATAATGGTAGGTTGTAGTGCTTGGAGAAGGTATGCACAGAACTCCAAGTGGCTGCTTCCAAAATATCCTTGGTAGGAACTCCTCTGAGGAAGGCTGCAGAGGTGGCTGTGGCCATGGTGGAATGAGTTCTAATGCCCGTAGGTACAGTTTTGCCATGAAAGGAATAGCAAAAGCGTATGCAGTGGGCTATACATTTTGAGATTGTCTGTTTGGAAATTGGCTTTCCTTGAGCTCCTACCGCATAGGACACAAAGAGCTGTTCTGATTTTCTGAAAGGCTTTGTTCTGTCCAAATAATAACGTAGTTGTCTGTGGATGTCCAAGGAATGTAGTAAACTCCCCCCTTTGTTTTGAGGATTAGGATAAAAAGTAGGTAAATGTATGGCCTGATTTAAAGCTACCCTGGATACCACTTTAGGCATAAAGGACGGGTTGGTTCGTAAGGAAACTCTGTCCTGATGGAAGATGATAAAAGGCTGGACAGCCATGAGAGCCTGTAGTTCTGAAACTTTACGAGCTGAGGTGATAGCCAGAAGGAAAGCTGTTTTCCAGGACAACTATTGCAAATCTGATGAGGCAGCTGGCTCAAAGGGAGGCAAGGTCAGTTTTTCCAGAATGAAATTAAGATCCCAAGCAGGTATTGGTTGTTTCCTTGGAGGTCTTAAATTCTTAGCCCCTCTGAGGAACTGCCTTAAGAGAGGGTGAGAGAATAAAGGTGGATCAGTGTTGTATTCTGCAGAAATGGCTGAGGCATGGATTTTGATGGAGGAGAATGACAGTCCACTGCTTAGCAGTTCAGCCAAATATTGTAGTACTTGAGGTAAATTCAGTTTTCCAGGATCCTGGCCCTTTTTCTCATTCCAGACACAAAAACGTTTCCATTTTGCGGAGTAAGCTTTCCTAGTTGATGGCCTTCTGGCCTCCAAAATGACATCCTGCACCTCCTTGGAGAGTAGGGCCTGTTGTGATGCTAAGGAATCTTCCATGCGGCTAGATTGAGTGTTTTTAGCTGGCTGTGAAGAGTTTTGAAGCTGTGCTGAGTTAGAAGAAGAGGCATTAGAGGCAGGGTCCATGGTGGGAATGAGTCAGGCTCCTCAGGAGTGGGTACCAGTGTTGCCTTGGCCAGTCCGGAGCAATAAGAATCATCTTTGGTCTGTCTGCTCTGGTTTTCAATAGAACTTTGGGCAGCAGAGGAAGAGGTGGGAAGGCATAAAGTGTCAGTGATGTCCAACTGAAAGAGAGAGCGTCCACTCTCCAGGCCTTTGGATGGAAAATCCTTGAACAGAATTTTGTCAACTGATGATTTTTTGTGGGAGGCAAAGAGATCTATGTCTGGCCCTCCCCATTCTTGGATTATTTCTGTAAAAACTTTTGGATGCAATTTCCATTCGTGTGGATCTGTCATATTCCTGCTTAGGTTGTCTGCCAGCGTGTTTTCCTTGCCTGGCAAGTACTGTGCTTGTAGTTCCATTTGTACGTCCATGGCCATGTTCCAAAGTGACATGGCCAGTCTGCATAGGGGGCAAGAATGTGTTCCTCCCTGTTTGTTTATGTACCACATAACTGTGGTGCTGTCCGTTCTTATCAATAGTTGACCTGGTTGTAGAAGGTCCTTGAAAGCTATAATAGCATTTATTACTGCTAGCATTTCTTTTTGATTGATGTGAAGGTGCTTTTCTTTTTGGGACCATTTGCCCTGAATGCCCCGATCTGTCATGTGCACCCCCCAGGCGTAGTCCGAGGTGTCTGTTGTGATGACTTGATTTGCTTGAGGCTTGCTGAATGGAAGACCTGTGTTTGCTTGACATGCTTGAGCCCACCACAGAAATTCCTTTTGCAGACATGGAATTAGTGGTATTATTGTTTCCAAACTGTGGCTGTGTTGAGACCATATGTTTTTCAGGTACCATTGTAGTTTCCTCATATGCAGCTTTGCATATGGGATTAGTAAGATGCAAGATGCCATGAATCCCAGAGCCTGCAGGATTTTCCTTGCAGTCAGCCTGGTGCAATTTGCTAGTGTTCTGAAGTATTGAATTAGCTGCCCCTGCTTCTCTGGCGTGAGGTAGGCCATCTGGGTGTTTGTGTCCAAATTGGCACCCAGGAAAATTATCTTCCGAGAGGGTATTAGCCTTGATTTCTTTTTGTTGACTGTGTATCCCAGAGAGTTCAACAACATTATTACATAAGCCAGATGTTTCAGAAGAATGTGCTTACTGTCCGCTTGGATCAGGCAGTCGTTCAAATAGGGATATATTTGTATCCCTTGAAGTCTGCAGTAGGCAATTACTGATGCCAGGCATTTCGTGAATACTCTGGGCGCAGTAGATAAGCCAAAGGGCAATGCAGAGAATTGATAATGGGTTGAACTTGCAAGAAATCTGCGGTACCTTCTGCAATTTTGTCTGATTGGGACATGCAGGTATGCCTCCTTGAGGCCCAATGTTACCAGCCAAGACTCCTTGCCCAGCATGGGAAGAAGTTGCTGTAGAGTGAGCATCTTGAATTTTGGTACGAGTAGAAATGTGTTTAGGATGGATAGGTCCAAAATAGGTCTCCAATCTTTTCCCTTCCTTGGCACCAGAAATATCCTGGAATAAAAACCTTGACCTTGTTCGTGCGTAGGTACCTCTTGAATAGCTTTCATGTTTATGAGATCTGTAATTTGCCTTCGTGCCTCTGCCCTTTGATTGTGTGGCAGGTTTGGCATGCCTCTCATTTTTGGAAGGGTGTGAAAATGGAATTTGTAGCCTCTGTTTATAATGTCCAGGATCCATTTGTCCTTTGTGACAATATGCCAATTTTTTGAAAATAATGCCAGCTTTCCTCCTAAGGGGGCTGCCATTTGAGACTTGGTTGGCATGCAAAGGGCAAAGTCATTGGGTTTGCTTTCTGAAAGATTGCGAGTTATCCTCACCACCTCTTTGTGTAGGAGCTTGCCATTGTCTGCCTCTAAACAATCCTTGGGGATTGTCCTCTGCCCCTCGGGCACCTGTATCTGCCTCTTTGGGGTCTGTCCGTGGCAGGAAAGGACCAGTTTTTGGAAGGCCAACTTCTACTAAAACGTGGGGGTTGTACCTGTAGAAATTCTTTCACAGTTTGCATTGATTTAGCCTTTTCTTCCATTTTCCTTAAAACCTCCTCAGCATTAGCACCAAATAGTACATCCTTTTGAAGAGGGGCGTCTAGTAATTTAGCTTTGACATGATCAGGCAAGGCTTGTTCCTTGAGCCAGGCATGCCTACGTATGACTGATCCTGCAACAGCAGCTCTACATGAAGCCTCTAGAGCATCAAAACCACATTGTAAGGTATGCTTACCCACTTGTTCTGCACTATGCATCAAATCATGCAACTCCTTCAAGTCTGGTTGTTCAGGTTGTGACATTTTACTTTTCAATTGTGATAACAAAAACTGTTGGTATTTTAGCATATGAAACTGACAGTTTAAGGCCCTCATGGATAAGGTAGCCGAGGTATATACCTCCCCCCCCCACCTTTCTAAGGATCTGGAATCTCTCAAGGAAGGTAATGGATTTTTAGCAATGGAGGCCTTAACTCCCTTGGGGCCCTGTGATATGGTTTCTGGGTCAGCAGCATGGCTTTTGTATAGAAATTGGTGTGAGTCAGGAACCCTGTAGTACCTGTCAGGCTTAACTGGAGCTGGAGGCAGAGAGTCCGGGTTAAGGCAGGCCTCCGAGTAAACATCATCTAGGATGTCCAAGACAGGAGGTATAGCCAGAGGCCTGTGCTGAGGTAGCAAGAGCAATTCCCTGAGCCTTTTCTTGGAATCTGAATAATCCTGGCCTTCCCAGTGGAAGTGTTCCCTTAAGGTATGCAAAGTTTCCCCAAATGAGTAATCCTCAGGGGGGGATACAGAAGGAATGGATTCCTCCACATCAGAGTCTTCAAAAGGGGAGTAAGAATGTTCCTGATCATCAGAGTGCTCTGAAATAATGGAGCCCTGATCAGAGGAGGGGGAATATTCCTCCACTCTGGGCCTTTTGTCCGGTGGGGGCTGAGAACCTCTGATAAGAGTAATTAAATGCTCAGCCATTTTAAGCATCTGTTTCTTAGGCATGGGGCCTGGAGATGGGCCCTGTGTAGCTGGTCTCTTAGAGTGCATGGTTGCTTTAGACTTAGTGAAAGCCTTGATGGAGAAAGAAGAGGAAGGTCTGAAGACACCTTGAGTGGAGGTGGACCTGTCCACATTCTGAGTTTCAACGCCAAGAGTGGCTTCGGTATCTGTAGTCGGGGTGTGGGCTGAGGAGCCTGCGACCTCGGGCACAGGAGACACCGTCAAAGATGTGTCGTCGGTAGTCACGGGCTGCGTAGGCACCTCGCTGAGTACCGGACCACGTGTAGTCGGCTTTGGCGTGGTGTCGGTAGAGGCCGCGGACCTCATGTGTCGGTCCTTATCTTTGCGTTTTTTTAGACAAAACCGGAGTCGGAGTATCCGACGACATAGTATAGTTAAATGCTTTCCCAAAATAATGCTGGGCGAACTCCGCCCGACGCTTAATAGTGCGTTTGTTGAATGTAGCACAAAAGTGACAGACCGAGACGTCGTGGTCTGGGCCTAAACAAGGTATACAGAGGGAATGGAAATCCTTATGCGGTATTTGCTTCCCACAAGAAATACAATTATTAACTTTGTCTGACATCGGTCTGAGGCAAGAAAAGTTTCCCCAACGGGGTACTTAGCTTTTAAGAAGACTTTGGTTTCCAAATTTTCGTAATCTCAGGAGCTGGCCGACTGGCACTTGCGAACTGCTTCGGGCACCGCGCGGCAAGAAAGACGGAAGAAAATGGCGTCGGCTGGTTCCTTTATACCCCTGTCGCACTGATGTCAGGGAAGAAGCGACGACAACCGACGCCGGACCTAGACTTTGGAATTCGGCCGACCGAGGACCTGCCTGACGGCAGGAGAACCCATCTGTTATGACTGCAGCTGTATGCACGATGAACATCCAGAAAGGTTATCTGTTGTGAGGGTATCAAATCTGACTGTTTATGTTTACAGTGAATCCCAGGAACTTGAGAAGATTTTGAACAAATTCTAGATGCTGGAGTAAGACATCCTTGTTGTCTGCCTGAATAAGACAGTCGTCCAGATAAGGGTAAATTTGAATCCCCTTGAGTCTGCAATAAGCAACTACTGGAGCCAGGCATTTGTTGAAGACCCTGGGCGCAGTAGACAATCCAAAGGGCAGTGCAGAGAATTGATGGTGCCTCGATCCGGCCTTGAACCTGAGGTATTTTCTGCATTCCTGCCAGATGGGAATGTGTAAATATGCCTTCTTTAAATCCAGAGTTACCATCCATGCATTTTTGGTCAGCATTGTTAGTAGCTGTTGCAGAGTAAGCATCTTGAATTTTGGTATTTCGAGAAAAGTGTTCAAGATTGACAGATCCAGAATGGGTCTCCATGAATTTTGCTTTCTGGGGACTAGAAAGAGCCTTGAGTAAAAACCTTGTCCCATCTCTGAAAGTGGAACCAGTTCTATGGCTTTCATAGCCAACAGAGTTTTCACCTGGTTTAAGGCCTCTAACCATTGATGTTTTGGAAGATCCGGCCATCCGCTTGGTCTTGGTAGGGTATGAAAATGGAATTTGTAACCTCTTGAAACCACATCCAGAACCCAACTTGTCTTGGATTATAGGAGTCCAATTTAGGTGAAAAAGAGAAAGTTTTCCTCCGAGAGGGGCTTCCAGGCAATAAGTTCCTGCAGCCCAACCGAGGGAGTCATTGAGCCTGTTTTCTATGAGCTTGCGACCTGTCCTCTCCTCCCCTAGGGGTGGAAGCAGCCCACTGTCTTGGTCTATAAGAGGCTTGCGTTTGAGGCCTTCCTCGGGAGCGTCTGTATCTACCCCTCTGAGGCCTGTCTGAATTGGGAAAGGACCAATTTTTAGTAGGCCAATTCCTACTAAATCTGAGTGGCTGTACTTGCAAGAAATCTTTAACCATTTGCATGGATTTTGCCTTGTCCTCCATCTTCTTAATCACCTCTTCAGCCTTAGGTCCAAACAAAACATTATGCTCAACAGGAGCATCCAATAACTTAGCTTTTACTTGATCTGACAAGTTTTGTTCCTTTAACCAAGCATGCCTTCTAATGACTGTACCAGAGGCAGCAGCCCTACAAGAAGCCTCCACGGCATCAAATCCACAGTGTAAACCATGCTTCCCAACTTGTTCAGTGGCATGCATTAAATCATGTAATTCCTTATCATCTGCACAGGCGGAAATGGAAGTTAGCTTTTGTTTCAAAACAGACAGAAGAAATTGCTGGTATTTCAGCATATGAAATTGACAGTTTAAAGCCCTAATAGATAAAGTAGCAGAAGTGTACACTTTTTTGCCCCATCTTTCTAAAGATCTGGAATCCTTCTCAGTGGGAATGGGGATTTTAGCAGTAGCGGCCTTAACCCCCTTAGGACCCTGAGAAATGGTTTCAGGATCAGCAGTAGGATTCTTGTATAAAAACTGGTGGGAATCAGGAACCCTATAATATCTGTCCGGCTTAACAGGAGCAGGAGGAAGAGAGTCAGGAGTTAAGTTAGCCTCCGAAAAACCATCATCCACAATATCCAAAATAGGGGGGATAGCCAGGGGTCTATGTTTGGGAAAAAGAAGAAAATCCCTAAGTCTTTTCTTAGATTCTGAGTACTTCTGTCCTTCCCAGAGAAAATGTTCCCTCATTTCATGTAAAGTTTCCCCAAAAGAGAAATCCTCGGGGGGGAGAAGCTGAAGGAATGGATTCCTCAGCATCAGAATCCTCATATGGAGGGAAAGAATATTCCTGGTCAGAAGAACAAGAAACTGAAGAAACAGAAGCCTGATCAGAGAAGTCATAATACACTTCCTGCCTTGGCCTTTTATCTGGAGGGGGATGTGAACCCCTAATCATAGTAAGCAAGTCCTCCGCCATCTTAAGTAATTGTTTCTTAGACTTTGGTGCCGGATCAGAAGAGGCCTGGGCTGTAGTCTTTGATTTGGAAGGAGTATTTGCCTTTATCAGAAGATGAGTAGGCCTGAAAACCCCTTCGGAAGCCGGTATCTGCACAGCGGCTCCAGACCCATCCGAAGGAGCGTTGTCCGAAGGTCCTGCAACAGAAATATTCAAAGGCCTAGTTGGCTCCTCGTGGGAGTCCGTTTCGGCCATCGGTTCCGAAATGGCCGACGACAGGGGATGCAAAAGCACCTCACTGACGACGGCCGAACCTGAAGCTGGCTCTGCTTGCACAATATTGTCCGATTTGGACCTCGGAGGCCTGTCTTTATCCTTGCGTCGTTTGTGAACTCCGGCAGCCGGAACCGACGACATTTTGTAATTAAAACGCCTACCGAAGTAATGAAATGCAAAATCGTACCTTCGTTTAATCGTACGTTGATTGAATCTAGCACAAAACCGACAACTAGCTATGTCGTGGTCAGGGCCTAAGCAAGGAATACAGTAAGAATGAAAATCCTTATGAGGTATTTGCTTCCCACAAGAAATACAATTATTAACGTTTTCTGACATCGGACTGGAGCAAGAAAAAAGTTTCCCCAACGGGGTAATTAGCTTTGAGTAGGAGAAGAAAGTCTTCAGACTGAAGTACGTTTAGAAAAAATTATCAGGAGTCAGCCGACCGGCAAATGCGAACTGCTAACATTGCACGGCAAGAAAGACTGGAGAACATGGCGTCGGCTGTCAGCTTTATACACCTGGCACTCTGACGTCAGGGAGCATGGCTGAGCAGCCGACGCCAGACCCAGACTTTGGGATTCTGGCCGACCGAGGACTGCCTGCCGGCAAGGGAGAACCCTACAGTCATGACTGCAACAGTGAAACACGATGAACATGCTTTAGTTCTGTCCAAGTAGAAGCGTAGCTGTCTGTGTATGTCCAAAGAATGCAGGAGTCTCTCACCCTTATTCTTTGGGCTTGGATGCAAAGTAGGCAAATGAATGGTTTGGTTAAGGGCCACACTGGACACTACTTTAGGCATAAATGTCAGGTTAGTCCTCAGAAAACCCTGTCTGGATGGAAAATGATAAAAGGTTCCACAGCCATGAGAGCCTGCAACTCTGAGACTTGTCTTGCAGAGGTTATTGCTAGGAGCAGAGCTGTTTTTCCAAGATAAGAACTTTATTTCAGCTGTACTGGCTGGCTCAAAAGGCGGTAGTGTGAGTTTCTCCAAGACATAATTGAAGTCCCATGCAGGTACTGGTGCTCTCCTTGGAGGTCTTATGTTTTGGGCCCCTGTGATACGGTCTTAGCAATGGATGAGAAAAAATAGGTGGTTCCGTATTGTAATGAGCTGAAATGGCAGAGGCATGCATTTTAATTGATGAGAAGGATAGGCCTTTATCCAGCATTTCAGTTAGGTATTGTAAAATCTGAGGAATATTTGGTACAAGCGTGTCAATTCCTTGTGCCTGGTTTCAAGCACAGAATCTTTTCCATTTTTCTGCATAAGATTTTCTGGTACATGGCCTCCTGGCCACCAAAATAACATCCATCACTGCTTTAGACATAGGTGTGTTCTGAATGGCTACATTATTCGCCATGCTGCCAGATTTAGGGTCCCCGAGTTGATTGTGCAGGATCTGATTGTTTCGTTGGGTCAGTAAGTGAGGAATTAGAGGCACTGTCCAGGCAGGGCCATGAGACAAGCTCTTTAGGATTGGGTGCCAGTGCTGGCGGGGCCAGTCTGGGGCAATCAGAATCATTTTTGTCGTCTCTCGTCTGACCTTTAGGAGTACTTTGGCAAGGAGAGGCAGAGGAGGAAAGGCATATACTGTTAGGGTTTTCCAGCTGAATGATGGGGCATCCACTTTCCATGCCTGCTTGTGATAAGTCCTTGTGCAGAATCTCTGTAGTTGGCAGGTGTGAGGGGAGGCAAAAAGATCTATGTCTGGGCATCCCCATTTCTTTGTCATCATGTTGAAGACTTGTGGATCCAGTTTCCACACGTGGGGATCCGTAATGTTTCTGCTTAGTTTGTCTGCCAGAGTATTTTCCTTTCCTGGCAGGAATTGTGCTTGCAGATGTACTTGATAAGTCAATGCTGTGTCCCACAAGGTCATGGCTTGTCTGCAGAGGGAGGTAGAAATGTGTGCCTCCCTGCTTGTTTATGTACCACATGACTGTAGTATTGTCCATCCTTTATCAGTTGTCCTGGATGAAGAAAGTCCTTGAAAGCTGTCAGGGCATTCAACAGCTAGCATCTTTTTTTGATTGATATGAAGATGCATTTGGCTTGAAGGCCATGTGCCCTGAATACATTTTCCTGCCATGTGGGCCCCACAGGCATAATCTGAAGCATCTGTTGTTATTGACTGCCTGGCTGTGAGTAGGTTGAATGGCTGTCCCTTGTTGAGGTGACAGGACTGTGCCCACCATAGAAAACTCCTGTTGAAGGCAAGGAATGAGGGTAATTAACTCAGTTCAAAAAAAAAAAAAAAAAAGCAAAATTATATAAGAAAATACCACTTGGCTGAAATTAAAGAAACCACATCCAGTTACCAAGCGGCCCAGAGGCCTGGGGAGATCTGGGGTTGAGCAGGCATTACAGGAGGAGGAGGAGGCTGAGGGGAGGAGGCATAGCTGGCTACTATGCGGTGCCGGATCGGATCGGGATCCATAACCCACAGGTTGCAGACAAATGAATATCCTACTTCAGATTTAATGTTTCCAGGCTGTGGCAATGTTGAGTCCAAACACTTTTTAGATACCATTGTAGTTTCCTCATATGCAGTCTGGCATATGGTATTAGCAGAATGCAGGATGCCATGAAGCCCAAAGCCTGCAAAGTTTTTCTTGCAGATAACTGGGTCTTTGTTGCCAACACTGTGAAGTAAGAAGTCAGTTGTCTTTTGTTTGTCTGGCATGAGATAAGCCATCTGGGCAGTTGTATTTAAGTTTGCACCCAGGAATATTATCTCTTGAGAGGGTACTAATTTTGATTTCTTTTTGTTTACAGTGTACCCTAGGCAAATTGATAATCTTTTTACAAACGCCAGGTGCTCTAGTAGAATGTCCTTGTTCTCTGCTTGAATAAGGCAATCGTCCAAGTAAGGATATATTTGAATTCCTCTTTGTCTGCAATATGCAATTACTGGTGCCAGGCATTTTGTGCAGACCCTGGGCGCAGTAGATAAGCCAAAGGGCAGTGCAGAGAATTGGTAGTGCGTTGAGCCAGCTATGAATCTGAGGTATCTTCTGCAAGACTGTCTGATTGGTACATGCAGGTATGCCTCTTTTAGGTCCAAAGTCACAAGCCAAGCCTTCTTGCCCAGCATGGGCAGAAGCTGCTGCAAAGGAAACATTTTGAATTTTGGGACGTCCAGAAATGTATTTAGAATAGACAGGTCCAGTATTGGTCTCCAGGTTTTGTCCTTTCTGGGTACCCAGAAAAGTCTTGAGTAAAATCCTTGTCCCTGCTCTTGCTGTGGTACTCGCTGAATGACCCTCATGTCCATGAGGGATAAAACTTGTTTTTGTGCCTCTGCCCATTGATTGTGTGGCAGGTCTGGCATATCTTTTGCCCTTGGCAGGGTGTGAAAATGGAACCCTGTAGCCCTGGGACACTATATTCAAAACCCATTTGTCCTGGGTGATCATGAACCAGTTTTGAGAAAAAAAGTGTTAGTTTTCCCCCTAAGGGGGCTGCCAAAAGACAAGTGCTTGGTGCTGCAGAGGAAAGTCATTGGGACTGTTTTCTGTATGGCTGTGATTTGTCTTCTACGCTTTTAAAGGTAGAAGCGCCCCACTGTTTAGGCCTGTATGAGCCCTGGGGCTGGGATCTGCCTCTATGGCATCTGTATCTACCTCTTTGTGGTCTGTCTGACGCTGGAAAGGACCAATTCTTTGTAGGCCAGCTCCTGCTAAATCTGGGTGGCTGTACCTGTAAGAAATCCTTAACTGTTTACAAAATGTAGATTTTGCTTTGTTCTCCATTCTCTTCAACACCTCCTCTGCTTTGACACCAAATAAAGTATCATGCTGTAATGGAGCATCTAGTAATTTTGCCTTAACATGACCAGGTAGAGTCTGTTCCTTTAACCAAGCATGCCTCCTAATGACAGAACCTGTAACTGCAGCCCTGCAAGAGGCCTCTAGAGAATCAAAACCACATTGCAATGTATTTATTTTTATTTATTTATTTTACATTTGTTGACCGGGCTAGTCTAGCTGGATCAAAGTCCATTTTCAGTAGAGGCCCGAGGAGAAAAGCTCCACAGATAAAAGCAAGGTAAATTATAAACAAGTACAATACACTTATGTGACTGGCAATGAGTGAAATACAATGATATTAGTCCAGGTATGGTTGTACAAATCGAAGAAAAAACAAATAATACCAACTATGCATTTAATACTTTCATACTTCTTTTTGAAGTTCAAATGTAATGGATAGCTATAAAAACATTAATTGTTAGTTAATAATTTTTTTTTTTTTTTTTTTTTTTTTTTTTTTCATGTTTGAGAGTGGTAGTAACAATGTAATCATTAAGTCTTTATGTGATCAGAGAGAAACATTACAGAGTTGATTAAAGAAATATGAAAGTTGAAAAATGAGAGCAGGTTAGTCTGGATTGGTCCAAGGACATAGCCAGAAATTGTTTAGATGTAAACGAAGTTGTTTTTTAAAGAGAGGAAGAGTGGGTAGAGAGGTGATATATGTGGGGAGGTTATTCCATATTTTACCAATTGCATTTGAGAAAAGGCAGTTTCCTGCAGAATTTGTAATTCTAGTAGTGTTGACTTGTAGCTTTTCGGAGGAGCGTAGTTGTTTCAGGTTACAATAAGGAGTCAAGAGGTTGCTAAGGGCTGGCGTTTTTGATGGTTGATAAAGAATTTTGTGTGCTATTAGAAGTTGTTGATAGATAAGCTTGTTAGGAAGTTCCAACCAGTGTAATACTTTTAGGTTGCAATGTATGCTTTCCCACTTGTTCAGTTGCATGCAATAAATCCTTCATTTCCTTATTTTCTGCATAATCAGAATTTAACATTTTCTGTTTTAGCAGTGACATTAAGTATTGCTGACATTTAAGCATATGAAATTGACAATTTAAAGCCCTCACAGCCAAAGTAGAAGTGTAAACTTATTTCCCCCATCTGTCTAGTGCCCTAGAATCCGTGTCAGAAGGGATAGGGTTTTTTGCAGAAGAAGCCTTGAGCCCTTTGGGACCGTGAAAAATAGTTTCCGGATCAGTAGCAGGGTTTTTATAAAGAAATTTATGTTAATCTGGAACCCTGTAGTATCTGTCTGGTTTTACAGGGGCAGGGGGTAAAGAGTCAGGAGAAAGGCCGGACTCTGAAAATACATCTACAATGTCTAACACAGGGGGAATAGCAAGAGGCCTGTGCTGAGGCAGTAGAAGAAAATCTCTAAGCCTTTTCTTTGATTCTGAGTAGTCTTAGCTCTCCCAGTGGAAGTGCTCCCTCATGGTATGCAGGGTTTCCCCAACAGAAAAATCCTCAGGAGGAGAGGCTGAAGGAATAGATTCTTCAGCATCAGAATCCTCAAAGGGAGGGTGAGCATATTCCTGCTCAGAAGAGGAGTCAGAGAAAATGGAAACCTGATCTGAAGATTCATATTCTGTCTCTTGCCTAGGCCTCTTATCAGGAGGGGGATGGGAACCCCTGATCAAGGTAATTACGTCTTCGGCCATTTTGAGCATCTGTTTTTTAGGCATGGAAGTCTGTCCAGGAGAATGCTGTACTTGTTTCTTTGTCTTTAGAGCTGCTTTAGTCTTTGCTTTGGAAGCTGAGGTAGGCTTTACATATAACTGTGTAGGTCTGAAAACATCCTCAGAAGCCGATGCCTGCTCAGTGGCTCCGGACCCATCTGAGGAAATGGTTTCAGAGTGTCCAATACCTTGAGTATCCAGAGGCCTAACTGGCTTCATGTGGGAATCGGCAGCGGCCTGTGGCTCTGAGGTAGCGGGAGTTAGGGGCTGCGAAAGCGCCTCACTGAGAACCAGCGACTGGCTTCGAGGAAGCCTAGTCGTCTGTTTTGGACCTCGGATGCCTGTCCTTTTCCTTGCGCTTTTTATAAACTTCGGTCGTTGGTTGTTCCGACGGCATTATATAATTGAATCTTCGGCCAAAGTAATGAAAGGCAAAATCGTACCGACGCTCAATAGTGCGTTGGTTAAATCTAGCGCAAAACCGACAGCTAGCAACGTTGTGATCAGGGCCTAGGCAAGGAATACAGTAAGAGTGAAAATCCTTATAAGGTATTTGCTTCCCACAAGAAATACAATTAGCTTTTTCTTACATCGGTCTGGAGCAAGAAAAAAAGTTTACCCAACGGGGTACTTAGCTATTAAGACTTCGATCTGAAATTTGATTTTGAAAAATCTCAGGAGTTGCCCGACCGGCACTTGCGAACTGCTTTTGCTTCAGGCACCGTGCGGCAAGAAAGACTGAATAAAATGGCGTCTACTGCATCTTTTATACCCCTGGTGCACTGACGTCAGGGAAGAGGTGACAGCAACCGACGCCGGACCAGGACTTTTGAATTCAGGCCGACTGCGGGTAGCCTGCCAACAGGATAACCCAAGTGTAATGACTGCAACAGTGAAACACGATGAACACCACCTGGTGTACAAATGGCAGCTGAAAATTTCTGAGGGCTGGTGCGTGCTGACTTCACTTTTATGGTCCACGTTCTTCTGCCTTGCCTGATGTATGACACACCAAGAAGGGACAGAAAGCTTTTGAATACTCCGTCGTACGTACGAGAGACTGAAGGGATAAACCCATATGCAGAATACTGCAACTTGGGAATAGAAGGATATCTAAACAAACGAAAAAATAGAGTAGGATACTTTAACAACGAAATGACTGTAACACTATTCAGTGCCTGAAGGAAGACACCCACACAAGAAGCTATAATACGACCTGTTTTAATCAGCAAACCACATAACGGACAGATATCAAATACTATACGGATCAAGCGCTTTCATCCACCCAACATGTGGACTTCATCAGAATCAACAAAGCAATTAACATGGGCTAATTTATACATTTTTTGGCGACACAACTAAGAATCCTTTAAAAAGATATTACTCAAATAGTTTTGTAGATAATACATGGTGCCTATGCAAATGCTATACTCTGAATATAATCTCCTTATAAGCATACCTTATACTCCTGATCCACAATAAAGTTTACATAACAAAATTAAATAAAAAATGAAATTAAAAATATACATACATATATCAAAATTAATAGCATATATTCGTTTATACTAAACAGTTATATACTTCTATGCACAATTTCTAGCCTATGGGAATATTATTTATACCCAAGTAAAACATAAATCAATTAAAATTTCTGATACTTATTAAAAACAACTTCAAAAACCATATGAAGTTATTGCACGTCTCCTTCCTTACTAGATGAATACTATAAACATATCTGTATCCTAATACCGTAATATAAAGACGAAAATAAAAATGAAAATAAAAATACAAAAATAAAAAGATATATATATATATATATATATATATATATATATATATACACATATACATATATATATATATATATATATATACATATACATATATATATATATATATATATATATATATATATACATGTATATCAATAAACAAAGAACTAAGCCTCTAGATGCTGTATGTAAACACTTAGTGAAATTAATAAAGATGACTTGTGTACAAAATATATTCCTTTCTCCTTTTGTAATTTTTGTAAAATGGGTTTAATTGTAATATATTCATTTAAACCCGGTGGGGTAGAAGCATCAGTAAGGATTTGCCATCTCACCTCTTTCTCAGCCAAATGTACTTTCATGTTGCCTCCTCTACTGTTCATTTTTGTTTGTTCTAGGATGGCAAATTTACACCTATGGCTATTATCTGTAGCCTCTATATGTCGATAGAGTGCATTTGTACTTTCTTTTCTCCTAATAGCATAAAGATGGTCAGAAATTCGTTTCTTGAACATACGTTCAGTTTTTCCAATGTAAAAATTGGTGTAACCTAAGCATTTGGCCATATATATGATATTTTTAGTGTTGCAATTCCCTCTACCGAAGATAATTCTAGTCCTGTTAATATTCTCTAAAATGATCCCTTCATCTTCAAGTATAACTTAACAATAGCTGTAACATCCACATTTTCTAGTTCCTTTATTCTGTACATTCAAGCTTTCTATCCTATTGTTCCACTCGAAAATGGACTTCATGTTAGTTCCCATTTTATATACAAAAATGGGTGCATCCCCTACAATTTCTTTCAATACACTGTCTACAGTGAGTACTTTCCAATATCTACTCATGATTTGTTTTACTGATGTAGTCTGAGGGGTATATTCCAATATGCATGCACGATTATACTCGATATCTCATTCCTTCTTTACAACATTATTGTTAAGGGGTTTACCCAAGACTGGGGGATATTTTTCCCCCCGTTCCCCTATTACATATTTTTTGGTTTCATTCATTAACTTACTAGGATATCCCCTGGTTCTAAACATGCTGCATATAAAATCGATTTTGTCTATCATCTCTTTACACATAGAGGTCATTCTGGCAGCACGGATACACTGCCCCTTGAATATACTCTTTTTAGTTTTAAAAGGATGATTACTTGTATACTCCAAAATAGTTGTTGGAAAAAGTATTTTCCTATATATATGGGATTTGAAACCATCCTTATTAATAGATACAAAAGTATCAAGATAGGCAATGCCATCACAACTGTAGTTGTAGGTGAATTTCAAGTATCGACTAGTGTTATTCAAATAGTTAATGAATTCCTCTATTTTCTTTTCTGGTCCGTCCCATAATATAAAAATATTATCCAAATATTTCGTATAATATCTAATAAACCTATAATAATCACTCAAATACTTTTTCAGTTTCCCAATCCAACATGACCAAATTTGCATATATGGGGGCACAAGCGCCCCCATGGCCACACCCTGGGTCTGCTTATAATGTTCACCCTCGAAATATACGTAATTATGCTCAAGTATAGTGGACATTAGTTCCATAACTAAGTTTATATGATCCCAATCTAAATGTGAATATTGTCTAATACTGTTATAAAAGCTTTCAAGCCCCTCAACTTTGGGAATACAAGAAAACAGATCTATAACGTCCACAGTAATAAATTTCAATCCTGCTTTCCATACTTGTGGTGTCAGATTCCCCAAACAATTCCAAGAATCTTTAGTCAAGTGTGGAATCTTGTCATAGATGAGTTTTAGCCATGTATCTATAACTACTCCCAAAGGAAATGTCTTAGAATGGCTGCCTGAAATAATTGGCCAAAAGGGTGGGTCCTGTACATTTTTATGTACTTTAGGAACACCCACAATTGTAGCTAATGTGGGATGTTCCACAGTCAAAAATCTGAATTGATTCTTCCATCTAGTAATGGATCTTCAATAAACAAAACAATTTGTCTATATCCAATATTGATTTCATTCACTGATACAGAAGTGTATTTACCATACTCTACTAAAATTTCAAACATCTTGTTATTATATTCATTTTGGTCATAAAGTACCACACCACCCCCTTTGTCCGGCTTTATAATTCTTACTGATTTATCATTAGTTAGCCGTTGTATTAATGAAAGTTCATCCTTGTCTAAATTGCTTCTCTATTAGTGTTAATCTCGTTCTTTAGTAAATAAATTTCCTTGGTAACAAATTTTTCATACATAGCAACGCTGGGGTGAGTTGGGGGCATAAATGTACTATTTTTCTTTAATTTGGTTTTCTCCCCCATGTTAGTCTTATTATTAAAGTGAATAGCTAAGGTTTATCTTCCTAAGATATTTCTTAATTTTGGTTATGCAGTCCACTACCTGAAATTTCCACCTAGGGGCAAACTTCATTCCTCTTGAAAATAGAGTAAAGAATTCATCGCTAATTTCCATTCCTGAATAGTTAAAAATGTTAAATTAATTCTTGCTAAATACTATATCTTTATTTTCAACTAAGTGTTCAATGGGGCTGCTATTAACTTCAAACAATATACTATTGTTGATCTGTTCATCATGAGGCTCAATTAATATTGTTCCCTCCATTCCAGGTTGTAGGAATGCTTCTGTCTCCATCCTTGTCTGTTCTTTCTCCATTTCCAATTCCTTTGCTAATTTGTCCTTATACTTCCATTCCGCCCCCCATAAAATTTCCATTTGCACTATTGGAACGGCAATTTACATAATTGTTCTCCTGACCTAAACTATCATTCATATCTATAGTATTCTGTATTTTATTTTTCCAGGGGTAAGCTGAATTATTTCTATAATCAGCCATATCCCTCTCTATCTTCTTATATTTCTTTTGTACTATACTGCGTGCTTTACGATCTGCCTCCGTGAACTGTTTGTAGTATAACCTTTCCCATTGGTCAAATAATAAATCATCAACTATTAATTTATTGAGTTTTCCCACTTTCTCAAGAACTTTACATAATTTCTCATCATTTTTCTTAATTAAAAGTTTTATAAATTCATATCCAAACTGATTAAATAATACTTCAAATTCATCACGAGATTGGTCATTTAAAAAAATTCTCATAGGCATTTTAAAAAATCTTAATCCGTTAGGGACTATTTTAAGTGTCAAACACTTGTTTAAATATTTATCAATTTTAATCCCCCTAATAATACTAAGAAGCTTACCTAAAGCATAAATCATATCACTAATGTGCCAGTTTAAATGTCATTCGATAAATCTTTAGAACCAACATTCTGACCTTCTTTATCAAAGCATACATCAATAGATATGAAATTGTCCAATTTATCTGTCTTCTTATACTGTTTCTTGCCTTTATCAATATTCACATTGGCGCTAGCTCTAGGACTAGAGCTATGCCGTACAGTACCTTGCTCGTTGTGTCCCTGGAACATCGCAGAAGAGTACATTTTGCCTGCCATAAATCGCTTAGGTTTGGTCCCCGTGCGTCTAGAATCATCATCAAAATAGTACAAGGAAAAATCAAATGTAAACTCTTTGTCAGTGAGTCTACTGTTGTCCGGTCCCTTGCTATTAGCATCCAGCATATGCCCATGTGTAGACGCTAAGGGTTTATATTGCTGTCAGTTGGGTAACTCTAGTTCCAAGTTGCTATCACTAAGATGTGCACTCATTCCCTTCTGTGATACACATTCTCACCGTTTCAGCTCAGACTGAGTCATAATATCAAGTAACCGAGTTACCTCTCCCTTCAATGACGAGACTTCTGACCGAAGTCTCTTCAACTCATCCTGCTCCCCAGGCGTACGCTTAATTGGGGCTGCCTCCTCCTGGCTCTCCATACCAAAAGAAAACGAAAAAATAGTGTAGGATACTGCAACAATGAAATGACTGTAACACTATTCAGTGCCTGAAGAACACACCCACACAAGAAGCTATAATACGACCTTGTTTTATCGGCAAACCACATAACAATGGACAAATATCAAATACTATACGGATCAAGCGCTTGCATCCACCCAACATGTGGACTTCACAGAATCAACAAAGCAATTAACATGGGCTAATTTATACATTTTTTGGCGTCACAACTAAGAATCCTTTAAAAAGATACTACTCAAATAGTTTGTAGATAATACATGGTGCCTATGCAAATGTTATACTCAGAATATAATCTCCTTATAAGCGTACCCTATACTCCTGATCCACAATAAAGTTTACATAAGAAATTAAATAAAAAATGAAATAAAAAATATACATATATCAAAATTGATAGCATATATATGTTTATACTAAACAGTTATACACTTCTATGCAAAATTTCTAGCCTATGGGAATATTATTTACACCCAAGTAAAACATAAATCAATTAAAATGTCTGATACTTATTAAAAACAACTTCAAAAACCATATGAAGTTATTGCAAATATGTCTCCTTCCTTACTAGATGAATACTATAAACATATCTCTATCCTAATACCGTAATATAAAGACGAAAATAAAAATGAAAATAACTGTTAAAATAAAAATACAAAAATATATATATATATATATATATATATATATATATATATATATATATATATATATATATATATAAATAAGCACAAAGAACTAAGCCTCAGTCTAGATGTTATGTGTAAACACTTAGTGAAATTAATAAAGATGACGTGTGTACAAATATATTCCTTTCTCCTATTGTAATTTTTGTAAAATGGGTTTAATAGTAATATATTCATTTAAACCCGGTGGGGTAGAAGCGTCAGTAAGGATTTGCCATCTCACCTCTTTCTCAGCCAAATGTACTTTCATGTTGCCTCCTCTACTGTTCATTTTTATTTGTTCTAGGATGGCAAATTTATACCTATGGCTATCATCTGTAGCCCCTATTTGTCGATAAGAGTGCATTTGTACAGTCTTTTCTCCTAACAGCATAAATATTTTCATAAATTCATTTCTTGAACATACATTCAGTTTTTCCAGTGTAAAAACTGGTGCAACCTAAGCATTTGGCAATATATATGATATTTTTAGTGTTGCAATTCCCTCTACCGAAGGTAATTCTAGTCCTGTTAATATTCTCTAAAATGATCTCTTCATCTTCAAGTATAACCTGACAATAGCTGCAACATCCACATTTTCTAGTTCCCTTATTCTGTACATTCAAGCTTTCTATCCTATTGTTCCTCTCGAAAATGGACCATGTTAGTTCCCATTTTATATACAAAAATGGGTGCATCCCCTACAATTTCTTTCAATACACTGTCTACAGTAAGTACTTTCCAATATCTATTCAAGATTTGTTTTATTGATGTAGTCTGAGGGGTATATTCCAATATGCACGCACGTTTATACTCGATATCACATTCCTTCTTTACAACATTATTGTTAAGGGGTTTACCCAAGACTGGGGGATATTTTTCCCCCCGTTCCCCTATTACATATTTTTTGGTTTCATTCATGAACTTACTAAGATATCCCCTGGTTCTAAACACGCTGCATATAAAATCGATTTAGTCTAACATCTCTTTATACATACAGGTCATTCTGGCAGCACGGATGCACTGCCCCTTGAATATACTCTTCTTGGTTTTAAAAGGATGATTACTTGTATACTCCAAATAGTTGTTGGAAAAAGTATTTTTCCTATATATACAGGATTTGAAACCATCCTTATTAATAGATACAAAAGTATCAAGATAGGCAATGCCATCACAACTGTAGTTGTAGGTAAATTTCAAGTATTCAAATAGTTAATGAATTCCTCTATTTTCTTTTCTGGTCCGTCCCATAATATAAAAATATCATCCAAATATCTTGTATAATATCTAATAAACCTATAATAATCGCTCAAATACATTTTCAGTTTCCCAATCCAACATGACCAAATTTGCATATATGGGGGGCACAAGCGGCCCCCATGGCCACACCCTGGGTCTGCTTATAATGTTCACCCTCGAAATATATGTAATTATGCTCAAGTATAGTGGACATTAGTTCCATAACTAGTTTTTATGATCCCAATCTAAAAGTGAATATTGTCTAATACTATTATAAAAGCTTTCAAGCCCCTCAACTTTGGGAATACAAGAAAAGAGATCTATAACATCCATAGTAATAAATTTCAATCCTGCTTTCCATACTTGTGGTGTCAGATTCCCCCAAAAATTCCAAGAATCTTTAGTCAAGTGTGGAATCTTGTCATAGATGTGTTTTAACCATGTATTTATAACTACTCCCAAAGGAAATGTCTTAGAAGGGCTGCCTGAGCACCATGTATAATCTACAAACTATTTGAGTAGTATCTTTTTAAAGGATTCTTAGTTGTGGCGCCAAAAAATGTATAAATTAGCCCATGTTAATTGCTTTGTTGATTCTGATGAAGTCCACGTTGGGTGGATGAAAGCGCTTGATCCGTATAGTATTTGATATTTGTCCGTTGTTATGTGGTTTGCCGATTAAAACCAGTCGTATTATAGCTTCTTGTGTGGGTGTCTTCCTTCAGGCACTGAATAGTGTTACAGTCATTTCGTTGTTGAAGGATATCTAAACAGTTATTGCTAATCACTCTCTGTGTACAGAAAGCAATCAACAGCATTACCTAATTTTATGACTAGGGCAGTGCTAGGATTTGGGTTCCCTGACAGGATAACTGGGCTAATAAGGAAGATATATAGGATCATAGGAGGTTACTAGGCTAATGGTCCTAGGGCCCTTACAAACTTAGCAGAGAGTTTATTGCCAAAAGAAACCTCAATCAGCACCTGTCAACCCCTATCAATGAGGGACACAGGTGGACCCCTGGGACAAATTTGTGATTTCCCATACACTTATCAACATTGCAGTTGAAATACATAAGCAAGGTGCTCTGTTTGACGTGTATGGGAAGACTATTCCAGAGACGGGGCAGTCTCTGGCAGACAAGCCTGTCTTCTCCAGCAGGTTCCGTTGATGTCGCATATTAGATTCAGGCATTTTGCGCAGGCAGTGCGCAAGGACTTAGACTTACGGATATGGAGCATCTCTAGTTGGGCAGGGTCCGACATTGCCTTGTGAGCGGACACAGATCACCCCTGAGCAATCTCTACGATATTGAATAGAATGATAGCGATTTGAGCCTGTCTGCATAGGACAGATGTTGAAGGCCATGGATTCTCTTTGCGAGGTATTTTGGTGGCCTTTCCAGTTGGTGCAGATGTTTAGAGAGGTATATGAAGGCTTACAAGCACAAATTATGGTGGCAGGGTTCCTCTCCAAAAAGATGAGTATTAAAAAAGCAACATGGCAAGGATGCCCTCTTTCACCTCTATTATTAGCTTTATATTTACAGCCATTAAGCAAACCAAAGCAAAGAAAATAAGAGACTCACAAACTCAAGGATATAGCTACAGTGGTAATCAAGAAAAGTTAGCCTTATCTGCAGGCAATATTATTTTATAATTGGTAAATGCAGAAAATGACATTTTCGACATTGTGGAACATTCTGACAGTTTCAAGTCTTTTCAGGATACAAAATAAATGACAAAACAAACTAGCAGTAAACTATGTATCAGTGCATAAATTAGTTCAGCATTACCCATACTTATGAGGATACAATAAGATCAAACAATTAGATGTGTGGATTAAATAAGATTCTGTTATGCCAGCTAAAGATGTGTGGGAAGAAACTAAATAATGATACAAAAATTCTGAAACTGGAAACTGCTGATTATGCATATAGATAATAATACAATCAATGAAACTGTTCTTAGATCCCTCAGTCTAAACATTTCTGAGAGTAATACATGTAGACCAATTTCCAACTGGAGGACTGAGTTTTAATTAAGAAAAGGCAGGAAATGAGCAACTTATGTAATATTTGAACAAATTATATCTGTTAAAGAAAACTCTACCCTAGAACTAAAATAATCTGTTTTTTTCCCCACTATCTTTTTTTCCTGACCTATTTTAACACCTCAAAGTCACTCCAAGTGCTTTATTTGTAATTTTAGTCTGTTTCCAACAACACGGCTACCAATGGGACTTGATGCATCAACCTGATGTTATTCTCCCTCAACCCATTATCTTTCCCATCATGCTTTATATGACAGTTCCCTCTCCCCACAGTACTGCAGAGACAGGTATTAAAACGGTCAGTGGGCTGAGACACAAAAAAGTTGTGTAAAATATTACCATAACCACAGATGTTCTTCTCTTCCATGTTGCAGTATTCATCACATATGGGTTTACTCCTCTTGCTACCGGAATGCCCGGCCAGTATACAAAAGGTTTCAGTCACTGTATGGTGCGTGGGACATCTGACGTGGCTAGTGTAACATGGGTCATAAAAGTGACGTCTGCAAGCACCAACCCTCAGATCTATAAGCCCCCGTCGAAACCAGTCCTAGCAAGGGAAAATGCCAGTCCTGTGACATCCAGAAAGGGAAATGCAGCATAACAGGAGGGTGGGAAGGAATGCTGCAACATGGAAGAGAAGGACATCTATGGTTATGGTAAGGTTTTACACAACTTTTCTAGGTTGTTCTATTACCATGTTGCAGTATTCATCACATATGGGTGAGTGCCAAAGCTCGCTGTGAGGGGGTGGTGTTCTAGAGGCGTTTTCCAGGAATCCATGAAGGATAGTTCTGGCAAAATCTGCCCTGGCTCTGGAAATATAGCCCAACTTGTAGTGTTTGGTGAAGGTGTGCACTGATGACCAAGTGACTGCTTCAGGAATGGCAGAGATAGCCAAACCCCTGAAGAAAGCTCCTGAGGAGGCCATAGCCCTGCTGGAGTGTGCTTTAACAGTTCCCCCGCAGGGATTTCCTGTGGAATTTGTAGCAGAAGGTGACAGCTCTGGAATTCCAGGTTGAAACAGTTTGCTTGGTTACTGCCTTCCTTAGGGGCCTGGGATGGAAGGAGACAAAAAGTTGATCCCCTGTCTGATGGACTTGGTTTTGTGCAGATAAAATCTGAGTTGTCTTTGAACATCCAGGGAATGGAGTACTCTCTTACTGTCTCCCTGTGGGTTAGGGAAGGAGGTTGGAAGGTGGATGGCTTGACTTAGGGAAAGGTCATTCACCACCTTGGGCATGAAGGAAGGGTTAGTTCTAAGAGTAACCCTGTCGGTGTGGAATACCAGGAAAGGTGGAATAGTCATGAGGGCTTGAAGCTCTGACACTCTTCTGGCTGAGGTCATGGCCACAAGTAGTACAGTTTTCCATGTACAATGTTTTACAGAAGCTTTGTCTACTGGCGCAAATGGAGGAAGCGTAAGCTTTTCCAAAATGAGGTCCCATGGGGGTGAGATGGCTTCCTTGGGGGGGGGGGGGTGTCAGGTGAATGAACCCATTAAGGAATAATTTGGCTGGCAGTCTGGATGCTGGGGGGCATCCAGAGGAAGGCATGCTGAAATGGCAGACAAGTGGGATTTTATGGAAGAGTAGGCCAATCCTGTCTGCAGTAGTTCACACAGGTAAGACAGAACTAGAGGAGTCTCGCTTGTAAGCAAGTCCAACTGTCTTTTGAGACACCATATAGAAAATCTCTTCCACTTTGAAAGGTAAGATTTTCTCGTATTCGGTTTCCTGGCCTCCTGCGGGACAGCGAGCACGTCCGCATTGTAAAGGTGTCTGAAGAGGATCAGAATCCTATCACAGCCACAGGGTGAGGTGCAGCAACTGGCACTGTGGGTATATTTCAGATCCTTTGTGCAGTGTGAGAAGGTCCACTCTGAGATAACTTGTGGCGACTGCCCTTGACAGTTGTTGTAGTAGTAGGGGGGAGCCAACGCTATCTTGGCCAATAAGGAGTCAACAAGATTTTTGGTCTGTCCTGCTGGATCTTCAGCACAACCTTCTGTGCGAGTGGGAAGGGGGGATGCATAGAGAAACTTCCCCTTCCAAGAGCTTTAGAAGGCATCTGTTGCCATTGCCTGAGGGTGTGGGAGCCTGGTGCAGAAGGAAGAAAGCTGCCTGTTGAGGAGGAGGAGGCAAACAGGTCTATTTGAGGTGTACCCAACTGGTGGACCAGGTCCAGGAAGATATCCCTGTGCAGCATCCACTCGTGGCAGTTTGTGATGGATCTGCTGAGGGAGTCTGCTTGGGAGTTCTCTAGTGAAGGAATGTAGACTGCCTATTCCTGCAGGGCAACTCCCTGGGAGGAGGCCAGTTCCCACACTAGTCTGCAAAGCAAATAAGATTTGACCCCCCCCGCAATTTGTTGAGATACCACAGCACTGTGGTATTGTCTGTAAAGATCTTTACCTTTATCTCTATGTTTTTTGGAATGTCGACGGATTGTTAGCTGATGGATGCCATACCGGAATTCGAGGATGGAATATGAAAATACTTGTCTACAAAAACAGCTCTACGGCGAGTGGTTCTCGCATTAGAGAGGGCACAGAAAGTACAGTTGTGTACACTTACCATAAATGTAAATGTTTGAGTGCATTCACTGTTGCAGTCATTACATTTGGGGTTATCTGCTTGCAGGTAGCCCTCAGTCTGCCTGATTAACAAAGTCTTGGGTACTGCATCAGTTGCTGTCCCTTCTTCCATGACGTCAGGGGTATAAAACATGCAGCCAACGCCATTACATCAGTTTTTCTTGCCCCAGATGTCAGGTGCCCCCCTAATGGGGAGCAATTAAATACAGAAATACAATGATATACCTCCAACAAAAAAGCAAATACACCAAAAAAGCTTTTAAGCACAGCAAAGGAAACTAGTGGTACAGTCAAAAGAAGTTAGAGGGCTGGAAGGAGGGTAACCAGGACTGCAACAGTGAATACACTTGAACATCTACATTCATGGTAAGTGTACACAACTGTACTATGTTCTTTTTGTGTTTCACTGTTGCAGTCATTACATTTGGGTAGATTCCAAAAGCTATGGTTGGGAGGAGGAATTTAGATAGCATTAGGACCAGCTATAAGGCCCTGCAAGACTGCAGTGGCAAAGCCAGCTCTGGATTTAGAGAAAATTGGCAAATGATAATGCTTGTTGAAAGTATGCACAGAACTCCAAGTAGCGGCTTCTAGGATGTCCCTGGTAAGGACGCCTCTGAGAAAGGCTGTAGAGGTAGATGCAGCCCTGGTGGAGTGAGGTCTGATCCCCTGGGGGATAGGTTTTCTATGGTGCTTACAGCAGAAATGAATGCAATGGTCTATCCATTTAGAAATTGTTTGCTTTGAAATAGCCTTCCCCTCTTCCCCTGCAGCAAATGCCACCAGCAGTTGTTCAGATTTCCTTTGAGGTTTAGTCCTGTCCAAGTAGAATCTAAGTTGTCTGTGCACGTCTAAGGAATGCAGTATCTGTTCCCCTTTGTTCTGTGGATTGGGAAAGAAGGTTAACAAATGAACAGACTAATTAAGAGCCACACTGGATACCCCCCATTGGGCATGAAGGAGGGAATGGTTCTGAGGGACACGCTGTTTGCATGAAAGATGATGAAAGGCTCCACTGCCATAAGGGCTTGTAATTCAGATACCCTTCTAGCTGAAGTGATTGCTAAAAGGAAGGCTGTTTTCCAAGAAATAAATTTTTTAAGTCTGCAGTAGCAGCTGGCTTGAAAGGAGGTAGACTGAGTTTCTCCAAAACAAAGTTAAGGTCTCACACTGGGGTTGGAGCTCTCCTGGGTGGTCTCAAATTTTTGGCCCCTCTGAGGAACTGCTTAAGCAGTCGATGAGAGAAGAGGGGAGGTTCTGTGCTATAATGAGCTGAAATGGCTGAGGTGTGGATTTTAATGGAGGAAAAAGACAGGCCCTTGTGAAGCATCTCAGTTAAGTACTGTAAAATCTGAGGAAAATTGGGCGGCTGCTGTGCTCATCCCTTGAGACTTGCTCCAGGCAAAGAATCTTTTCCATTTTCCAGCATAAGATTTTCTAGTACTAGGCCTCTTTGCCTCTAAAATATCCATCACAGGTTTACTGAGGCATGGTAGAGGAGAGATTACGTAGCCAGGCTGAAAGGTTCAGTGTTAGAAGCTGAGGGTGCAGAATCTGGTTCTCCTGCTGAGACAACAGGGAAGGAGTCTAAGGCAGGTACCATGGGGAGAACCATGACACATGGCGCAGAAGGGGGTACCAGTGTTGGCGTGGCCAGTCAGGAACCATCAAAATCATCCCTGGTTTGTCCTGTTTGATTTTTAGTAGTACTTTGGAGAGCAGAGGCAGAGGGGGAAAGGCATAGACATAGGTTTTTCCAGCTGAAGGGCAGAGCATCCACTTTCCATGCTTGCTTGTGGGGAGTCCTTGTGCAAAATCTGTCCAATTGGTAGTTCTAGGGAGAGGCAAACAGGTCTATATCTGGGCTCCCCATTTGCTTGTCAACATGCTGAAAATCCTTGGTTCCAGTTTCCACTTGGGAGGGTCCATGAGGTTTCTGCTTAGTCCGTCTGCCAGTGCATTTAATTTTCCTGGCAGGAATTGAGCTTCTAGGTGCACTTGGTAGCTCAAGGCTGTGTTCCACAATGCCATGGCTAGTCTGCAGAGGGGGTAAAAATGTGTACCCCCCCCTGCTTGTTTATGTACCACATAACAGTGGTGTTTGCCCATCTTTATAATAATTTGCCCTGAAGAATGTGGTCCTTGAAGGCTGTCGGAGCATTCTGTACAGCTAACATTTCTTTTTGATTGATATGCAGATGCATTTGACTTGGGTTCCATTTGCCCTGAATGCAATTTCCGGCCAGGTGAGCCCCCCATGCATAGTTTGATGCGTCTATTGTTAGGGTTTGGGCGGCAGGGGGTGGTGTGAAAGGTAGTCCCTTGTTTTGGTGGCAGGCCTCTGCCCACCAAAGGAAGTCTTGGCGTAGGCAAGGTATGATAGGAATCACTTCTTCCAGATCCTTCGAATGTTGACACCATAGGCTTTTTAGACACCATAGGCTTTTTAGATACCACTGTAGTTTCCTCATATGCAGTCTTGCATATGGAATTAGAAGAATGCAGGAGGCCATGAACCCCAAGGCTTGCAATACTTGTCTTGCAGATAGCAGGGTTTTTGTGGCCACTTGTTTGAAGTAGGTTGTCAAATGAATGTTTCTCTGGTGTGAGGTAAGCCATCTGAGAAGTTGTATTCAAGCGTGCTCCCAGGAATATAATTTGTTAACAGGGTACCCAGTGTGATTTCTTTTTTGTTTATGGTGTACCCCAGACAAGTTAGAACCCTTTGTACAAAGGCCAGATGATTCAAACGTATGTCCTGGCTTTCTGCCTGAATTAGACAATCGTCCAGGTATGGGTATATTTGAATATTTCTTTGCCTGCAAAATGCAATAACTGGAGGTAGGCACTTTGTGAATACCCTTGGCACAGTAGATAAGCCAAAGGGCAGTGCAGACAACTGATAGGTGTGTGTAATCTGCTTTGAAGCGCAAGTATCTTCTGCAAGATTCCCCGATTGGGATGTGCAGGTATGCTTCTTTTAAATCTATTGTTGCCAATCAGGCATCTTTGCCTAGCATAGAAGTAATTGAAGAGTCAGCATGTTTAATTTTGAAATTTCCAAAAAGGTGTTTAGAGTAGACAGGTCCAGGATAGGACGCCATGAATTGTCTTTTCTGGGTACTAGGAAAAGTCTCAAGTAGAAACCTTGTCCCTTTCCTCTTCTAGTACCAGCTGAATAGCCCCATGCTTAAGAGATAAAGTACTTGTTTTTGGGCCTCTGCCAACTGATCTGGGGGTAGGTCCTGCCAGCCGCTTGGTGATGGCAACATGTGGAAGCGAAATCTGTATCCCTGGGACACTATATTTAAAACCATTTGTCCTGGGTAATGAGCTCCCAGTTCTTTGCGTGAAGAGCAATTTTTCCCCCCAAAGGGGCAGTCAGTTGATAAGTGCTTGGAAATTTTAAATAGAAGTCATTGGAACAGTTTACCATAGGGGAGAGTCTTATTACTCCCAGATTTGGAAGTGGAGGCCCCCCACTACTTAGTCCTATGTGTCCTCAAACTGAAACCTGGGGCTTTTGCTGTGTCTGTGTCTGGGTTTGGCTTAAGACCTGGAAGGGGCTGGAAAGGACCAATTCTTAGAGGGCCAGTGCCTACTAAATCTAGGAGGCTGAGCGTGCAAAAAATCTTTAACAGTTTGCATAGATTTAGCTTTATCCTCCATCTTTTTAAGAACCTCCTCAGCCTTGTTGCCAAACAGGCGGTCCTGGTTTAAGGGAGCATCCAACAATTTAGCTTTAACATGATCAGGAAAGGATTGCTCCTTTAGCCAAGCATGCCTTCTGAGCACAGACCCAGTAACAGCAACCATGCAAGAGGCCTCTAATGAATCAAAACCACATTGCAAATGTTTTCCAACTTGTTCAGCAGAATGCATTAAATCCTGTAATTCTTTATTTTCCACACAGTCAGGAATCAACATCATTTTCTGTTTAAGCAATCCAGTAACATGTTGTCGTTACTTTAACATATGAAACTGGCAGTTTAAAGACCTAATGGCCAAAGTTGCAGAAGTGTAAACCTTCTTAACCCATCAATCCAGCGCCCTGGAGTCTCTATCAGAAGGGGTAGGACTTTTAGCAGTAGAAGCCTTAATGCCCTTGGGCCCCTGTGAAATAGTCTCCGGAACCGCAATAGGATTTTTAAAAAGGAACTTGTGTGACTCAGGGACTCTGTAGTATCTGTCAGGTTTTCTGGGAGCAGGATGCAAGGAATCCGGGGCCAAACTAGATTCCAAAAAAGCATCAACAATGTCTAGTACAGGAGGAATAGCTAAAGGCCCATGCTGAGGTAGGAGTAAGAAATCCCTAAGCCTCTTTTTTGAATCAGAAAAATCCTGGCCTTCCCAGTGGAAATGCTCCCTTAGAGTATGCAAGGTTTCCCCAAAAGAAAAATCCTCTGGAGGGGAAGCAGAGGGAATGGAGTCCTCTGCATCACAATCCTCATAAGTAGATAAGGACAAATCCAGATCATCAGAAGAATCAGAAAAAACAGAATCCTGGTCAGAAGGTTCATAAACAGCTTCAGTCCTAGACCTCTTAGAAAGGTGTGTGTGTGTGTGTGGGGGGTTGGCTACCCCTGATTAGAGTTATTAAATCTTCAGCCATTCTTATCATTTGTTTATTAGGCATAGAGGCTTGTTCATGTGGCCTGGGCGTCGTTATTTTAGACATGGTTCGAGATTTAGGCCTAAGTGAAAAAGGAGGCGTTGGTTTAATATGCAAGTCCGTAGGCCTGAATACACCCTCAGAAGCAGGTGCCTGCACAGCGGCTCCGGACCCATCCAAGGTAGACATCTGCGGGTTCCATAGCTGAAGCATCTCGCGGCATACTGGACTCCGAATGAGTCTCAGTAGAGGCCTGTGAATAAGACGTAGTGGGTATCAGGGGCTGCGAAAGAGCCTCACTGAGTACCGGCGAACTGGTGACTGGCTTAGAAGAAACGCCGTCGGCAGTTTTGGACCTCGGCGGCCTGTCTCTGTCTTTATCTTTGCGTTTTTTCGGAATCCCGGTAGTCGGATGGCTAACAGACGTAATTTCTGGCTAATTAAACGGAGAACCGAAATATTTAGAGGCGAAAATATACCGACAACGGATAGTGCGCTGATTAAATAAAGCACAAAACCGACAGCAAGGTACGTCGTTGGTCAGGGCCTAGGCAAGGAATACAGTACGAATGAAAATCTTTATGAGGTATTTGCTTTCCATAAGTAATGCAACTATTAACTTTTACTGACATTGGTAAGGAGCAAGAAAACGTTTCCCCAACGGGGTACTTAGCTTTAGTTGAAGACTTCGGTTCTGAAACTCAAAATTAAAAATTTCAGGAGTCGGCCGAGCGGCACTTGCAAACTGCTTCTGCTTCGGGCACCGCACGGCAAGAAAGACTGATGTAATGGCATTGGCTGCATGTTTTATACCCCGAAGACCTGACGTCATGGGACAGCAACTGACGCAGGACCCAAGACTTTGTTAATCAGGCAAACTGAGGGCTACCTGCAAGCAGATAACCCCAAATGTAATGACTGCAACAGTGAAACACGAAGAACATCCGGCCACGAGGGACGTGGTGGTCTGGGCCTAAGCAAGTCATGCAGTAGGAATAAAAGTTTCGGTGTGGTATCTGCTTTCCACAGGCAAGGCAATTGTTAACTTTTTCAGACATCGGTTAGAGCAAGAAAAAAGGGTCCCCAACGGGGTAGTTTTAGACTCTTTCTGCTGAAATTCAAATTCTGGTAGTGACCGACTGGCACTCGTGCGAACTGCTTCTGCTATGGGCTCCACAGCAAGAAGGCTTTGTAAAGCCGAGGCGCTAGAGATTCTACAGAGAATAAACTGTTTTTGGTGAACTGGCTGTTGTTTTATCTCCACAGCAAGAAAGACTGATGTAATGAAGGGTGCCAGGTTGCTTGCACCCTGTAAGATGCCATGGAGACTCCCCACCAGGAATCTGAGGCATCTGTATGCATTACCAGGGTGGGCTGGAGGGGAAGTCCCAGATTTAGCTGTACTTGTTGGATCTACCAGTTGTTCTTCTTTAGACAGGGAAGGGGGGGGTTGCTCCAAGTGATCCTGGTGCTGGGACCAAATGTTTTTTAGGTACCACTGTAGCTTGAGCATATGCATTCTGGCTAGTGGAAGTGTAGGCATGGTGGTTGCCATTAAGCCCAGGGTTCATAGGAACTGCCTTTCAGTTATTACTTGTGCCTGCAGTAGCGCCTTGAAGTGGAAGGTCAGGGAGTTTACCTTCTCTTGGGGAAGAAAAGCCTTCATTTTGTCCATTCAGATTCTGCAACCCAGAAAAATCTTGTCTTGCTCTGGGTTCAAGGAAGACTTTGGAAGGTTGAGGATGAACCCTAGATTTTGTAGAAGGGACATGGTGAAGTGCAGATGAGTTGAAAGGGTATATTTGCAATCTGCAAGGTTTAGGATGTTGTCTAGGTAGGGATAAATCTGAATTCCCTGTGTTCTGCAGAAGGCTATGGCCAGGCATTTTGTGAACACTTGGAGGGCAGTGAACAAACCAAAGGGCAAAACAGTAAATTGAAAATGAGAAGAGGGCCCAAAAAATGTAAAAATCTTCTGTGCGAAAGTCTGATGGGTATTTGTAAGTAGGCCTCTTTTAGGTCCAAAGTGACCATGAAGGCCTTGGTAGGGATGAGTGGTATAGTTGGAAGTGACAGCATTTTGAAGGTGGGCACTTTTAGGTAAAGGTTTAAGAAGGAGAGGTCTAAGATGGGTCTCCATGGGCCACCTTTTCTGGGGACCAGGAAGAGACGGTAGTAGAAACCTTTTCCTTCCTGCCCTGTGGGAACTGGTTCTATGGTACCCAGCTTTAGAAGGTCTGTCAAAACATATGGAAGGAGATGCAGATGGTTTTTGGGAGGAAATGGGATGCCTCTTATGAGTTGCTTTACTTTCCAGGAGAGGAAATACCTTTTTGTATTATGGTCAGTACCCATTTGTCTGAAGTGATGGTTTTCCAGAAGGGGAGGCAGTGGGAGAAGAGGACAGAGTGGTAGGGGGGCAAGGCAGTTGCGCATTGTTGGAGCCTCCTCTGTCTTGAAAAGGCTGCCTAGGATAAGGATGCGGGGCAGCAGGTCTGGAAGTGCTTGGTCTTCTTGCCCCTCTTCTAGATCTGAAAGAGGAAGTACCAGCCTGGGCTGGTTTCACCTCACAAAGGTTTTTTTTGTTGGACAGTTTCTATAGTACTTGGGAATAGGAGGCACCAACAAATGTTTTATGTCTTGCAATTCTTCACTTTTTTCTTGCAGATTCTTAAAAAGGTCTGCAGATTGCTTCCGAAAAAGGAAATTGCGATCCAGGAGGGCATCTAAGATCTTAGACTTAAAGTCTTCTGAAGGTTTTGAAGTCTAAGCCAGGAGTATCTCCTGAGAAAGTACAGTTGTGTACACTTACCATAAATGTAGATGTTCAAGTGTATTCACTGTTGCAGTCATTACACTTGGGTTATCCTGTTGGCAGGCTACCCTCAGTCGGCCTGAATTCCAAAGTCTAGGTCCGGCGTCGGTTGCTGTCGCCTCTTCCTTGACGTCAGTGCGCCAGGGGTATAAAAGATGCAGCCGATGCCATTTTCTTCAGTTTTTCTTGCCCCAGATGTCAGGTGCCCCCAAAAGGGTAGGCTAAAAATATGCCAATAAAACATGCATGCACAAAAATATATAATACCTTCATCTACAAGCAAATACAACACATAGGTTGTATAGATTAGAGAAGTGCAGATAAGTTGCAGCAAACATATGGGGGATGGTGGGTGGGTAACCTGGACTGCAACAGTGAATACACTCGAGCATCTACATTTATGGTAAGTGTACACAACTGTACTATGTTCTTCGTGTTTCACTGTTGCAGTCATTACACTTGGGTTGAATCCCAGAGCTAAGGTTTGGAGGCTGGAGCTAAATAGCATTAGGAGCAACCATGAGGCCCTGCAGAACTGCAGTGGCAAAGCCTGCCCTGGATTTAGAGTAGAGGGAAATGACAGTGCTTTGTAAAGGTGTGCACTGAACTCCAGGTAACAGCCTCTAAAATGTATTTGGTTGGTACTCCCCTGAGGAAGGCTGCTGCTCTGGTTGAATGTAGCCTAATGCCCTTGGACACTGGCTTGCCATGTTGTGAATAGCAGAAATGAATGCAGTGGCCTATCCACTTTGAAATAGTCTGCTTTGAGATGGCCTTTCCTTGTGATCCTGCAGCATATGCCACTAGTAGTTGCTCTGCCTTTCTGAAAGCTTTGGTTCTGTCCAAGTAGAAGCGTAGCTGTCTGTGTATGTCCAAAGAGTGCAGAATTCTCTCCCACTTATTCTGTGGGTTTGGATAAAAAGTAGGCAGATGAATAGTTTGGTTAAGGGCCACATTGGACACTATCTTAGGCATAAATGTCGGCTTTGTCCTAAGAGAAACCCTGTCTGGATAAAAAATGACAAAAGGTTCCACAGCCATGAGTGCCTGTAACTCTGAGACTCGTCTTGCAGTGGTTACTGCTAGGAGCAGAGCTGAGTTCCAAGATAAAAACTTTATATCAGCTGTAGTGGATGGCTCAAAAAGGAGGCAGGGTGAGTTTTTCCAAAACATAATTGAGGTCCCATGCTGGTATTGGTGATCTCCTTGGAGGCCTTAAGTTTTTAGCTCCTCCGAGGTACTGCCTTAACAAGGGATGAGAAAAAAATTGGTGGCTCTGTATTGTAATGAGCAGAAATGGCAGAGGCATGAATTTTAACTGATGAAAAGGATAGGTCTTTGTCCAGCATCTCAGTTAAGTATTGCAAAATCTGAGGAATATTTGGTACAGCTGTGTCAATTCCTTGTGCCTGGTTCCAAGCACAGAATCTCTTCCATTTTCCAGCGCAAGATTTTCTGGTACTAGGCCTTCTGGCCTCGAAAATGACATCCATTACAGCTTTAGTGAGAGGTGCGTTTTATATCACTACATTATCCGCCATGCTGCCAGATTTAAGGTCTTTAGTTGGCTGCGCAGGATCTGATTGTTTTGTTGGGATAGTAGATGAGGTATGGTCCAAGCCGGGATTGAGACAAGTTCCTTAGGATTGGATACCAGTGCTGGCGGGGCCAGCCTGGGGCAATCAGTATAATCTTTGGCTTCTCTTGTCTGACCTTTAGGAGTACCTTGGGGAGGAGAGGCAGTGGAGGAAAGGCATATACAGCTAAGCTTTTCCAGCTGAAAGATAGGGCGTCCACTTTCCATGCTTGATTGTGATAAGTCCTTGTGAAGAATCTTTTTAGTCGGTAGTTGTGAGGAGACAAATAGATCTATATCCGGGCATCCCCATTTTCCTTGTTATCATGCTGAAGACTTGTGGATGAGGTTTCTGCTTAGTTCGCCTGCCAGAGTATTTATCTTTCCTGGCAGGAACTGTGCCTGCAGATGTACTCGGTAAGTCAATGCTCTGTCCCACAAAGTCATAGCTAGTCTGCAAAGGGGGTAAGAATGAGTGCCTCCCTGCTTGTTTATATACCACATGACCGTGTTGTTGTCTGTCTTTATCAGTAGTTGTTTCGGATGAAGTAGGTCCTTGAAGGCTGTCAGGGCATTCTGAACAGCTAGCATCGCTTTTTGATTGATATGTAGATGCATTTGGTTTGTGGACCATGTGCCTTGAATACATCTTCCTGCCATGTGGGCCCCCCAGGCATAATATGATGCATCCGTTGTGAATCTCTGCCCGGCTGGGGGTAAAGTGAATGGCTGTCCCTTGTTCTGGTGACAAGCCTTCGCCCACCAACGAAACTCCTGTTGCAGGCAGGGAAAGAGGGTAATTATTGTTTCCAGGCTGTGGCAATGTTGAGTCCAAACACTTTTTAGGTATCATTGACGTTTCCTCATATGCAGTCTCGCATATGGAATTGGTAGAATGCAGGATGCCATGAAGCCCAAAGCCTGCAGAATTTTTCTTGCAGATAACTGGGCCTTTGTTGCCAACAGGCTGAAATAGGTAGTCAGCTGCCTTTGTTTGGCTGGCGTGAGATAAGCCATCTGGGCAGTTGTATTTAAGCTTGCACCCAGGAATATTATCTCTTGAGAGGGTACTAGTTTTGATTTCTTTTCGTTGACTGTGTACCTAGGCCTGTTAGAAATCTCTTTACAAACGCCAGATGCTGTTGTAGAATGTCCTTGTTCTCTGCTTGAATGAGGCAGTCGTCCAAGTAAGGATATATTTGTATTCCTCTTTGTCTGCAGAATGCAATTACTGGTGCCAGGCACTTTGTGAAGACCCTGGGCGCAGTAGATAAGCCAAAGGGCAGTGCAGAGAATTGGCAATGCATTGAGCCAGCTTTGAATCTGAGGTATCTTCTGCATGTTTGTCTGATTGGGACATGCAGGTATGCCTCTTTTAGGTCTAAAGTCACAAGCCAAGCCTTCTTGTCCAGCACAGGCAGAAGTTGCTGTAGACTCAACATTTTGAATTTTGGTATATCCAGAAATGTATTTAGAAGAGATAGGTCCAGTACTGGTCTCCAGGTCTTGTCCTTTCTTGGCACCAAGAACAGTCTTGAATAAAATCCTTGTCCCTGCTCTTGCTCTGGTACTTGTTGAATGGCCTTCATGTCCATGAAGGATGAGACCTGCTTTTGTGCCTCTGCCCACTGATGTTCTGGCAGGTCTGGCCAACCGTTTGTCCTTGGTAGGGTATGGAAGTGAAACTTGTAGCCCTGTAACACTATGTCTAGGACCCATTTGTCCTGGGTTATTATGTGCCAGTTTTGAGAAAAAAAGTGCTAGTTTTCCCCCTAAAGGTGCTGCCAGAAGTTAAGTGCTTGGTGCAGGCAGGGGGAAGTCATTGGGACGGTTTCTTGTATGGCTGTGATTTGTCTTCTCCACTTTTGGAGGTAGAAGCACCCCACTGTTTAGACCTGTACGAACCTTGGGGCTGGGATCTGCCTCTTGGGCGTCAGAATCTGTCCCTTTGTGGTCTGTCTGACACTGGAAAGGACCAATTATTTGTAGGCCAGTGTCTGCTAAATCTTGGCGGCTGAATTCTCAGAAATCCTTAACAGTTTGCATAGATTTAGCTTTGTACTCCGTTTTCTTTAACACCTCTTCTGCTTTAACACCAAACAAAGTATCATGCTTTCTGGACCTCGGATGCCTGTCCTTTTCTTTGCGTTTCTTGTGAATTCCGGTAGTCGGATGGCTGTCTGATAATGCTGTAATGGGGCATCTGATAAGTTTGCTTTGACATGATCAGGCAAACTTTGTTCCTTTAACCAAGCATGCCTCCTGATGACAGAACCTGTAACAGCGGCTCTGCAGGAGGCCTCCAAAGAATCAAAATCACACTGCAAAGTATGCTTTCCAACTTGTTCAGCTGCATGCAATAAATCCTGCATTTCTTTGTTTTCTGCACATTCAGAATTTGTCAACATTTTCTGTTTAAGCAGTGACATAATATATTGCTGATATTTGAGCATATGAAACTGACAATTTAAAGCCCTTATAGCAAGTGTAAATCTTTTTTCCCCCATCTGTCCACTGCCCTAGAATCCCTGTCAGAGGGGGTAGGGTTTTTTGCAGTGGAAGCCTTGACCCCTTTGGGACCTTGAGAGAGAGTTTCTGGGTCAGCAGCAGGGTTTTTGAAAAGGAATTTATGAGAGTCAGGAACCCTGTAGTACCTGTCCGGTTTAACTGGAGCTGGAGGTAAGGAGTCAGGGGTCAGACTGGACTCTGAAAATACATCAACGATGTCTAACACAGGTGGAATGGGGGCCTGTGTTGTGGTAGTAAAAGGAAGTCTCTGAGCCTTTTCTTAGAGTCTGAAAAATCTTGGCTCTCCCAGTGGAAATGCTCCCTCATGGTATGCAAGGTTTCCCCAAAAGAGTAATCCTCAGCAGGAGAGGCTGAAGGGATAGATTCTTCAGCATCAGAATCCTCACAGGGAGGAAGAGAGTATTCCTGATCCAAAGAGGAATCAGATGAAATGGAAACCTGATCTGAAGACTCATATTCTGTCTCTTGCCTAGGCCTTTTATCAGGTGGGGATGGAAACCCCTGATCAAAGTAATTAAGTCTTCGGCCATTTTTGAGCATCTGTTTTTTGGGTATGGAGGGATGTCCTTGAGGCTGTTCTACTTGTTTATTTTCTTTGTCTTTAAGGGTGCTTTAGTCTTTGCCTTTGAAGCTGAAGTCGTTTTAATGTATAATTGAGTTGGTCTGAAAACATCCTTAGAAGCTGATGCCTGCTCAGCGGCTCCGGAACCATCTGAGGGAATAGTCTCCGAAGGTCCAATACCCTGAGCCTCCTGCAGCCTAGGCGACTCCACATGGGAGTCGGTAGCGGCCTGTGGGTCTAAAGTAGCGGGCGTCAGGGGCTGCGAAGGCGCCTCACTGTGAACCAGCGAACCGGTGACTGGCTTAGAAGAAGCCTCGTCAGTTCTGGACCTCGGATGCCTGTCCTTTTCTTTGCGTTTCTTGTGAATTCCGGTAGTCGGATGGCTGTCTGACGACATCGTAAAATTAAATCTTCTGCAAAAATAGTATAATGTAAAATCATACCGACGCTTAATAGTGTGTTGGTGAAATCTAGCACAAAACCGACAACTAGCAACGGCGTGGTCAGGGCCTAGGCAAGGAATACAGTAAGAATGAAAGTCCTTATGAGGTATTTGCTTCCCACAAGAAATACAATTAACTTTTTCTGACATCGGTCTGGAGCAAGAAAAAAGTTTCCCCAAAGGGGTACTTAGCTTTTAATGAAGATTTTGGATCTAAAATTCGAACACGAAAATCTCAGGAGTCAGCCAATCGGCACTTGCGAACTGCTTATGCTTCGGGCATCGCGCAGCAAGAAAGACTTAAGAAAATGGCGTCAGCTGCATCTTTTACACCCTTGGCGCACTGACATCAGGGAAGAGGCGACAGCAACAGACGCTGGACCTAGACTTTGGAAATCAGGCCGACTGAGGGAAGCATGCCAGCAGGATAACCCAAGTGTAATGACTGCAACAGTGAAACACGAAGAACATCTGAAGCAGATGGTGCAGAGCAAGCAGAGGCTTCTGCAGTGTCATAGCTGCATCTAATTGAGTGTCTGGCTACTTGTGTAGCCAAAGAAAGTTTGGAAGACATGTCGGCTTTAGTGGGGCAGTCAGGAATAGTGGCCAGCAAGGAAGAGGCTTGAGAGACCAAGTCCAGAGCATATTTAGTCATGTGCATTTAATAGTTGATGGCTCTAAAAGTCAAAGTGAAGGAGGTGTAGTCCTCCTTACCTATCCTATCCATAGATTTGCTGTCTTTATCTGTGGGAAGGAGTGAGGCGGAGGGAAGGAGTATGGATTGCTTATAAGGATAGGTGTCAATCACAGCTGGGTCTGCCAAGGGTGGTTTAAGAATTTTTGTTCGTCAGGCACCTTGTAAAAGCAATCTAGTCACTTAGGGACATGTGGCTGTGAATCAGGAGTCTTAGATGCAGAGTTAAAGGCATCTAGGTATGCAGGTAAGACAGGGGGAACAGCAGAAGTGGAGGTTGATTCTACTTGAAGCTCAAAATACCTCTTTTGGGTATCTGACATTTGTGAGGTATCCTATTTAAAGTAATCTTTCATTTTGGTGATATCCTCAGGGGATGAATCTCCCTCTATGGATTCTTCATCAGGAGAACAGTACTCCTGGGGTGAAGCAATTTGGGAGGTGTAAAATATGGAGTCATCAGAGGAGAAGAATGAATTATCATGCTCTTCTTTCTGTACTGAGATGTCGGGGGGGGGGGGGGCTGAAACAGGCCTAGGGCTGAGCAAAGGTAGAGCAGTGGAGGATGAGGTTGAAGGCCTAAGGACCATAAAGGCCTGCATCACGGAAGAAGTGAAGGACTGCCAGTCAGGTAGGCCTTCTTTAGTGGAAGAGGTATGCTTGGTTTTCTGTTTCTTTTTTGCTGGGGTAGACATTGGAGTAGGCCCTGGAGTCGGGTCCAATAGGAACAGTGTCCGAAGGGGGACCCGACTCCGAAGGCGGGATCCCGGTTGGAAGCTCTACAAATTCTGGATCCCCCTCAACAGTAGTCTGGGCCTGGGTTGGCTCTGAGGAAGTGCCAGCCGTCGGCTGAGCAACGAAGTTGACGGATCCGCCGGGCGACCTTCAGCTCCTAAATCGGCAGCTGGCGGGGTGTCTGGTAACAGAGCAGCAGAAGAAAAGGGCCCGGGAAACTTGACCTTCTTAAGCAGAGGTTGTGACATGGCCTCCGAGGCGGGATTCATCCTTAGGGCTAACTGGTTAAGGCACTGGTTTTCTAAATAAAGGTTAAACGTATTAAGATGGCTGTGAAGGGTATTCAGCACAAATGATTGACAAATGGAGAAGGCGGTATGGTTGTGCTCCCGGCCTAAGCAAAAAGCAGATCATGGGAGTCTTTATGGGGTATCTGGCACCGCATTACTCTTTTTTTGCTGACATCGGCTATAAATTGCTACAACAAACCAAGCTTAAGCAATAACAACGAGATGTCTGATGTGAAAGAGCGAACACACGTGTCGGTTGTCTGCGGCTGAAAAGTTCTGGGGATTATGTGTGCAGACGTCACATTTAAGGCTCCTGGTTTATGGTCCTACGTGTGACATCCCATGCGGCTGCAACAGCCAAGCTGAAGCTTTTGTATAGGAGCCGACGTACGAGTCGCCTGAGGGCAGGAAATACCACAACAAGATTACTGCAACATAGGAATAGAAGGATATCTGCAGAGTGTCTGGAAACCAGGGAGGTGAGAGCCAGAAAAGAAGACATGAAGCTTTGGCAGCAAACTCTGGTGTATCAGACAATTCCTTGGAGGCTTTCTCCAGGAGGGATAAGGCATATTTAGCCATGTGCATCTGATAATTAGTAGCCCTGAAGGCCAGAGTAGCAGAGATGTAAATTTTCTTACTGAGATGTTCCATGGTTTTGCTGTCTTTGTCAGCAGGGAGAATGGTGGTGATGGGTACTAGTTTAGAAGGCTTATCCGTGGAGACGGAAATGGTAGCACGGTCTGCTGGAGGACACTTAACAAGATACTTAGTTTCTGGGGCTTTATAAAATCTATTGGGTCTGCATGGAGCAGGGGGTTGTGAATCAGGGTTCACAGATGTTGAAGAGAAGGCATCCAGGAAGGCGAGCAGAAGAAGAGGATGGAGAATCCATATTAATGAGGTCATAATACCTTTTTTGAACCTCAGTCATTTCAGAGGATTCCCAATTAAATTCTTTCATTGATTGGTAATGGTTTACCCAAAAGTCAAACCCTCAGCTCTGGAGTCAGGGTCAACGGATTCTTCCTCTGGGGAGCTATACTCCAAGGGAGAAGAAAGCTGAGAGGTATAGGAGAGTGATTCTTCAGATGAATAATCAGAAAAATCCTCCTCTTCCCTCATGGATGGATCTGATGTTTGAGGCCTTGGGCTCAGAATAGGGTTAGGGACTGCAGAAGTCCCTATAGTAGTAAGCCGTACGGGCATGAAAGCAGTAAACAAACTTTGGCTGAAGGCCTGCCACTTGCTTTCAGGAGAAGACGAGATGTGCTTCCTTTTTTCCTTCCTCTTGAGAGGCCTGGCAAGAGTCTGAAGGGAGGAAGGCTTGGATGGAATCAGGCGACTGTAAGGAACTGGAGAGATCCAACGGACCTACCGGAATCGCTGCCCCCCCGGCATCAGAAATAGACGTGCCCTCCGCACGGGACTGTGCGGCTTCCATGGAGTTACCTGCTATATCCGAGGCGGCGAAGCCTGAATCCTCCACCAGGTCGTCAGCCACAGGCTGAAGGTCGGACGCAAGAGGAGCATGGTAGGCCTGACAGTCTTGGCTTTCTTTTTCCACAGGTATGTCGGCGGAACCCTCCACACCTACGGCTATTTGCTTTAGTCGTTGATTTTCTAGATACAGGCTGAGTGCATGCAGATGGCTGTGTAAACTTTTGGGCACAAACGCTTTACAAATGGAGCAGGCCTTGTAGTAGTGCGACCGAACTAAACAAGAGAGACACTGATTGTGGGAGTCTTTGTGTGGTATCTGATGGCTAAACTTACATTTGCCCTTTCTGGATGACATGAACAGGCATCAAATTAAATAAAATGACTGAAAGGTTCCCCAATGGGGCACTTATCTGATTTCTCGAAATCAGGCAGCCGGGACTGACTTCTCGAAATCAGATAGCCGGGATGGCAGAACAACTGACATTCGAAAAGCGGCTGAGATGTTTGGAGGGCCGGTGCATGCAAATGTCACTTTCATGGCCCAAGTTCCACTAGCCACATCAGACGTCCCTCGCACCATACAGTGACTGAAAACTTTTGTATACTGGCCGGACATTCGGGTAGCAAAAGGAGCAAACCCATAAGTGATAAATACTGCAACATGGGAATAGGACATCTTTGCAGAATCAATTCCTCTTGGACTACAAAAGAAAACCCTGAACAAAGGCCTGCAATTTTGCTACCTTTCTGGCTGTAGCTAGATATCTTCTAAGCATAGTGCAAAACAAGGTCTGAGCCAAACATAAATGAGGGTGATTAGAGACAGAAAAGAAGCAGTCCTTTTACAGAATGTAAAGATAACAACAGTGACTCTCACAAATCCCACTATATGTCAATGGCATGAGTCATACAACGCATTATGGGAAAGGGCTGAGGGAAAACAAGATGACGTTGATACATCAAACCCCACTGGTAGCCATATTGTGGAAACAGGCTAAATTTACAAATAAAGCACATGTGATTTTGAGGTGGTAAACAGGTCAGGAAACAGAGTGAAAAAAGTACAGTTTTGTACCTACCATAAATGTAGATGTCCGATAGGTATGCATCTGCAGTCATCACATATGGGTTTGTCCTGCCTCAGGCAGCCCTTCGGTCGGCCGGATTCCAAAGCCTGGGTCTGGCCTCGGCTGATGTCGCACTTTACCCGACGTCAGAGCGTCTGGGGTATAAAAGCATCAGCCGACGCCATTTTCCTCAGTTTTTCTTGCCCCAGGTGCCAGGTGCCCTCTAAGGCAGGCTAAAATTTGGAGAGATGCATTTTAAAAACAAATCCAAACATGCACAGTACTATAAAAACAAATACACCATAATAGATCCCCCCAGCTAGCTATAAGAGGGGTAAGTACCCAAAGGTATACCACAGAGGGGAAGGAGGGAGGGTAAACCTGACTGCAGATGCATACTTATCGGACATCTACATTTATGGTAGGTACAAAACTGTACTATGTCCTTCAAGGATGCATCTGCAGTCATCACATATGGGTAGAATACCATAGCCAATCTGGGGGTGGAGGTACTAAGTAAAGGATGGTGTAGCTAGAATACCCTGCAGGACTGCCGTAGCAAAGCCTGCTCTGGATCTGGAGTATAAAGGTAAATTGTAATGCTTGGCAAATGTATGCACGGAGCTCCATGTAGCAGCTTCTAAAATGTCCTTGGTAGCCACCCCTCTTAGGAAGGCTGTGGAGGTGGCTGTGGCTCTCGTGGAATGAGGTCTAATGTTAGCTGGCACAGTTTTTCCATGAAAGGAGTAACAAAACAAATGCAATTTCCTATCCATTTTGAAATTGTCTGTTTGGAAATTGCTTTTCCTTGTGCCCCAGCAGCATATGCTACAAACAGCTGGTCAGTCTTTCTGTAACTTTTAGTTCTGTCCAAGTAGTAGCAAAGTACAGTTTTGTACCTACCATAAATGTAGATGTCCGATAGATATGCAACTGCAGTCATAACATATGGGTTGTCCTGCCTCAGGCAGCCCTCGGTCGGCCGGATTCCAAAGTCTGGGTCCGACGTCGGCTGATGTCGCATTTCTCTCCGACGTCAGAGCGGCTGGAGTACATAAGCATCAGCCGACGCCATTTTCTTCAGTGTTTCTTGCCCCAGATGCCAGGTGCCCTCCAAGGAAGGCTGTAATCAAATTGGAAGACAAAAACAGGATTCCAGACAAATAAATGAGCAATAAACAGATGCACCATAACAGATATCCCCAGCTTAGAGAAACAGGGATAGGAGTGGACCCTAGGCATAGAGGGGTATGGAGGGAGGGAAAATCCGACTGCAGTTGCATATTTATCGGACATCTACATTTATGGTAGGTACAAAACTGTACTATGTCCTTCAAGAATGCAACTGCAGTCATAACATATGGGTAGAATACCATAGCTTAGCTGGGGGAGGAGGAATGCTCTAGGAAAAAGATGGTGTGGCAATCAAACCCGGCAGGACTGCCGAAGCAAAGCCTGCTCTGGATCTGGAGTATAGAGGGAGATTGTAGTGTTTGGAGAATGTATGCACTGAGCTCCATGTAGCAGCTTCTAGAATGTCCTTAGTAGGCACCCCTCTTAAGAATGCTGTAGAGGTGGCTGTAGCTCTGGTGGAATGTGGTCTGACATTGGCTGGAACAGTCTTTCCATGAAAGGAATAACAGAATCTGATGCAATGTCCAATCCATTTTGAAATAGTCTGTTTTGAAATTGCTTTTCCTTGGACTGCAGGGGCGTAAGCTACAAAAAGTTGTTCAGACTTCCTACTGGTCTTGGTTCTGTCCAGGTAGTATCGAAGTTGTCTGTGAATGTCCAAGGTATGTAACAGTCTTTCCCCCTTATTCTCAGGATTGGGGAAGAAAGCAGGCAGATGAATAGCTTGATTTAAAGAAACCCTAGATACCACCTTTGGCATAAAAGTAGGGTTGGTCCTTAATGAAACCCTGTCTCTGTGAAAAATTATGAACGGTGGTATTGCCATTAGGGCCTGTAGTTCCGAAACCCTTCTTGCTGAGGTAATTACCAACAGGAAAGCTGTCTTCCATGAGAGAAATTGCAAGTCAACTGAAGCTGCTGGCTCAAATGGAGGTCGAGTCAGTTTTTCTAGGACAAAATTGAGGTCCCAGGCTGGCACTGGAGCCTTTCTTGGTGGCTTAATGTTCTTGATTCCCCTGAGGAATTGCCTTAGCAAAGGATGTGAAAAGACAGGCGGGTCAGTGTTATATCTAGCTGAAATAGCTGATGCATGTATCTTTATGGAAGAATATGAGAGTCCATTCTTTAGCATATCTGCCAAATATTCCAGGATGAGTGGGATGTTCAATAATGATGCATCATGTCCCTTGCTGGTATTCCAAATGCTGAATCTCTTCCATTTTGCTAAGTAAACCTTTCTGGTGGATGGTCTTCGAGCCTCTGTTAGTATCCGCTGAACTTCCTTGGAGAGAGATAGGTTGAGGTTATTCATGGGATCTCCCAGGCTGTTAGCTGCAGTGTCTGAAGGCTTGGATGCACTGTTTTGAAGTTGCGTTGAGTCAAAAGTAGAGGCCATTGGGGAAGGGCCCACTTCTTGGTGTGACATATGCTCCGTAGTCGCGGATACCAGTGTTGTCTTGGCCAGTCCGGGGCTATTAGGATCCCCTTGGGTCTCTCTGCTTTGATCTTTAGTAATACTGAGGTCATCAGTGGCAGAGGTGGGAATGCATAGATTTTTAGGAAGTTCCAGTTGAATGAGAGAGCATCTATTTTCCAAGCTTGTGGATGGTATGTCCTTGAGCAGAATTTTTGTAGATGATAATAGGTCTACTTCTGGCCTGCCCCATGTCGAAGTGAGCTGTGTGAAGATCTTCGGATGTAACCTCCACTCGTGTGGATCTGTGAAATTCCTGCTCAGGCTGTCCGCCAGCACATTGTCTTTGCCTGGAACAAACTGGGATTGTAACTGAATGTTTAGGGCTCAGTGATTTTTCCCAAAGATGCATTGTCAGTCTGCAAAGGGGGTAAGAATGGGTGCCCCCTTGCTTGTTTATATACCACATCACAGTGGTGTTGTCTGTCCGTATCAGTAAATGGCCTTGCTGAAGTTAATGTTGAAAGGCCTCTATGGCATGCATTACTGCCAGCATTTCCTTTTGGTTTATATGCAGATGTGTTTCCTTTGGAGACCACTGTCCTTGTATACACCTGCCTTCCATGTGTGCCCCCCATCCAAGGTCTGTGGCGTCTGTGGTCATGGTCTGTGTTATCTGTGGTTTTTTGAATGACATACCTGTGTTTGCCTGGCTTACCGAGGCCCACCATAGGAATTCCTTTTGTAGGCATGGAATGAGCGGTATGGTTGTCTCTAAGTTGTTGCTGTGCTGAGACCATAGGCTTTTTAGGTACCATTGAAGCTTTCTCATGTGTAGTCTTGCTAATGGAACCAGGAGAATGCAGGATGCCATGTAACTCAGGGCCTGTAGGAATCTCCTTGCAGTCATCTGGGTAAGTTTTGCCAAATCTTTGAAATAATGAGTTAACTTCTCTTGCTTGTCTTCTGTTAGGTAAGCCATTTGAGAGGCTGTGTCTAATTTGGCTCCTAAGAAGATTATTTGCTGGGATGGCTGAAGTCTTGACTTTTGGAAGTTGACTGTGTATCCCAGAGCTTGAAGTAATCGTATGACATAGTCCAAGTTTTTTGTCAACATCAATTTGTCGTCCGCTTGTATGAGGCAGTCGTCCAGGTGCGGGTAAATTTGGATCCCCTGGAGCCTGCAATGAGCAATTACTGAAGCCAGGCATTTTGTGAATACTCTGGGCAGTAGATAAGCCAAATGGCAATGCTGAGAATTGATAATGCTCTGGCCCTGCAAGAAATCTGAGGTATCTTCTGCAGCTGTGTCTGATAGGGACATGCAGGTATGCCTCCTTGAGGTCCAGAGTAATCAGCCAAGACCCCTTGCCCAGCATGGGAAGGAGTTGCTGTAGAGTCAGCATTCTGAACTTTGGTACTATGAGAAAGGTGTTTAATGCGGACAAATCCAGTATTGGTCTCCATTGAGATTCTTTTCTTGGAACAAGGAACAGTCTTGAGTAAAACCCCTGGCCTTGTTCTTGTCGTGGAACTCTTTCTATTGCTTTCATCCGAGTCAGCAGAGAGATTTGCTTGATAGCCTCTGCCCTCTGGTTTTGTGGTAGGTTTGGCATGCCTTGTTTTCTTGGTAAGGTATGAAAATGGAACCTGTAACCTCAGTCTATAATGTCCAAAATCCATTTGTCCTTTGTCAATCTGTGCCAATTGTCTGCAAACAGAGATAATTTCCCGCCCAAGGGAGCTTCTATTTGTTCCCTGGTAGGCGGAAGTAGAGGAAAGTCATTGAGACTGTGGCTATGGGGCAGGTGAAACCCGTGTCACTTCTTTGGTTTGCTGGCTGCCATTGTCGTCCCCTGTAAGGACCTCTGTATTGTCCTCTTCCTCGGCCACGTCTGTTTTTACCCCTTTGAAATTTTTCAGGATTAGGAAAGGACCAGTTTTTTGAAGGCCAATTCCTACTGAATCTGGGGGGTTGAACCTGGAGGAAATCTTTCACCGTCTGAACTGATTTTGCTTTTTCCTCGATGGACTTTAACACATCCTTAGCATTAGCACCAAAAAGCTTGTTCTTTTCCAAAGGTGCATCCAGAAGTTTTGCCTTTACATGATCTGGTAGAGGTTGATCTTTTAACCATGCATGACTACGAATGACTGCCCCTGTCATAGCTGCCCTACATGAAGCTTCCAGTGCATCATATCCACACTGCAGGAAGTGATTGCTTACTTGCTGAGAGTTGTGTACAGCTTCCTGCAAAGACTTCCTGTCTAAAGGATCAGGAGAGGCCAATGTTTTCTGTAAATCTTCTAACAGGAAATCCTGATATTGTAACATATGAAAAAGGCAATTCAAAGCTCTCATAGATAAAGTAGTGGAGGTGTAAACCTTTTTACCCTATCTCTCTAATGACCTAGCTTCCCTGTTGGAGGGCAAAGGATTTTTAGAGGTGGAAGCTGAAACACCTTTAGGTCCCTGAGAAATAGTTTCCAAATCAGCAGTATGGGCCCTGAATAAATGGGAATGTGTTTCTGGGACCCTGTAATACCTGTCCGGCTTAGCTGGAGCAGGAGGAAGAGAATCAGGGGTAACACTAGAGTCAGAATATAAATCATCCAAAACATCAAGCACAGGAGGAATAGCTAAGGGCCTGTGCTGGGGCTTTTTAAGGAAAGTTCGAAGGCGCTTTCTGGAATCAGAATATTCCTGGCCTCGCCACTTGAGATGTTCCCTCATGGTATGCAGAACTTCCCCAAAAGAAATATCCTCAGGAGGGGAGGCCGAGGGGATGGAATCCTCTGCATCCGAGTCCTCATAGGTCTGGAAGAGCTCTTCCTGGCCATCAGAGTGGACAGAGTCCTCAGAATCTTCATCTGAAGGAATAGGGTCAGAGGGTTCAACCCGGGGCCTTTTATCAGAAGGAGGCTGGGATCCTCTCTCAGGATGGGCCTGTGAACCTCTAATCATAGAAATTAAGTCAGCAGCCATAGTCATAATTTGTGTCTCTGGAGTAGGCTGAGGTAAGGCTTTAGCAGTAAGATGCTTGGTCTTGCTGGCTGCCTTAGCCCTAGTGTAGGCCTTAATAGACATGGCCATAGGAGGCCTGGCAGCTCCACGTGCAGGAGTGAACTTATCTACAGCAATGGTCTCGGGCATTTCCTCGGTTTCGGTATCCGGAGGAAAATCAATAACTGGCGGAGTGATATCCGGAATCGGAGTCGTCGGTAATGCGGTGTCTTCGGTTCGCAGAGGTGGAATAACCGTCTCAGGGGGAACCGGAGCACTCGCGGTAGGTTTTGGCGTGGAGTCGGTGGTAGACACGGGCCGAGGATGTCGGTCCCGGTCTTTACGTTTCTTGGGAGTTTGCGATGTCGGAAGTTCCGACGGCATTGTATAAGCAAATTTTTCGCCGAAAAAATCTTCAGCGAACTCCGCCCGGCGCCTGAGAGTGCGCTTGTTGAAGCGAGCACAGGCTACACAGGCCGAGACGTCGTGGTCTGGGCCAAGGCAAGGAAGACAGTAAGAGTGGAAATCCTTATGAGGTATTTGTTTACCACAAGAAAGACAATTGTTAACTTTTCTGACATCGGCTGAGGCAAGAAAAGGTCCCCAACGGGGTACTTAGCTTTTTTGATGACTTCGGAATCGAAGAATACAGGAGCTGACCGACCGGCACTTGCGAACTGCTTCTGCTTCGGGCACCGCGCGGCAAGAAAGACTGAAGAAAATGGCATCGGCTGATGCTTATGTACTCCAGCCGCTCTGACGTCGGAGAGAAATGCAACATCAGCCGACGTCGGACCCAGACTTTGGAATCCGGCCGACCGAGGGCTGCCTGAGGCAGAAAAACCCATATGTTATGACTGCAGTTGCATTCTTGAAGGACATCTGTCTGTGTATGTCCAGGGTGTGCAGAAGTTTCTCCCCTTTATTTTGTGGTTGTGGGAAGAATGTAGGCAAGTGAATAGCTTGGTTCAAAGATACCCTGGATACCACCCTTTGGCATAAATGTAGGATTGGTTCTCAATGAAACTCTGTCCTGATGAAAGATAAGGAATTACTGTACTGCCATTAGAGCTTGTAACTCAGATACTCTTCTTGCTGAGGTTATGGCCAGAAGGAAGGCAGTTTTCCAAGACAGAAACTGTAGATCTGCAGATGCTGCTGGTTCAAAGGGAGGAAGTGTTAGTTTTTCCAACACGAAGTTAAGGTCCCAAGTAGGTAGAGGTGGTTTCCTTGGAGGATTGATTTTTTTGATTTCTCTTAGAAACTGTCTCAGGAGAGGATGAGAGAAGACAGGTGGATCAACATTGTATTCTGCTGAAATTGCTGAGGCATGTATCTTAATGGAAGAGTAAGACAGGCCGTTGTGGAACAATTCTGCCAAATATTCCAGTATATGTGCCATGTTCTTCACTGTCGTATCTAGGCCCTTTGTTGTGTTCCAAGTGTGAAATCTTTTCCATTTTGCTGAATATGCCTTCCTTGTGGAAGGCCGGCGAGCTTCCATAATAATATCCTTCACTCTCTGGGATAGCTTATCCTGAGGAGGAGTCATGGTATTTTCCCGGCAGTTAGCTGCAAGGTTTTCAGGTTGGAATGCAGAGTCTTGAAATTGTGCTGTGTCAGTAGAAGTGACCATAGGGGGAGAGGCCACGGTTTCGTCTGTGACATGCTCTTTAACAGTGGGTACCAGTGCTGTCTTGGCCAGTTTGGAGCTATCAGAATCACTCTGGGCTGCTCTGTTCTGATCTTCAGTAAGACCTTGGTAATCAATGGGAGAGGTGGAAAAGCATACACTGTTAGAGCTTTCCAGCTGAAAGAGAGAGCGTCCACTTTCCATGCTTGTGGGTGGTATGTCCTTGAGCAGAATTTCTTCAGTTGATGATTGCGGGGGGATGCGACCAGATCTATTTCCGGCCTTCCCCATGATTGTGTTATGAGTAAGAAGATGTCTGGGTGCAGCATCCACTCGTGTGCATCCATGGTATTTCTGCTTAAGCTGTCTGCCAGTATATTGTCTTTCCCTGGCACGAACTGGGACTGCAGCTGTATACTGAGTTTCAAGGAAAGTTCCCATAGATTCATTGCCAGTCTGCAAAGAGGGTAGGAATGGGTGCCTCCTTGCTTGTTTATGTACCACATAACTGTGGTGTTGTCTGTCCTTATGAGTAGGTGGCCTTGATGAAGAAAAAGTTTGAAGGCCTCGATTGCGTGTATCACTGCCAGCATTTCCTTTTGGTTTATGCGCATGCGCAGCTCTCTTTGTGACCATAGCCCTTGGATACATCTGCCCTCCATGTGTGCTCCCCAACCTTGGTATGAAGCGTCCGTAGTGATGGTTTGGTTGGCTCTTGGCTTGCTGAAGGGCGACCCACTGTTCGACTGGCAGGCTTGAGCCCACCACAGAAATTCCTTTTGAAGGCATGGAATGAGTGGGATCAAAGTTTCTAAACTGTGACTGTGCTGAGTCCATAAACTCCTTAGGTACCATTGTAATTTTCTCATATGCAGCCTTGCTTGTGGAATCAGAAGAATGCAAGATGCCATGTAACCCAGGGCCTGCAGGATTTTCCTTGCAGTCAGCTGAGTTTGTCTTGTCAGATTCTTGAAGTAATCCGGTAGTTGTTTTTGTTTTTCTTCAGTGAGAAAGGCCATTTGGGTGGTTGTGTCTAGATCCGCACCCAGAAAGGTTATTCTTTGGGATGGAACAAGTCTTGATTTGTGGATGATGACTGTATATCCCAAGGCCTGCAGTAGGTGGATGGCATAATCCAAGTCCTTTAACAAAGTTTGCTTGCTGTCCGCTTGTATAAGGCAGTCGTCCAGATATGGGTAAATTTGAATCCCCTGAAGTCTGCAGTGTGCAATTACTGATGCCAGGCATTTCGTGAATACTCTGGGCGCAGTAGATAAGCCAAAGGGCAATGCTGAGAATTGATAATGCTCTGACCCTGCAAGACATCTGAGGTGTCTTCTGCAACTTTGTCTGATAGGGACATGCAGGTATGCCTCCTTGAGGTCTAGAGTGACCAGCCAAGACCCCTTGCCCAGCATGGAAAGGAGTTGCTGTAGAGTCAGCATTTTGAATTTTGGCACAATGAGGTAAGTATTCAGTGCGGACAAGTCGAGAATAGGCCTCCATTGATTTTCTTTTCTTGGAACAAGGAATAATCTGGAGTAAAATCCTTGGCCTTGTTCTGAAAGAGGTACCTTTTCTATAGCTTTCATTTGTATTAAGTTGGAAATTTGTTTCAAAGCCTCTGCCCTCTGATTTGGTGGCAGGTCTGGCATGCCTTTTCTTTTTGGCAATGTGTGGAACTGGAACCTGTATCCGTTGTCTATTATTTGCAGTGTCCATGTGTCCCTTGTAATTCTGTGCCAATTTTTTGAAAATAAAGAAAGCTTTCCGCCCAAAGGTGCTTCTAATTGAGCCCTGGTCGGTGGAGTCAAAACAAAGTCATTGAGTCTGTCCTGGTGTAGCAGTTGTAGTTCCTGCACTACCTCTCTGCTGGGGAGGCTGCCATTGACGGCCTCTGTAGGAGCCTCTAGCTTGCCCTTTACCTCTGGCACGCCTATTCCTGCCTCTCTGAGATCTGTCTGAGTCCGGAAAGGACCAATTCTTAGTAGGCCAATTTCTGCTGAATCTCGGTGGTTGGACTTGCAGAAAGTCTTTGACTGTTTGCACAGATTTTGCCTTTTCTTCAAATTTCTTTAAGACCTCTTGAGCCGTGGAACCAAATAATTTTTGCTTTTCCATAGGAGCATCCAAAAGCTTAGCTTTAACATGGTCTGGCAGAGATTGTTCCTTCAGCCAGGCATGCCTACGTATGACTGCACCTGTCATAGCTGACCTACATGAAGCTTCCAATGCATCATAACCACACTGCAAGAAATGGTTACTAACATGCTGGGAGTTATGTACCAGATCCTGAAGGGACTTGCGATTAAGGGGTTCAGAAGAAGACAGTTTCTTATGCAATTCATCTAACAAATACTCTTGGTACTGTATCATATGAAATTGACAATTTAATGCCCTCATGGAAAGAGTTGCAGAAGTATACACTTTTTTTACCCCATCTCTCTAAAGCTCTGGACTCCCTTTCAGAAGGTAGAGGATTTCTAGCAGTGGCAGCTGCAACCCCTTTTGGGTCCTGGGAAATAGTTTCTGGATCAGCAGAGTGAGCCTTGTACAGGTGTAGATGAGAGTCCGGGACCCTGTAGTACCTATCAGGTTTGGCAGGAGCCGGAGGGAGAGAGTCAGGGGTTGTACTAGCATCAGAGTACACATCATCAATGACATTCAAAACAGGAGGTATAGCTAAAGGCCTATGCTGAGGTAAATGTAAAAAGGTCCTTAATCTCTTTCTAGAATCAGAGAATTCCTGACCCTGCCATTGAAAATGTTCTCTGAGTGTAATGTCTCTCCAAAGGAAAACTCTTCAGGAGGGGAGGCCGAGGGAATAGATTCTTCAGCATCAGAATCCTCGTAGGCCGAATAAGCCTCCTCCTGGTGGTCTGACAGAGTAGAGCCATCAGAGGACTCATTTGAGGAGTGGGGGTCAGAGGGCTCAACCCTGGGCCTTTTGTCTGGAGGTGGTTGCGAGCCCCTGTCCGGATGAGGTTGAGAACCTCTAATTAAGGAGATGAGATCCTCTGCTAAGCTAAGAATCTGTGAGCCAGTAGAGGGTCTCTGAGAGGTAACCTTGGGAGGCAAAGCTTTAGAAAGTTTAGCAGCTTTAGCCCTAGAGAAAGCCTTAATGGACATGGATGCAGGAGGTCTGGCTGCACCACGTGCAGGAGTAGATTTGTCTAAAGGAATGGTGTCGGAAGGTTCCTGGACACCAGTTTCAGAAGGTAATTCAATAACCAACTCGGCCGGGGCCTCCGGGGCCGAGGTAGTCGGTTGTGCGGTTTCGGTAATCGGAAGTACCAAGGACTCTGTTTCAGCCGAGACCGAGACACTTGCGGTAGGCCTGACCGTGGTTTCAGCCGAAACCGCGGCCCGCGTGTGTCAGTCCTTGTCCTTCCGTTTCTTAACTAAATGCGAAGTCGGAGTCTCCGACGGCATCTTGTAAGCAAAACTAGCCCCAAAGAATTCCTCTGCAAACTCCGACCGACGTCTAAGAGTTCATCGGTTGAAGGAAGCACAGGCTGAACAGGCCGAGACGTCATGGTCTGGGCCTAGGCAGTAAGAGTGGAAATCCTTATGAGGTATTTGTTTCCCACAAGTTAAACAATTATTAACTTTATCTGACATCGGCTGAGGCAAGAAAGAGTCCCCAACGGGGTACTTAGCTTTTACGAAGTCTTCGGTAGCTGAATCACAGGAGCTGGCCGACCGGCACTTGCGAACTGCTTCTGCTTTGGGCACCACGCAGCAAGAAAGACTGAGGAAAATGGCGTCGGCTGATGCTTTTATACTCCAGACGCTCTGTCGGGGAAAGTGCGACATCAGCCGAGGCCAGACCCAGACTTTGGAATCCGGTCGACCGAAGGGCTGCCTGAGGCAGGACAACCCATATGTGATGACTGCAGATGCATCCTTGAAGGACATCAGATTTTTTTAGTTCTAGAGTGGAGTTTTTCTTTAAAAGGAAAATATATGTATACTGCACAAGGATAACAGAAACTGTTCCCATGGCTTGTTTTCTACCAATGTACGTAAATGCATGATGCAACTTAAAATGTGATGTTAAATGTTAAAAAAATATACTTACTTGACTTCCTGAGCAGCAGGGCTGGCAATAAGGGAGGAGGAATCTAGTCAAAATGTTTGGTACTGGCCATTGCTTTTCACTTTTTTTGTAAGCTTATATTTTCAGATAGGTGGAGTAGCCAAAGCATCATTTCCTTCCTAGCTACCTAAATAGGGGCAGGAAGGAGGGTATACACACTGCAGCAGTGATTCAAATACTTTAACATCTACTGTTATGCAGTACTACTATGTTCTTTAAAAGGATAACTGCTGCAGTAAGACTACTTATTCACTGAAACAGTACTAAAAGCAGTTGGTGCCTTAGTAGGGTGGTGGCTGTCATAACAAACCCTATAAAACTACAGAGGTAAACTCTGCCCTGCTCACAAATTGTAGACTCAACTTATTATCTTTGGGAAAGGTATACAGAGAGTCAAAGTGGCTACTTAAAAATACCCTGATTTGATAAACTTCTGACGAAGGCTGATGTAAGTACTGCTGCCAGGTTGAGTGGGATTTCTAGAAGAGACTGGATATTTTAAATATTAATTCCATAACACAAAATGATGCATCTGAACAGGCATCATGAAAGGGGGTTTGCTTGGATACTGGCCCCTCTTTTTTTGTCTGCCATAAAAATACAAAAAATGACCTGCCTGAAATCCAGTTCTCTTCAAGAATAGTACTTTAGATTATATGGGTCTGTGTCACTTGACTGAATGCTCAATTTGATTGAACCCCCATGGTCGAACTCACTTGACTAGAAATTCATTTGATTTAAAAGTGTAGAAGTCTATAGGAAGTATACGATGGTATCAGTTCTTATCATAGGAAATATTAGGGAAGCAAGTTTAACAGTGTTGAGGACTGTAATGGTCAGCATCATGTTGCACCCCCAGATGTGTAGACAGAGGTTTGTGCTCCAGCACTGACTCACTGTGTGTGGTACTTCTATTTTCCTTGTGGATGTGTGACCATGGAGTTGCTATATAAAAGTAAGGGGAATATGCTGGTGTGTGTGTGAGTGTGTGTGCGTGTAGGGTTACCCCCACCTATAAAAACATTTTGTATGGTTTTTACTGTGGAGGTTTTCAAGTCAAATAGATTTGACATTTGAGGTTCAGTCAAATGACAAACCAATAGTATGAGTGCGTGTGTGTGTGTGTGTGTGTGTGTGTGTGTGTAGATATGTATATATACACATATGTATATATGTGTATATATAGATATATATATATATATATATATACACACACACACACACACACATATATATATATATATATATATATATATATACACACACACACACACACACACACACACACACACACACACACACGCACACAAAAAAGGGCAACAGCTTCTCCATCTTAGTCTGTGGGTCTGGAAAACAGGAAGATGAACAGTTTGACTGAATGTCAACTCACAGCAAACTTCAAGCATGAAGGAAAGGTTGGTCCTGAGGCTTGCCCTGTCCATAAGAAACACTGTGTAAGGCTCTGAATGATGGATTGCAGTTCAGTGATCCTTCCAACCACAGGGATTGCTTCCAAAATTATGTTTTTTTTTGTGAAGAAATAAGTGCCACAGAGCGCTTAAAAAATGACATGGTTACTTTTTGGTCACAAAATTAAGATCGTATGGCCCCTTGACAGGTATGAAGTAACTGCTTTACCTTATTGCAAGATGACCTTGGGCAGGGAGTGACAGAGCACACAGGAATGGCAGAAAGTTGTGCATTGAAAGATAATACAAAAGGTCACACTAAAAAAAATGTATTGAGCACTTCAAAAAATACAAGCTCTGAAGCCTAGAATCACGGACTTGCTTTAGATCTCCCCTACTCAGAGATGAAATTTCCTGGTGCTGGGCTTTTTGACCTCCTGCTGAATGCTGAAAACATTCAAAGACTGGTCATCAAAACTTATTTTGCTGATATTTTTGCTGATATACATACTGCCAACCTGAGGTTGCTGAGAATGGTGTATAACAGACTCTCCAACCTCTTGATTTAGACGGGTGTAGAACTGTGAAAGCTGGACTGCTCCCAAGCACTAATGAGATACAGCAGCTGGAGAGCAAGGCTGCTTTGGCTCAAAGCAATCTACCAAAATGAGCTTGGTTCTCTTTTTCCCAGCTTTTTGTTAGTATCAAGAAAGACATGGGGAGGCCAAAAGAACGTAGCCAAGCTCACAGGATGGTGAAAGCATTCACTAGACATGCTGCATTGCATTAGTACCTGGATTAAAATTGTTTTACATGACAACTGTGCTCTGATGCAAAATGTCCACTAGGACATACTCCCACCGCTGTGTGTTATGAAAAGATCACTGGATTCATTCATCACTTGACTGTTTTTGGAAGAGGTTCTGTTAAACATATCCACCATTTTTAATGTAGAAGGCCTATAGCTGGAGTCCCAACCATTAAGCTGTTTCCCACACAATCATAGCCCATCTGCATTGCTAGTGGGAATGGTTACCCCCTGCTCACTTATTAAACATCTGATTGCCAGACTGCCTTGAATTCTCTCATGGTTAAAATTAGGATCAACAATGTATCTGCTCCTTGATGATATTGGTGCAAGTCCTACTTACCAGATACAGCACATCCATGGTGAGGGACAGTGCACTTTCTATGGTCTTGAAAGAAATACCCTGGCTGATTATCACCTGATAAGGGCACCAAGTAAGCTCCTGCTTTGCATTAAGGAATATGTAACATAATGCTATATGGATAAGGAGAGGCTCTCAACAGAATTCTTAGGTAACAGTAGTTTTTTTCCTCATAGGGAGTTTGCTTAGGGGTAACATCTGAATGGAAGCCAAATAGTCTAACGCTTTCAGATCATCCGAGTGGAAATGGATGTTCTTGGGTCACATCTACAAAGACTTCCCTAAGCGAGTCATCTGTCATAGATTAAGACCAGCTTGCACAGCTACAAACTTAAAACCATACCTCTCCACCTCATACTGCAAGACTATCTGGACAAAGCCTGACAAAACAGTGGGGGGGGGCCCAAAAAGTAGGGATACATTTTAAATATTCCTCTTATAAACTTAGAAAGTTGCTAGAGTAACAGAAAAATAAGTTATGTACCTACCATAACGTTCCATGTTAGTTGTCTTCATCTCGCCTTCTTCTTGCTGGTTGGGATCAGAGCCGATCCTCAGCTCCGACTCGGCCATCTTCTAAAGCTCGAGAGCTGTTTACAGGCTTGAGGCTACCCCTTATCCCATGATGCCTAGCGCTAGCTACCCAGATCTCATTTGTAATAGCTAACCCCAGATTCAACCAGAGAAACAACCTACCCAAGAACAGGTTGAGCATACCTATCATACTCTCTAAGTCAGTAAAGGAAACAAACCATAGAACACTCAGCCAGTGAAACCAAAACTCCTCTCGATCCAACAGGACAGGGGGACGGAGGGTGGGACGCAAGAAGGAAGGCGAGATGAAGACAACCAACATGGAACGTTATGATAGGTACACAACTTCTTTATGTTAAGTTGTCTATCTCGCCTTTGTTCTTGCTGGTTGGGACAGCGTCCCTAGCACCTACAATCCTGGGCAGCTCATTGGAACAGACTCTTCAGAACAGTGGAACCAAAGTCAGCTCTGCTCCTGGAGACCATATCTAGTTTGTAATGAGAAATAAAGATATAAAGATTTGCCCATGTGGCAGCTGCACAAATAGAATCCATGGGAAACCTAGATTGGAAGGCTACAGAGGTGGCCAAAGCCCTAGTAGAATGACCTTTCGGTTTGATAGGCAAGTCTTTATTTCTCAATTGAGAAATGAAGGGAATAATGTGAGACAACCACCTGGATAAGGTCACTTTGGAACCTGGGAGACCCTGTTTGCCTAGAGCATAGGAAAGGAATAGTTGGTCCGACTTCCTTGTATCCTTGGTCCTATGCAAGTAAAAACGCAATTGTCTATGAACATCCAATTGGTTTAATTTGTATTCTGCCTTGTTGGTGTGGTTAGGGAAAAACACAGGAAGGTCTATAGATTGGTTCAAATTATTTTCGGAGCAGACTTTCGGAAGGAAAGATGGATTAGTCCTCAGAGCAACCCTATCCTTATGAAAAAACAAGTATGGAGGACGAACACATAGTGCCTGAAGTTCAGAGACGTGTCTGGCTGATGTAATAGCCACAAGAAAGAGTGTTTTCCAAGACAGGAATTTAATTGAGCAGGATTGCTGCAGGTTCAAAGGGGGGCATAATTAAACAGGTTAGTATCAAATTAAGGTCCCAAGGAGGAGGGGGATCTCTCACTGGAGGTCTGAGGAGAGAAGTCCCTCTTAGAAAGGCTTTACAGAGCTTATGAGACATAATGTTTGAATTAGACAACCAACATGAAAGTTAGAAATGGCTGCCAATTGAACCCTGATTGCAGCAGAAGCGGACTCAGAATGAAAGAGTTGTGCTAGGAACTTCAAAATTTCGTGGACTGGGGCTGAAAAGGGATCTATGTTCCTAGCCTCTGCCCAACAAGAAAAACGTTTCCATTTACTAGCATAAGTTTTTCTAGTCGTGGACTTGTGAGCTGACACAACAATCTCGCACACAGCCGGGGATATACTCGGAAGCCTGGCTAGGGTTGGAATTGTTGCAACCAAGCTGTGAGCTGGAGTGTTTGAAGGGCTTGATGCAACCCACCTGACTGATGAATCAGCAGGTCTGGAATGGGATCCAGAGTCCAGGGCTGCTCGAGAAGGTAATGATGCAGGAACGGAAACCATATCTGTCGAGGCCAGTAGGGGGCAATGAGGATCATTTTGCAACCCAACGATATAGCTTTCTGTATGAACTTCGGTATCAGGGGAAACGGAGGGAAGGCATAAAGGAGTCCCTGAGGCCAATCGTGGACTAGAGCGTCTCTGGGAGAGTGACCTGGAAGCGGAAGAATGGCGAAGTAGTTGCTATATTTGCTGTTGAAAGGGGTGGCAAAAAGATAGCTGCAAGGCCGTCCCCATTTGCAGAAGATCAGATCCGCAACTACCTGATTCAGAGACCACTCGTGAGGCATGAGAATAACTCTGCTGAGCCTGTCCGCTATGACGTTGGACCTCCCAGGAATGTGCGTTGCAATCAGAAATGGTTGGGAGAAAATCGCCCACTGCCAGAGTCTGTTTCTCGACATAGGGGATAGGACCTGGTTCCGCTCTGCTTGCTGATGTACCACACCACTGACATGGTGTCCGTTTGAATTGCAATGGTCCCAGAAGGGGGAGAGTCCTGAAGAGCTTGCAATGCTAGGAGCACGGCTCTCATTTCTAGGACGTTTATATGCAGATGGTACTCGTGAGGCTGCCAAGTGCCTTGGACTGTCCTGCCCTGATAATGCCCCCCCCACCCTATCAGGGAGGCGTCTGTGGTCACTGTGGCCACCGGAGGGGGCTGAATGAAGGGTCTGCCCTGAGACACTAGTGGGGAGACCATCCACCAGGAAAGGTGCCTTTTGCATGCTTCTGTAATCATGATCATGTGAGACATGGGCAGCTGTTGGAAAGACCATTGTGTGAACAGAAGCCACTGAAGGATTCTCATGTGAAAGCGGGCCACAGGGATTAGAAGAATTGCCATTGCCATGGAACCCAGAGTTTGAAGGACGAACCTGACTCTGATCCTTTTGCTCTGTATTAGAATTTGAACTTGCTGGCGAATTGTAGACACCCTGTCTGGCGGCAGTCTTGCGGACATGTTCCTTGTGTCTAAGTCTGCTCCTATATAGGTAATAGATTGACAGGGCAACAAGGCAGATTTTTCGAAGTTTATTGTGATGCCTAGTTGGGAGCAGATTGTGATTATGTAGTCCCTGGCTTGGAGAAATTGATGCCTGGTAGTAGCAGTGAGGAGCCAATCGTCTAGATATGGAAACACCTGGAATCCTCGACGTCTCAGGTGAGCCGTGGCCACTGCCATACATTTGGTGAACACCCTGGGGGCTGTGGTGAGACCAAAGGGCAGAGCTCCGAACTGGTAATGACTGGCTCCCAGCCGGAAGCGAAGGACTCTCCTGGAGCGCCTGTCCATTTTGATGTGGTAGTACGCATCCTGAAGATCTATGGAGCACATCCAATTGTCCTGACCCAGAAAGGGTAGAATGGACTGTAGCGTGACCATCCGAAACTTTGTTCTTTGAACAGACTTGTTTAGTCTGCTGAGATCCAGAATCGGTCTACAGTCCCCCTGTCTTTTTTGGTACCAAAAAGAACCTTGAATAAGTTTTGGATCCGTGTTGGTCTGCCGGGGCTTCCTGGATGACTCTTTTCTCTAGCAGTCTTGAAACTTCTATGACTGCTTGGTCCCTCAAATTGGGTGGAACATCTGGAAAAGATTTGCTCGAAGGAAAGAGGGGTTGAGAGAAGGGAATTTTGTAACCCATCTGTCTTGTGTTAAATTTAGCCAGGCTTTTGGGTACAGTGAAAGTCTTCCGCCGACTGCCTCCAGAGGCGGGCAGCCGGGCAACCCTTCAGGGATGCTGAAAGGGCTTCTCCGAGAAGGATTCTCTGTTGCCCTGGTTCTGCGGACCCCCTCTGCCACGAGGGCGGCGTCTATTGTTATTTCCTCCTCTGCCCCTGGAAGAAAAGTCACTACGTGTGTCAGACGAGGCTCCCTCCGATTTTCTGAACCACATTTTACCACTCTTCTGACCCTTGGGGTATGGTCTGGAAGGAGTAGAAAAACGGACTCCCATGGCAGAGAGTGTCTTGCCTTCTTGCTCACACCTAGTCAAAGTGTCTTTCACCCGTGGTCCAAAAAGAAAGGAACCATCAAAGGGGGTGTTGGTGAATGACGCTCTAAAATGTTCCGCAAAGTTACACAGCCGCATCCATGCATATCTCCTAAGGGCCACACCCGTACCTGCGGCTCTACTCACACCACTGGCTGCATGAGAGATGAGCCTCATGGAGGAGTTGACTATAGAATTAAGGGTCGCCAGCTGGGAAGCCACTTTAGCTTGAGCCCATCAGCTGATGGATCTTGAAGGGAATCTCCGAGCTCTTTAAGGAGATCCCTCTAACGCCGGGTAAAATGGCATAAGTATTTCAGTGACCTCATAGAAAAGGTTGATGAAGCAAACATTCGCTTCCCATATCTGTCCATGGTCCTAGACTCCTTGTTAGGAGGATGGACAGACGAAGAAATTTCCGCTAACTCCTTTTTCGTGGATGCTGCTACCACCATGGCATCAACAGAAACACCTTTCAAAAGGAATTACTTATCCTGGGGTGCTGTAATGAGTTTTCCAGGTCTCCTCGGAGTTGGTTCCACTGTATCCGGAGCTGACCAAGCATTTCGAGCCACCACTGACATAAGTGGATCGAAAGGCGGAGAAACCCAGGAGGTGGAAGGTCGGGAACCGAACGCATCCAGGAATACAGACTCATCCTCAGTAGGGGCTAGGGGATTCCAGTTCCCCCTCTGCTTAAGCATTTCGAGGATGTCCGAAAAGGAAACATCTTCAGAGGGGGATCTCGGGGACACTTCCAAGTCATCTAAGTCTGTATCAGAAGTGAAAGACTCAGGGGAGTCAATGTGCTTCCTCTTGCACTTCTTCTTACGAGGAGGCTCCTCTGAATGATCAGGGGAGGCCTCGAAAGAAGAGGAAACACCCAATGGGGTGTCCTGGAGCGCCGGTTCCCCACGCTTGGGGTCTGGAGGAGGAGCAGAGGTTGGCACAGGCACTACAGGGGACGGAGCCGATGGGGCCGGTAGTGGAGCTGACTCAGTGGCCAGCACACTCCTCATGACATCGAAGGCATCCCTGCCACGATGCAGAGAAGGCTCCGGTTCACAGGAAATTGGAATCCTTCTCCGCACCTAGGGAGAAGGCTCCGAGGCCGATGTAGGAGCTGAGCTCACCTGAGCCAAAGCTCCAAGAGGGAGAACGGGGCCGGACAAGGGTCCGATGCCACTCGCCCCTACGGAGCCGATGAGGGAGCCCTGGCGCCCAGATCCCTCGACGATAAACGGAGTCGACAACGGAACTGAAGGAGAAAGAGCTATTGGAGCCGACGGTTCCACTACACGAACCCCAACGAACTCCGGCTCTGAGCTCAATGGAGTTGGAGGAGGAACATCGATAGAAGTGGATGGAGATGACACCTGTTGAGGAGGGCTGGACAACATCTTGGCAAGTGCCTGCGACTTAAGCAACCTAGTGACCACTCTCTTCACATCGTGATCCGAGAGCCTAGAGGATTGAGAGGAGTGAGACGACCTGTGACTGCACTCGCTCTGAAGCAGGGGAGACGGAGGAGCCGAATTAATCGATTCTAGAGAGGGTGACCTCAGCCTCTTGTGGCTCCGCGACGGCTCCGAAGTTTCTGATGGAGGGTATAGTCTGAACCAAAGACGGCTCCACACTTGGAGCCGACGATTTTGGGGATTTCACAGGCTGAGTCTTGGCCGGTGAATCCTGGGGCTTTAAAAGGCCCCTAAGAATAAGCTTATTCTTACGCTCCTGCAGAACTCTTGGACTAAATGCATGACAGACAGAGAGTACAGTTTTGTACCTACCATAAATGTAGATGTTCGAGGATCCACATTGCTGCAGTTATAACCTGTGGGTAGTCCGCTGTCCTCGGTCGGCCCGAATACCAAAGTGTTAGGCTGGCGTCGGTCATGGGCGCTCAGAACTGACGTCAGTACGCAGTAGTACTCAAGTGCATGACCGACGCCATATCCTCAGTCTTTCTTGCCCCAGATGTCAGAAGGCCTAAAAAGGAAAGGCCATAGCCAAAATAGAAAATACCCAACAACCAACATAGAGTAAACAATAATTATCCCCAAAAGAAACACAGCAACCCCAAACTATAGAGGGGAAGGAGGGAGGGAAAATAGGACTGCAGCAATGTGGATCCTCGAACATCTACATTTATGGTAGGTACAAAACTGTACTATGTTCTTCGTCTCACATTGCTGCAGTCATAACCTGTGGGTAGAATCCCAAAGCAAAGGTAAAGGGAGGCTGGCAAAACTAAAAAGCATTAGGAGCTGCTAACATGCCCTGTAAAACTGCAGTGGCAAACCCAGCCCTAGACTTGGAATAAAGAGGGAGATGGTAATGTTTAGTAAAAGTGTGCACTGAACTCCAAGTAGCTGCCTCTAAAATATCCTTAGTAGCTACCCCCCTTAAAAAAGCAGTAGATGTGGCAGTAGCCCTAGTGGAATGAGGTCTGATCCCAGCCGGAACATCCTTTCCATGATGAGAATAACAAAAAGCAATACAATGGCCAATCCACTTAGAAATGGTTTGCTTTGAAACAGCTTTCCCTTGTGAACACAAAGCAAAAGAAATAAATAACTGTTGAGTCTTCCTGAACTCTTTAGTTCTGCTCAAATAACAGCGTAACTGCCTGTGAATATCCAAAGAATGCAAGACTTTTTCTCCTTTATTTTGAGGATCAGCATAAAAAGTAGGCAAATGAATTGACTGGTTTAAGGCCACATTAGAAATAACTTTAGGCATAAAAGTAGGGTTAGTACGCAAGGACACCCTATCCTTATGGAATATCAGGAAGGGTTCAACTGCCACGAGAGCCTGTAATTCAGATACCCTCCTAGCAGACGTAATGGCCAACAAAAAAAGCAGTCTTCCAAGACAAAAACTTCAACTCAGATGTAGCTGCAGGTTCAAAAGGAGGTAAAGTAAGCTTTTCCAACACAAAATTGAGATCCCAGGAAGGAGTAGGACCTCTCATTGGGGTCTTATGTTCTTTGCCCCTCTAAGAAATTGTTTAAACAAAGGGTGAGAAAACAAAGGAGGGTCACAATCATAGTGAGCAGAAATGGCTGCAGCATGAACTTTCACAGAGGAAAAAGACAAACCCTTGTCTAATAATTCAGTAAGGTACTGTAGTGTAAAACTCAAATTAGGCACTGAAACATCAAAGCTCTTTGCTGTGCTCCAAAGAAAAAATCTCCTCCATTTATCAGCATAAACTTTTCTAGTACTAGGCCGTCTGGCTTCCAAAATGACATTCAAAACTTGTTGAGGAAGCTGAGACCCCCCCATGATCTAAAACAGAATACGCCAAGCTGTCAGATGCAGGGACTGTACCCTGACATTGAGAAAATGATTGCTTGCCTGGGACAACAGGTGTGGAGTTGGTGGCAAAGGCCAAGGAGGCTCCTGTATTAAACTCCTCAGCAGAGGATACCAGTGCTGTCGTGGCCAATCCGGTGCTATTAGAATCATGCAAGGCTTGTCCTGTCTGACTTTCAAGAGTACCTTGGGAAGGAGAGGCAGAGGAGGAAAAGCATAGACGTGAAGGTTGTTCCAACCGAAAGATAGAGCATCCACTTTCCAAGCTTTTGGGTGAAACATCTTTGTGCAAAATCTTGGCAGTTGGAAATTTAGTGGAGAAGCGAACAGATCTATGTCTGGAGTTCCCCAAGCCACTGTCAATTGTTGGAATACATGAGGATCCAATTTCCACTCGTGGGGATCCACAATTTGTCTGCTCAAAACATCTGCTAAGGAGTTCTGTGCTCCTGGCAGAAACCGTGCTTGAAGAGTGATGTGCAACCTCAGAGCAGTCTCCCACAAAATCATAGCTTGTCTGCAAAGAGGGTAAGAATGGGTTCCCCCCTGCTTGTTGATGTACCACATAACAGTTGTGTTGTCTGTTTGAATCAACACCTGTCCTGGTTGAAGTAGATCCTTGAAGGCCATCAGGGCAAATTGGACTGCTAACATCTCCTTCATGTTGATATGCAAATGCTGTAGTCTGGGAGGTCATGTGTCTTGAATCCATTTCCCATTGAAGTGTGCTCCCCAAGCCAGGTCTGAGGCATCCGTCGTTAAGATCTGACTCGCCTCTGGTCGGGTCACAGAGAGTCCCTTGTTTAGGTGACATTCCTGAGCCCACCACAAGAATTCCCTCTGGATGCAAGGTAATATCTGAATGACAGTGTCCAAATCGTGGCAGTGTTGAGTCCATACATTTTTGAGATACCATTGTAGCTTCCTCATATGCAGTTTGGCATTGGGAAGTACCGGAATGCAAGATGCCATGAACCCCAAGGCTTGAAGGACTGTCCTTGCAGTCAGCCTGGACATTAGGGATAATTGCTGGAAGTACAAGTGAAGTTTTCTTTGTTTGTCCGGGGTCAAAAAGGCCATCTGAGAGGCTGTATACAGTCTCACACCCAGAAAGCACATGTCCTGAGAGGGTACTAGACTGGACTTTGTTTCGTTCACAGAATACCCTAGGCACCTTAAAACTGCCATGACATACTGTAGATGTTGAAGTAACTTGACTTTGTCTTGAGCAAGAATCAGGCAATCGTCCAGATAAGGATAAATTTGTATTCCTCTTAGCCTTAAGAAGGCTATCACAGGAGCCAGGACCTTTGTGAACACCCTGGGCGCAGTAGATAAGCCAAAGGGCAATGCAGAGAACTGATAATGAAAAGTACCAGCCAAAACGCAGGAATCTCCTGCAGCTGGGCCTGATAGGAATGTGAAGATAAGCCTCTTTGAGATCCAGAGTTACCATCCAGTGAGCTTTGCCTAGTAGAGGCAGAAGTTGCTGTAAAGTTAACATCTTGAACTTTGGAATGTCTAGGTATGCATTGAGAATGGACAAATCCAGAATTGGCCTCCAAGTGTTTCCTTTCTTTGGCACAAGGAATAGGCGAGAATAAAACCCCAGGCCTACTTCTGACGGAGGTACCACCTGGATCGCCCCCATTTGTAAAAGTAAAGAAATCTGTTTGTGAGCCTCCAGCCTTTGCTGAGGAGGTACATCCGGCATGCCTTTGAAAGGAGGCAAGGTGTGAAAATAAAACTTGTAGCCTTGATTTATAATGTCCAGCACCCATTTGTCCTGGGTGACCAAAAGCCAATTTTGCTTGAAAAGTGCCAACTTTCCTCCTAGAGGAGCTGCCAGACAGGCAGAGTCTGGCAGCTGGAGATACAGGTCATTGGGTCTGTTTACGAAAAGGCTGACCCCTGCCCTCACCAGAAGATTGTGCAGGAGAACTCCAAGTCCTAGGTCTGAAAGAACCCTGAGCATGAGCTCTGCCCCTACCACGTCTAGACCTGCCCTTAGACTGAAACTCGGAAGAAGGGTAAGACCATCCTTTTGCAGGCCAATTCCTGCTAAACTTAGGGGGCTGCACTTGTAAAAATTCCTTAACCGTCTGCATGGACTTAGCTTTGTCTTCCATTTTTTTCAAAACTGACTCCACAGGAGAACCAAAAAGAACTTCAGATTGTAGAGGAGCATCCAAAATTCGAGCTTTAACATGCTCTGACAAATTTTGATCCTTAAGCCAGGCATGCCTACGAATAACTGAACCAGTGGCAGCCACCCTGGAGGAAGCCTGAAGAGCATCAAAGCCACATTGCAAGGAATGCTTACCAACCTGATCTGAGGCATGAACTAAGTCCTGTAATTCCTTACACTCTATACCCTCAGCTAAAGCATCTACCTTAGATTTCAACTGACCTAACAGAAAGTTCTGATACTTCAGCATATGAAACTGGCAATTTAAAGCCCTCATAGCTAACGTGGAGGAGGTATACACTTTCTTACCCCACCTATCCAAAGCCCTAGAATCTTTATCCAGAGGTACTGGATCCTTAACTACCGAAGCCCTGACACCCTTAGGTCCTTGACTAATAGTTTCTGGGTCAGCTCTAGGACTCTTATACAAATATTTATGAGCCTCTGGAACTCTGTAATACCTGTCTGGCTTGACAGGGGCAGGGGGCAAAGAATCAGGATTAAGAGAAGCTTCAGAAAAAACATCCTGAACAACATCTAAAACAGGGGGAATAGCCAAAGGTCTATGTTGTGGCAAAAACCAAAATTCCCTAAGCCTCTTACGAGAGTCTGAAAAATCCTGACCTTCCCACTTGAAATGCTCCCTCATGGAGTGCAGGGTTTCAGAAAAGGAAAAATCTTCTGGAGGAGAAGCAGAAGGACAGGAATCCTCTGCATCCGAATCAGAATAGGGAGGAAAATCCTGAATGTCCTCAGCTGAAGACTCAGAATAATCTGAGGAATGCTCCAATCCCTCCACATCTGTCTCCACCCTAGGCCTCTTGTCTGGAGGGGGCATAGAACCCCTGATTAAAGTAATCAAATCCTCTGCCATTTTCAACATATGTTTTTTAGGAACAGAGCCCGAAGAACTAGGGCTGATGCCTGTACCAGATAGACCAGGTTTAGCTTTAGCAGGGCCCTTAGTGACAGAAGTAGAAGGCCTAATAACCTTTTGTAATGAAGGGACTACAGAAACTTGAGAAGCCCCCTCGGCCTGACCTAACTCCTGAGAGGCTAGTTCCTGTAAAATTAAAGGTTCCCCCTGTGATTCAGCTGAGACCTCGTCTGGATCCACAGATTCAACTGTAGTTTCCATAGAACCGGCGTCCGTAACGGACGACTCATCCTGTTTAGACTTTAACGATTTATCTTTTCGCTTCTTTGCGGTAGTGGGCGTCGGAGGATCCGACGGCATGTTGTAGTTACACCGCTTACCGAAAACAAGCCTAGCACAATCTAATCTGCGTTTAATGGTGCGCTTATTGAATCTAGCGCAAAAGCGACACCTGACTAAGTCGTGCTCAGGCCCCAAGCAAGGAATACAGAGAGAGTGATAGTCCCTATGAGGTATCTGTTTCCCACAAGAAATACAATTATTAACTTTTTCTGACATCCGGATTAACTGAGGCAAGAAAAGACAAAAATATTCCCCAGCGGGTACTTAGCCCAACTTGGTCTTGGTCTGAAACTCAACGAAAATTTCAGGACGCCGAACGGCACTTGCAAACGCTGCTTCTGCTTCGGACCATGCGGCAAGAAAGACTGAGGATATGGCGTCGGTCATGCGCTTAAGTACTACTGTGTACTGACGTCAGTTCTGAGCGCCCATGACCGACGCCAGCCTAACACTTTGGTATTCGGGCCGACCGAGGACAGCGGACTACCCACAGGTTATGACTGCAGCAATGTGAGACGAAGAACATCAAGAGTCCTGCAGGTGCACAGCACCTAAGCAATAGACGCAAGAAGTGTGCCCATCTGTCAGAGACATTTTCTGAGGGCATGAGTCACACTTCATGAACCCAGACACCTTGGATTCTTTAGACATCCTGAAACCAAAAAGACACTAGCAAATAATATACAGTCTACAGAAAAAAACACAGACAGTACAGTATAATACAGACTAAAGTTTTTTTTTTTTTTTAGGAAGCCTCTAACTCAAATGGCTGGCCTAACAAGAAAGTATAAGGAAAGCCTCTAACCTAAACAGCAAGTATAAAACTAAAAATTAGAATACCCTACCAGAAAAAAGATGATCTCACAGAAAAAAGTTCTATAATAAAGTTAATACAAGCCTGAGCCAGAAAAACGACACCTCGCAGCTGATGCGGCAAATGAGATCTGGGTAGCTAGCGCTAAGCATCATGGGATAAGGAGTAGCCTCAAGCCAGTAAACAGCTCTCGAGCTATAGAAGATGGCCGAGTCGGAGCAGAGGATCGGCTCCGATCCCAACCAGCAAGAAAGAAGGCAAGATAGACAACTTAACATCTTGTGTTAGCATACATTTTCTAAATGATATGAGGTCTGAAACTGAAATGAGTGTCACTTACTGACTTTAACCCTAAAATCATTATAGTGATCAGTCAAAAACAGTTTTTATGAGGAACAGACCAAAAATATGATGCAAAAATATGTACAGTTGAGAGGTATGCTTAAAAGAGATGCTAGGTAGACTTTTGATGTTTCTGGCACCATTGTGACTCTGGCATTCCAAAAGAATGCCCAAAATGTTTCAGCAGTGTAAGCAATAGTGAGGCTAAGACCCAAGGTTCTCTGGAGTTTTTGCATTAATTACTCATGCTCCTCCCAGACAAATATTTGCTACATGTCTATTCTCTGAAATGTGCCCAGTGGTGCAAGGCAAGAACAATCCTCAAAAGGGACCTGCCAGCCCTAACAGCTCTAAGGAAGGACACCCCAAAAAGGCAGTTCCTCAGTTCTGCCATTTCATTATTGGGTGACTCCTGGGTCCTCTACCCAGAATACGGCTGCAGAGCCTCCAACTGACCAAAGGGAGGCTGGGTAGAGGAAGAATCCCCATAATATATAAAAATGTGGGAAAAAGGAGATGTGGCCCCTCAGTGAAAATGGATGTAAGCTTTTGTTCATCAGCTCAGAATAAGCACAACACATACAGGGAGTGGTGTGGCAAAAGACCAAACCTGCTTTCTGAATGGTCAGGCCTTGATGCTCTTTCTCCCTCTGTGCCTGCCCTTGCAGTGATGCACCAAAGTATGCGTGGAGCCCCTCCATCCTTGTGTATTACTGGGTGGATAAACTCCAGACATACAAGGCTACTCTGTATCAGGCTGCAGTATTACTCAGGGACTGGAGGAGAACCCTCAGCCAATTTAGCCTAGTTCCTTGACAGGGGATGGCTGGGATATAAACAGCCAAGATACAGCTTGTGTAAGCCTGGACAATATGTATCCTAGAAGTAGCCACCTGGTCCTTTAGTGTTTTGAGAAGGTAAGGCTACAGTCAAGTTGCTGCTTCAAGAGCAAGGCAGGGTTTGCACCACCAATTCTACAGATGCTCATTTCTCCTTCCCCAACCTGTCTTAACCACCTCTCTCATTTTATCTCTGGGAATCTTCCCAAAAGCAATTACTGTAAAAGTGAAGTACAATGAATATAGTACAGTTGTTTTGGTACTTTACATAGATGTTCAGATATTTTCACTGCTGCAGTGCCTATTCCTGCCCACCTACCCCCTACTTTTTCCTGAACCAGCTTTGCGGTGGATGCCTCCTTTTAAAATTTAAGATCCTTTTCCTATCACTAGTTAGGTAGCTTCTCTTCAGTTTATAATTTCCAGCTGTGGTCTGAGGACATTTCTGGGCAGACTGTATTTGTTGCACTGTGAGTGCGGGACTCAGGACAGGAACAATTAAAACCTGAAGCCTGAAACTCGCTGATGACACACTATTCCCCAACATCTGAGTACACAGCATTCACCAAGAGTGACGGAAGGTAAAAGTCTGATATTCAGGCTGGCTTTGTGCTTCAGCAAGGCAAGAAATCCCAAGGGGAATTTACGGCAATAGTGAAGACGGTCAAACATCTACATGTATGGTATTCTGGCTGGTTATTTGCTCTAATCCCAGCCATCCCCTCTTAAGGAAATAGGCTAAACTGGCTGAGGGCCTCCTGCAGTTACTGACTAATACTGCAGCCTGACAAAGAATAGCCTTGTATGTCTGGAGTTCATCCACAGAATAATGCACAAGGATGGGGAGTCTCCATGTATACTATGGTGCACCACTGCAATGACAAGCACAAAGGGAGAAAAAGCACTGAGGCCTGACTGTTCAGAAAGCAAGTTTGGTCTTTTGCCACCCCACTCACTGTAGGTGTTGTGCTTATTTTGTGCTAATGAACAAAAGCTTACACCCATTTTCACTGAGGGGCCACATCTCCATCTTCCCACATTTTATATATTACAGGGATTCTAGGTACTCCTCTAAGAAAAACATTTATAGCAGCCATTGAACCAGTGGAGTGTGTTCTGTGGTTATCCGATGCTGGCTTTCCATGATGTTTGCAACAAAAAGCAATGCAACTGGCAATATATTTAGAAACTGTTCATTTGTATTACTGCTTTAGTTTTTGCAAATGCCACAAACAGCTGATCGGAACTTTGATGTGTTTTAGTCTTATCGAACTAAAATCCAAGTTGTCTGGGCATATCCAGAATGTGCAGTGTTATTCCTCCTTTGTCCTGAGGATCGAGAAATAAAACAGGGAGGTTAAACAATTGATTCAGGGACAGTTCAGGCACCACTCCCTGGCCAAGGAGAGCTGATGGCTTTTGAGAGTAACCCTATCTTTTTGGAAAATGAGAAAAGGTTCCCTACAAACAAGGGTAGCAAATTCCTCGGCAGAAGTGAGGGCCACAAGGATAGCAGTTTTCCTGTTGGTGTATTTTATGTCTGCAGAGGCAGAAGGCTCAGAAGGGAAGTGGGGGGTAGGATCAGCTTTTCCAAGACAAAACCTGGTCCCCACAGATGGGCAAGGGCACTTCTTGGTGATCTCAAAAGGAACTGTTTCATGGTGTGGTGAGAAAAAATAGGAGGGCAAATTGACAGGCAAGTCAAAATGGCAGAAGACAGACTTTTTGTGCTAACAGAAGTGCAAGACAGACCTGAATTGTAAAACTCTGTTGGGTAAGTAAAAAGTGAGAGAATCTTGTCCATTTTAAAATGTAGGAATTTCTAATACTTCTTCACTGGGGTTCCTTTAGAATTTCTAAGATGTCCTTTGCAAACAAGTGTCTGGAAGGTATGCGATTCCTTACATCACTGCTACAATATTCCAATCTATTAGGTGGCTCCCAAAGCTTAAGAGGTATGAAGGGTGGTTGGAAGGGAGATAAGAGAATTGCTTAGTAATCCGAACAGGAATGATCTGGCAAACTCGGTTCTAGATTTAGAAAAGGCATGCACTCTGTAATGCTTACTGAAGGTATGCACAAAAGACCAAGCAGCTGCTGCTTCTAAAACTGTTCTAGAGTCAACACCCTAGTAAAAAGCTCCAGATGAAGCCACTGACTCTAGAAGAATGAGCCTTGCTGGAGAGGATAAGGATTTGCCATGCTGAATGCTACAAAAAGGAAAGGATTTAGAGATCCAGTTATCAACAGTTTGCTTTGAAACTGTTTCTCCTAAACTTGGAATCTTGGAGAGAGATAAACAAATGGTCAGACTTGTGAATGACAGTCTTATCTAGGTAGAATTTGAACTGTCTATACATATCAAGAGTATGTATAAGCATTTCTCCCTTATTTTTGGGGATTACAGAAAGAAATGAGAAGATTTATGGCCTGACAGAGTACAATTACTTTAGGTATGAAAGAGAGATTGGTCAATAAGACACAATGGCTTTATGAAAAATAAGTAAGGGAGGGGCTGCCATAAGGGTATGTAGCTTGACGACTCATCTGGTACAGGTAAGAGCTACCACGACAGCTTTCCAAGTACAGAATGTGAGGTGTGCAAATGCTGCTAGTTCAAGAGGAAGAATTTTTCTGAGCACAAAATTTAGGTCTCAAGTGGCAGGTGGACAGGGGAATGGCAGCTTTCCTTGGAGGTTTCAGGTGAAGTACATTTTCTAGTATGGTGACAAGCACAGGATCCAGCAGTAGGCACATTGATATGGCTGAAATGTGTGCCTTAATACACCAGTATGTAAGGCTAGACTGCAACAGCTCACACAAATAAGAGAACCAGTGGGGTATTGACCTTTAGTGGGTTCCTGATTTTCAGCCAGACACCATATAGTACACATCTTTTCCATTTTGTTATGTAAGATTTTTCCAGTAGGAGATTTTCTTGCCTCCTGAAGAACCATAAGCATGCTCTCAGAAAATCTGGTGTCTAAAGGGGATCAGAATCCTATCATGCATAATGCCAGGGGATGACACGCTGAGATGAAGTAGTGAGCCCTTCTGTTGTGTGAGCAAGTCCATTGTAGAGGGAAAGCTTACTATGATGGCCCCCTGCCTAGGTGGAAGAGAAGGGGGAAAGTACAGTTGTGTACACTTACCATAAATGTAGATATTCGTGTGTATTCACTGTTGCAGTCATTACATTTGGGTAAACTGCTGGCAGAACGCCCTCAGTCGGCCTGAATTCCAAAGTCTTGGGTCTTGCTGTCTTCTCTTCCATGACGTCAGGGGTATAAAACATGCAGCCGATGCCATTTTCTTTAGTTTTTCTTGCCCCGATGACAGGGGGATGGCGGGAGGGTAACCCGGACTGCAACAGTGAATACACTCGAACATCTACATTTATGGTAAGTGTACACAACTGTACTATGTTCTTTGTGTTTCACTGTTGCAGTCATTACAATTGGGTTGAATCCCAAAGCTAAGGTTGGGAGGCTGGAGCTAAATAGCATTAGGGGCGGCTATTAAGCCCTGCAGAACTGCAGTGGCAAAGCCTGCCCTGGATTTAGAGTAGAGTGGTAAGTGATAGTGCTTTGTGAAGGTGCGCACTGAACTCCAAGTAACAGCCTCTAAAATGTCTTTGGTTGGTACTCCCCTGAGAAAGGCTGCTGAAGTGGCTGCTGCTCTGGCTGAATGTGGCCTAATGCCCTTAGGTACTGGCTTGCCATGTTGAGAATAGCAGAAACTAATGCAGTGGCTTATCCACTTTGAAAATGTCTGCTTTGTAATAGCCTTTCATTCTGATCCTGCAGCATATGACACTAGTAATTGCTCAGTTTTTCTTAGAGATTTAGTCCTACTCAAGTAGGATCTTCGCTGTCTGTGTAAGTCCAAGGAATGCAGAATTCTCTCCCCTTTGTTCTGCGGATTTGGATAAAACGTTGTCAGATGAATTGTTTAGTTAAGAGCCACACTGGAAACCACCTTGGGCATAAAAGTAGGATTTGTCCTCAGAGACACCCTGTCTGGGTAAAATATGATAAAAGGCTCTACAGCCATGAGGGCCTGTAGCTCTGAAACTCTTCTTGCTGAAGTAATTGCTAGTAGCAGAGCTGTCTTCCATGATAAGACCTTTATATCAACGGTAGCAGCTGGTTCAGATGGAGGCAGGGTGAGCATTTCCAACACATAATTGAGGTCCCATGCAGGTAATGGTGATCTTCTAGGAGGCCTTACATTTTTGGCTCCTCTAAGATACTGCTTTAGTAAAGGATGAGAAAAGATTGGCGGCTCTGTACTGTAATGAGACAAAATGGCAAGAGGCATGGATTTTGATTGATGAGAAAGATAGGCCTTTGTCAAGCATCTCAGTTAAGTATTGCAAAATCTGAGGAATATTTGGTTCTGCTGTATCAGTTCCTTGTGTTTGACTCCAAGCACAGAATCTTTTTCATTTGTCAGCATAAGATTTTCTAGTACTAGGCCTTCTGGCTTCCAAAATGACATCCATCACAACTTTACTGAGAGGTGTTGTTTGTATGACTACATGATTAGCCATGCTACCAGGTTCAGAGTCTGTAGTTGATTGTGCAGGACCTGATTGTTTTGCTGGGATAGTAGTTGTGGTCTTTGAAGCAAGGTCCAAGCTGGGTATTGAGCTAAGTTCCTTATGACTGGGTACCAGTATTGGTGGGGCCAGTCCGGGGCAATTAATATCATCTTTGGCTTCTCTTGTTTGACTTTTAAGAGGACCTTGGGTAGAAGAGGCAGAGGAGGAAAGGCTTAAACTGATAGGTGTTTCCAACTGAAGGATAGGGCGTCCACTTTCCATGCTTGTCTGTGATAAGTCCTTGTGCAGAATCATTTCAATTGATAATTTTGAGGAGAGGCAAAAAGATCTCTTTCTGGGCTCCCCCGTTTCTCTGTTAGCATGCTGAAGACTTGTGGATTTAGCTTCCACTTGTGAGGATCCATAAGTTTTCTGCTTAAATCGTCTTTCAGAGTGTTTTGTTTTCCTGGCAAGAATTGAGCTTGAAGATGTATTTGGTAGGTCAAAGCTGTGTTCCACAGTGCCATGGTTAATCTGCAAAGGGGGTATGAGTGTGTGCCCCCTTGCTTGTTTATATACCACATGACTGTGGTGTTGTCCGTCTTTATCAGCAGTTGTCCTGGATGAAGCAAGTCCTTAAAGGCTGTTAGGGCATTTTGTAGTATCTCTTTCTGGTTGATATGAAGATGCATTTGTTTTGGTGTCCTTAAGCCCTAAATGCATCTTCCTGCCATGTGGTCCTCCCAGACATAATCTGATGCTTCTGTTAAGGTTTGGCTGGCAGGGGGTAGAGTGAAGGGCAGTTCCATGTTTTGGTGACATGCCTTTGCCCACCATAGAAACTCCTGTTGCAGGCAGGGAATGAGAGGAATCACTGATTTCAGACTGTGTGAATGTTGACTCCATAGACTTTTTAGGTACCATTGAAGTTTCCTCATATGCAGTCTTGCATATGGAATTAGTAGGATGCAGGATGTCATGAAGTCCAGAGCCTGCAGAATTTGTCTTGCGGAAGACTGGGTTTTTGATGCCATCAGTTTGAAGTAAGAAGTCAGTTGCCTTTGTTTGTCTGGCGTGAGGTAAGCCATCTGGGCAGTTGTATGCAAGCTTGCACCCAGGAATGTTATCTTTTGAGAGGGTACCAGTTGTGATTTCTTTTTGTTCATTGTGTACCCTAGGCATGTTAGAAGCCTTTTCACAAACGCCAGGTGTCGTAGAAGAGTGTCCTTGTTCTCTGCTTGAATGAGACAGTCGTCCAAGTAAGGATATATTTGTATACTACTTTGTCTGCAAAATGCAATTACTGGTGCTAGGCACTTTGTAAAAACCCTAGGTGCAGTAGATAAGCCAAAGGGCAGTGCAGAGAATTGGTAATGCATTAAGCCAGCCTTGAATCTGAGGTATCTTCTGCACGACTGTCTTATTGGGACATGCAGGTATGCCTCTTTTAGGTCTAAAGTCACCAGCCAAGCATTCTTGTCCAGCATGGGCAGAAGCTGCTACAAAGTGAGCATTTTGAATTTTGGAACGTTCAGGTACGTGTTCAAAATCGATAAATCCAGTATTGGCCGCCAGGCCTTGTCCTTTCTGGGTACCAAGAACAGTCTTGAGTAAAAACCTTGTCCTTTTTCCTGTTCTGGTACTGTCTGAGTCCATGAATCCATATCCATGAGGGATGTACCCTGATTCTGTGCCTCTGCCCATTGATTTTTTTGGCAGATCTGGCCAACCATTTGTCATTGGCAAAGTGTGGAAATGGAATCTGTATCCCTGTGATACTGTGTTTAGTACCCACTTGTCCTGGGTTATTAACTGCCAATTTTGAGCAAATAGTGCTAATTTTCCCCTATGGGTGCTGCCAAAAGATAAGTGCTTGGTGTAGGCAGATGGAAATCATTGGGATTGCTTTCTGTAGGTTTGCACTTTACCTCCTCCAGATTTGGAGGTGGATGCGCCCCCATTGCTTTGACCTGTATGAGTCTTGCGCCTGGTATCTGGAGCCCTTAGGACGTCCGGATTTGCCCCTTTGAGCTCTGTCTGACACAGGAAAAGACCAATTTTCTGTAGGCCAGTGTCTACTGAATCTTGGTGGCTGCACTTGTAAGAAGTCTTTAACAGTTTGCACAGACTTAGCTTTGTCTTCCATTTTCTTTAAAACCTCTTCTGCCTTAATACCAAACAGGGAATCATGCTGTAAAGGTGCATCTAGCAGTTTAGCTTTAACATGATCAGGCAAATTTTGTTCCTTTAACCAGGCATGCCTCCTAATCACAGATCCAGTAACTGCGGCCCTGGAAGAGGCCTCTAAAGAATCAAAACCAACTTGTTCAGCTGCATGCAATAATTCCTGCAATTCTTTATTTTCTGCACATTCTGAAATCAACATAATTTTCTGTTTCAGCAATCCCATAACATGTTGTTGGCACTTAAGCATATGAAATTGACAGTTTAAGGCCCTGATTGCCAAGGTTGCAGATGTATAAACCTTTTTTCCCCATCTGTCCAGTGCCCTTGAATCTCTGTCAGAGGGGGTAGGGTTTTTTTTACTGTTGAGGCCTTAACTCCCTTTAGACCCTGTGAAATAGTTTCAGGATCAGCAGCAGGGTTTCTAAAATCAGCAGCAGGGTTTCTAAATACAAATTTATGTGACTCAGGGACCCTGTAATATCTGTCAGGCTTACTGGGAGCTGGAGGTAAGGAGTCAGGGGTCAAGCTCGACTCCAAAAACACATCATCCACAATGTCTAAAACAGGGGGAATGGCTAAAAGCTTCTGCTGAGGGAGGAGGAGGAAATCCCTGAGCCTCTTTTTTTGATTCTGAGAAGTCTTGACTCTCCCAGTGAAAATGCTCCCTCAAAGTATGCAAGGTTTCTCCAAATGAATAATCTTCAGGAGGAGATGCATATGGAATAGACTCCTCAGCTTCAGAATCCTCATAGGGAGGTAACAGATAATTCCTGATCAGAAGAGGAATCAGAAGAAATAAAAACCTGATCTGAAGATTCATAATTAATGTCTTGCCTAGGCCTCTTATCTGGAGGGGGATGGGTACCCCTGATCAAGGTAATAAGGTCTTCAGCCATTTTGATCATCTGCTCTTTAGGCATGGAGGCCTGTGCACGTGGCTCATGCATCTTTTTTTAGTTTTAGAAGTTGCTTTTGCAGCTGTCGTCGGTTTGATGTTCAAATGTTGAGGTCTGAATACACCCTCAGAAGCCGGTGCCTGCTCAGCGGCTCCAGACCCATCCGAAGGAGATACATCTGTCAGTCCAATACCCTGAGTGTCTTGCGGCATGCCGGACTCCACATGGGTGTTGGTAGAGGCCTGCGACTTGGAAGGTAGCGGGTATCGGGGGCTGCGTAGGCACCTCACTGAGTACTGGCGAACCGGCGACTGGCTTAGGAGAAGCTTTGTCGTCGGTTTTGGATCTTGACTGCCTTTCACTGTCCTTTTATTTGCGTTTTTTATGTACTCCGGTAGATGGATTGCTGTCCAATGACATTTCTGGGTAGTTAAATCTGTTTCCAAAATACTTTGATGTAAAAATATACCGTAGCTTAATAGTGCGTTGGTTAAATCTAGCACAAAACCAACAGCCAGGCACATTGTGATCAGGGCCTAGGCAAGGAATAAAGTATAAATGGAAATCCTTATGAGGTATTTGCTTCCACAAGTAATACAATTATTAAATTTTTCTGACATCGGTAAAAAGCAAGAAAAAAGTTTCTCAACAGGGTACTTAGCTTTAGTGAAGACTTCGATTCTGAAACTCAAACTCGAATATTTCAGTAGACGGCCGACCGGCACTTGCGAAATGCTTCTGCTTCGGGTACCGCGCGGCAAAAAAGACTAAAGAAAATGGCGTCGGCTGCATGTTTTATACCACTGACAACCTGACATCATGGAAGAGAAGACAACAACCGATGGAGGACCCAAGACTTTGGAATTCAGGCCGATGAGTGCAACCTGTCAGCAGATTACCCAAATGTAATGACTGCAACAGTGAAACATGAAGAACATCACGAAGAATGCCTTGGCCAAAAGGGATTCTCTTTGGATCTTTAATAAGACACTGGGAAGAAGAGAGAGTGGAGATAAGCCATATAAGAATTCCCCTTTCCAATGAAAGGGCACTGCATCCATTTTCTAAGCTTGAGGACAGTAGGTCCTGGTGTAAAAGAGCAGTTGTTTTCATTGACGATGGAAACAAAAACATTGGTGGCACACCCCACACCCCCACCCCCATTTGTGGACTGTCTAAGAAAATTTACCTTTTCAACATCCACTCATAGGGATCTTCATCTGTTCAGAAAATCTGCTAGGACACTGCCTTTGAGGCAGTGCAACCCACGTGGAGGGAGAGTTTGCTTTTGTTGTTTGCTCCCATGCCAAAAGAGCCAGTCTACAGAGTTGGTAAAATCTAGTGACCCCGCCCCCAGCTTATGTATCATGACCTGTTGTTTTATCTGTGATCAAAAGACCTGGTTTCCAAGAATGGGAGAAGATTTGCAAGGCCTACATTAGTGTCCTCATCTTCAGATTGACGTCCTCTATTCTTAGATGTGTAGACTATTGTCCCTGAACTCTTAGGTTGCCTGACTTTGCTCCCCATGCATAATCTGATGAGTCTGTGTGCAAGCTGCTTTTGCATTTCCATTGAGTTTGAAAGGAAGGCCCAGGTTGAGCTTCATCTGTGATATCCATCACAGTACTCCCTTCTTTAGGCAAGGAGAGAGAGGAACCTGGGTCTCCAGGGGGTGAGAATGTTGTGGCCAGGTGAATTTTAGGTACTGCTGGATCATAAAGGAAAACTGCATCATATACTCAAAAAACATGCTTATTTCATCATGGTTTGGTGTTTCCTACATTTTAACACCACTCTGGGGCTATTTACAAGTTTTTAAATATTTTTATACGTAATTTCTGAGTTTGACCACATTGAGTCTAGCATCTTGAAGTGATCCTGACTGTTTAGTCTGCCACAAGGTATCCCACAATGCAGTGCTTGTCTGTAAAAGAAAAATGACATCACGCAGTCCTCTTTCTTCTTAAAGCTCCTGTCAATGCAATGATTTTACATGGAAACACTGCTGTCATAAGTCAGTTAGTTTTAAATAACATTTCATGCCATTCAATGACTACTTAAAACACACAGTGCAAGTGACACAGAACGTACTTTCAAAGTGCTTTTTACTGCTGCTTCTTTTTAGAATGGCTAAATTGCAGTCTTTTGTAAAGCCTGAATTGTACTACGACTCATCTCCCCCATCCCCCTTCACACCTAACTTCCCTACCTGTCAAAGTGCTATGGGTAATTTGAGCTGTTACCCTCAATGATTGACAGCTCACAGCAGGAGACTTGACTCATGTACTGTTTCCTTGTTCTAGCCTTTACTTTCTGTATGGGTAGGGAAGGACCAGGGAGCTGTGACATCATAACATGGGTGGATTTTTGGAACGGTTGTGGTGAAGTCAACTTGGGGAGGGAATTAGCAAGAAAACTACCTGTATTCATTGGCCTTAATGACATCAATGAATTGGAGACTGCAGCAAGCTTTTCCAGGGCGGGATACAAGTTTTTTTGAAAGTGAAACCACCACAGTAGAGTAAGGAATTATTCTAGTGGAGAGAAACTGTTGATTTAAAATATTTTAAATGCTGTACTGTTGTTTATTCATAGCAGGGACTGTAAATATGGAGAAAAAAAGACAGAAGTTGAGCATTTAATAACAGAATCCAGTTGTTGTCCTTTAATAATATGGATTCTGACAAAGGGGACCATGGAGATGATTGCTGACATGAAACCCAGAGCTCCAAGGATTTCTTTTGCAGTACAAGAATGAAGAGGAAGACTAGAAAGGAAGTAGCTGTCTTTGTCAAAGGGAAGCAGGGTGATGGAGGGAAGTAACTCAAAGGCCTTATCAGAAGCCACAGTGATGACAAAAGGTTCAGTAGTACAAGTTTTGAACAAGAAAGAATAGTTGTGTAAAATCTTACCATAACCATAGATGCCTTTCTCTTCTACATGTTTCAGTTTTCACAGCATGGAAGAGTCTGCCACAGACTGTACCAAATGTCCAGTCAATATGCAAAAGTCTAAAGCTACTGAGAGGTATGTGCGACATCACATATAGGTCTCCATCCAATGCCAGGTATAAAGTAGTAGTCAGCACATACCATCATCAGAAATAAATGTCCCATGAAGAATACCAGCCTGAGATAAACACACATCCAGAAATCAAACGCGTATTAGGGGGAGGGATAGAATACTGCAACATCTAGAAGAAAAGGACATCTATGGTTATGTTAAGATTTTACAAAACTATTCTATGTTCTTCTATTCATATTACAGTATTCATAACATGAGGGAGAATACCAAAACTCACGCAGAGGAAAGAGTGGGAGGAGGGGCAGTAGTGCACTCTACAAACCCCTGAAAAACTGCCCTGGCAAAACCACCTGTAGATCTAGACATACCATTTAACTTGTAACATTCAGTGAAAGTATGGACAAAAGCCCAAGTAGGTGCTTTCAAGATAGAGAAAGTATCCAGACCTTTGAAAAAAGCATGAGCCCTAAAACTGGAGATAGTAGGGTTTTTCCACGAAACACACAACAAAATGAAATAGCTTTTGGTGAACCACTTGCAGATTGTCTGCCTGGAAACAGGCTTACCCAGAGCCCTGGTATGATAAGAAATGAAAAGGTGATCAAATTTTCTGACAGACTTGGTTTTATACAAATAAAATCGAAGTTGTCTACGCACATCCGAGGTGTGCAAAAACCCCTTACTAGAAGATTGTGGAGAGGGAAAGAAAAGTACATTTGTGTGCACTTACCATAAATGTAGATGTTTGAGTGTATTCACTGTTGCAGTCATCATACTTGGACTGATTCCCAAAGCTAGGCCTTGCAAGACTGCTGTAGCAAATCCAGCCCTGGATTTAGAAAACGTAAGTGGTAATGCTTGGTGAAGGTGTGACCAGAACTCCAGATTGCAGCTTCCAGAATGTCCATGGTAGGGACTCCCCTGAGAAATGCTGTAGAGGTGGAAGTAGCCCTAGTGGAATGTGGTCTAATCCCCTGTGGGGTAGTATTACCATGGTGCTTGTAGCAGAAATGGATGCAGTGTGCTACCCATTTGGAAATGGTTTGTTTTGAAATGGCCTTACCCTCTGCCACTGTAGCAAAGCTGACTAGCAACTGGTCAGATTTTCTGAAAGGCTTAGTCCTGTCAAGGTAGAACCTGAGCTGTCTGTGCACGTCCAAGGAGTACAGGATCCTTTCCCCTTTATTCTGAGAGTTAGGGAAGAAGGATGGAAAATGGATGGATTGGTTTAGAGCCACACTGGACACCACCTTAGGCATAAAGAATGGGTTAGTCCTGAGGGAAACCCTGTCAGCATGGAAAATAATGAAAGGTTCCACAGCCATTAGTGTCTGTAACTCACTCTTCTTGCTGAAGTTATGGCTAAAAGCAAGGCTGTATTCCAAGAGGGGAATTTTAACTCTGCTGAGGCAGCAGGTTCAAAAGGAGGAAGCGTGAGCTTTTCCAGTACAAAGTTAAGGTCCCAGGCGGGTCTATAAAAGCTGCCAATGTCGACACGAGAATAGCAAAAGTGCAGAACATTGAACAGGTAAATGGAAATCTCCGTAAGGGGAGATTTCCATTTACTTTAATGTAGTGCGGTCACGGAGTTGGTTTATTTAAGTAGCGGGGTGTGTGGGGGGTACAGGGGGCCCCCCGTGCCTACACCCTATAGATTTTCTTTTTTTTTTAAATTTTTAGGAACATTCAAAATTTTAAAAGTTTGGTTAATAAAGGTCGACCTTTAGTGATTCGAACTATTAAACTTCCGATGTTCTAACATAGACCTGTCCCAGGCAGGGGTGGGTGCTCTCCTAGGGGGCCTTAGGTTGTTAGCCCTTCTCTGGAACTGCTTGATGAGAGGGTGAGAAAATAGAGGTGGCTCAGTATTATAATGAGCTGAGATGGCAGAGGCATGAATCTTAATGGAGAAGGATAGGCCTCTGTGGAGTAGCTCTGTAAGGTAATCCAGGATTAGAGATAAGGAGGGCACTGCTGTGTCCTTCCCTTGAGACTGATTCCAAGAACAGTATCTTTTCCACATTTCAGCATAGGATTTCCTAGTACTAGGCCTTCTGGCTTCAAGAATGACATCCAGCACCTGTTTGCTGAGGGCTGCTGGTGGGGTATTCAAGGGATAAGCCAGGCTGCAATGTTTAGGGCTTGCAATTGAGGATGCAAAATCTGTCCCTCCTGCTGAGACAGCGGGGTAGGAGTCTGAAGACGGTGCCAGGGTGGCACTGTTGTCAGACTGCGAAAGAGTGGGTACCAGTGCTGGCGTGGCCAGTCTGGGCAATAAGAATTGCCCTTGGTCAGTCCTGTTTTATCTTGAGTAGTACTCTGGAGAGAAGGGGCAGAGGGAGAAAGGCATAAATTGAGAGGTTTTCCCACTGAAAGAATAAGGCATCCACCTTCCAGGCCCTGCTGTGAGGGTTCCTGGTGCAGAATTTGTTCAATTGGTGGTTCTCGGTGGAGGCAAAGAGGTTCACCTCTGGTGTCTCCCACCTCTGGATCAGATGTTTGAAGGTATCGGGCTGCAATTTCCACTCGTGTGGTTCTAGGAGATTTCTGCTTAAGTCATCTGCCAGTGAATTTAGTTTGCCTGGCAGGAATGGAGCTTGTAGATGCACTTGGTTGCTCAAGGCTGTGTTCCACAGGGCCATGGCTAACCTGCAGAGTGGGTAAGAATGGGTTCCCCCCTGCTTGTTTATGTACCACATCACTCTGGTGTTGTCTGTTTTTATAAGCAGTTGTCCTGGAAGGATTAGGTATTTGAAGGCTGTCAAAGCATTCTGTACAGCTAGCATCTCATTTTGACTGATGAGCAGGAGAATCTGGCTTGGGCTCCAGTGGCCCTGAATGCATTTTCCGCCATGTGAGCCCCCCATGCATAGTCTGATGCATCTGTTGTCAGGGTTTGGGCGGTGAGGAGTTGAGTGAAAAGCAGTCCCTTGTTGTGGTCGCATGCTTCTGCCAACCAAAGGAACTCTGCCCTTAGACAAGGTATGATAGGAATGATGTTACCAGGTCCTGAGAATGTTGGCACCAAAGACTTTTTAAGTACCACTGAAGTTTCCTCATATGCAGTCTTGCATATGGAATTAGCAGAATACATGAGGCCATGAACCCTAGGACTTGCAGTATTTTTCTTGCAGATAGTTGGGCTCTGGTGGCCATTTGTTTGAATCAATTTGTCAGATACACCCGTTTTTCTGAAGTGAGAAATGCCACCTGGGAAGTTGTGTCCAAGCTTGCTCCCAGGAATACAATCTTTTGACTGGGTACCAGTTGCGATTTATTTTCGTTGATGGTGTATCCCAATGAAGTGAGAAGGCTTTTTACAAATGCCAGGTGCTGAAGTAGCAATTCCTGACTGTCCGCCTGAATCAGGCAGTAGTCCATGTATGGGAAATTTTAGACATTTCTCTGCCTGCAGTATGCAATGTCTGGAGCCAGGCACTTTGTGAATACTCTGGGCCAAGTAGGTAAGCCAAAGGGAAGTGCAGAAAACTGATAGTGAATAGAGCCTGCCCTGAAACAGAGATAATTCCTGCATGACTCCCCTATGAGGATGTGCAGATAAGCTTCTTTTAAGTCTAGCGTGACTAACCAGGCATCCTTGGCTAGCATGGGGTGAAGCTGTTGCAGGGTAAGCATCTTGAATTTTGGGACCACCAGAAAGATGTTGAGAATAGAAAGATCCAGGATTGGGCACCAAGAGCCCTCTTTTCTGGGCACCAGGAAAAGTCTGGAGTAGAAACCCTGACCCCTTTGATCTACTGGAACAGGCTGAATAGCTCTGATATTGAGCACAGACAGTGCTTGCTTTTGAGCCTCTGCCCACTGGTTTGGTGGAAGGTCTGGAAACCCGCTTGGGTTTGGCAGTGAATGGAAGTAGAATTTGTACCCCTGGGATACAATGTTTAGGACCCATCGGTCCTGAGTTATGTACTCCCAGTTTTTTGCATGCAGGGCGAGTTTCCCTCCTAGGGGTGCAAGTACTCGGGCAAGACTGAGAAGGATGAAAGACAAGTCATTGTGAGCTTTTTCCATAGGATGGTGGCTTACCACTTCCTGTTTCTGAGGTGGGAGCACTCCATTGTTTAGATCTGTGCATACTCTGCTGCCCCGGGTTTGGACTGAGAAGGTCTGGGAGGGAATGGAAAGGACCAGTTTTTTGAAGGCCAATGCCTACTGAATCTAGGTTGCTGTACCTGTAGGAAATCTTTAACAGTTTGCATAGATTTAGCTTTTTCCTGCATCTTTTTAAGAACTACTTCTGCTTTAGTGCCAAACAAACGTTCTTGGTTTAATGGAGCATTTAGTAATTTTGCGTTTACATGGTCTGGCAAGATTTGTTCCTTAGCCATGCATGCCTTCTAAGAACAGACCCAGTGAAAGCAGCCCTGCAAGCTTCTAAAACATCAAAACCACACTGCAAAGTATGTTTTCCAACTTGGTCTTCAGAATGCATTAACTCTTGTAAATCTTTATGTTCTGCACAATCAGGAATCAACATAATTTTTTGTTTAATTAGTTCCATAATATGTTGATGGTACTTTAACATGTAAAACTGGCAATTTAAAGCCCTGATGGCAAGAGTAGCAGAGGTGTATACCTTCCCCCCCCATCTGTCTAAAGCCCTAGAATCCATGTCCAAAGGGGTAGGGTTTTTGGCTGTAGTAGCCTTGATGCCTTTAGGTCCCTGGGAGATGGTCTCGGGATCTACAGTAGGATTCTTAAATGGAAATTTGTGAGAGTCAGGTACTCTGTAGTACCGGACAGGTTTCCTAGGAGCTGGTGGCAAAGTATCACGGGTAAGACTGGATTCCACAAAGAAATCATCTACAATTTCCAGAACAGGAGGGATAGCTAGAGGCCTGTGCTGGCGCAAATTTAAAAATTCCCTAAGTCTCTTTTTGGACTGTGGGTAGTCCTGGCACTCCCAGCGGAAATGCTCTCTGAGGGTATGTAGGGTTTAACCGAAAGACAAATCCTCTGGTGGGGAGGCAGAGGGAATGGAATCCTTTGCATTAGAATCCTTATAGATAGATAAAGGTATATCTTGGTAATCTGAGGGATCAGAGTCATCTGACTCATGATCTTAAGAATCAAAAGGAAAATCAATTATTTGTCTTTTAGAGGGGGAAGGCTGGCTTCCCCTAATTAAAGTAATAAGGTCTTCAGCCATTCTAAGCATTTGTTTCTGTGGCACTGGAGCTTGAGAATGCACTTTTGTTGTCAATTTACTAGGTACAGTGCGAACTCTGGGCCTGAGAAATTCGGTAGTTTTAGTCTGAAATGGAGTAGTCAGTGTAAATACGAACATCAGAAGGTCTAAATACACCAACAGAAGCCGGTGTCTGCACAGCGGCTCCGGACCCATCAAGGTAAAGACATCCACAGGTTCCATAGTCAAAGAAACATCTCGCGGCATACCAGACTCCGAATGGGTCTCAGTAGAGGCCTGCGAATTTGTAAAAGCGGGCATCAGCGGCTGCGAAAGCGCCTCACCAAGTACTGGCAACTAGCTTAATGGAAGCATCGTCAGCAGTTTTGGACCTATTTGGTCTGTCTCTGTCTTTATCCTTACATTTTTTTGGAAGATCGGTAGTCAGATGGCTTATCGAAGCCATTTCGGAATATGGAGAACGAGAGCGAAAGAATTTAGTGACAAAGATCGCCCAATGATGAATAGTTTGGGAGATGAACAGGGCACAAAACTGACAGCGAGGAACATCGTGGTCCAACAGGTGATGCAGTAAGAATGAAAATCTCTGTGAGGTATTTGCTTTCCACAGGCAAGACGATTATTAATTTTTTCTGACACTGGCTACAGCAAGAAAAAAGGATCTCTAAAGGGGTACTTAGCTTTAAAAGACTTCAGGTTTGAAACTCGAATAACGAAAATTTCAGGTAGCGGCCGACCGGCACTTGCAAACTGCTTCTGCTTTGGGCTCCGCTTGGCAAGAAAAGCTGATGTAATGGCGTCGGCTGCATGTTTTAATACCCCTGACGACCTGACTTCATGGAAGAAGCGACAGCATCCGACGCAGAAATCCCAAGACTCTGGTATTCAGGCTGACTGAGGCTACCTGCAAGCAGATAACCCAAGTGTGACGACTGGAACAGTGAAACACGAAGAACATAGTCTAGTTGTGTATACTTACCATAAATGTAGATGTTCAAATGTATTCACTGCTGCAGTCAACACATTTGGGTTACCTGCTTGCAGTAGCCCTCAGTCGGCCTGATTATCAAAATCTTGGGTCCTGCGTCAGTTGCTGTCTCATCTTCCATGACGTCAAGTAGTCAGGGGTATAAAGCATGCAGCTGACGCCATTTTTTTCAGTTTTTCTTGCCCCAGATGTCAGGTGCCCCAATAATGGGAAGCAATTATATACACAAGGTTACACCTCCAACAAAAAAGCAAATACACCAAAAAGCTTTAAGCATTGTAAACAAGAGGTACAGCCAAAGGAAGTCAGGGGGCTGGAGGGAGGGTAAAACCAGGACTGCAACAGTGAATACACTTGAACATCTACATTTATGGTAAGCGTACACAACTGTACTATGTTCTTCATGTTTCACTGCTGCAGTCATCACATTTGGGTAGATTCCCAAAGCTAAGGATGGGAGGAGGAAATTAGATAGCATTAGGACCAGCTAGAAGGCCCTGCAAGACTACAGTGGCAAAGCCAGCACTGGATTTAGAGAAAATGGGCAAATGTTAATGCTTGGTGAAGGTATGTACTGAGAAAGGCTGTAGAGGTAGATGCAGCCCTGGTTGAATGTGGTCTTATCCCCTGTGGGGTAGGTTTTCCATGGTGCTTATAACAGAAATGAATGCAATGGCTTACCCATTTAGAAATGGTTTACTTTGAAATAGCCTTCCCCTCTGCCCCTGCAGCAAATGCAACCAGCAGCTGTTCAGATTTCATGAGAGGTTTAGTCCTGTCCAACTAAAATCTAAGTTGTCTGTGCACATCTAAGGAGTGCAGTATTCGTTCCCCTTTGTTCTGTGGATTAGAAAAGAAGGTAGGCAAATGAATGGACTGATGAAGAGCCACACTGGATACCACCTTAGGCATGAATGAGGGATTGGTCCTGAGGGACACCCTATCCGCATGGAAGATGATGAAAGGCTCCACTGCCATAAGGGCCTGTAATTCTGACACCCTTCCTGCTGAAGTAATGGCTAAAAAGAAGGCTGTTTTCCAAGAAAGGAATTTCAACTCTGCATTTGCAGCTGGCTCAAAAGGAGGCAGAGTGAGTTTTTCCAATACAGAGTTAAGGTCCCAGGCTTGAGTAGGGGCTCTCCTGGGTGGTCTTAAGCTTTTGACCCCTCTGAGGAACTGCTTCAGCTGTGGATGAGAGAAGAGGGGTGGTTCTGTGTTGTAATTAGCTGAAATGGCTGAGGCATGAATTTTGATGGAGGAAAAGGAAAGGCCCTTGTGAAGCATCTCAGTTAAGTATTGAAGAATCAGAGGTAATTTAGGCGCTGCTGTGCCCATCCCTTGAGTTTGCTTCCAAGAACAGAACCTTTTCCATTTTTCAGCATCAGATTTTCTAGTACTAGGCCTCCTTGCCTCCAGAATGACATCCAACACTTGCTTACTGAGAGATAGTAACAGAGAGATCAGGTAATTATACAGGCTGCCAGGTTCAGGGTTTGAAATTGAGGGTGCAGAATCCGCCCCTCCTGCTGGGACAGCAGGGCAGGGGTCTGAGGCAGGTGCCATGGTGCCAGCAATGACACTGTGCAAAAAGGGGTACCAGTGTTGGCATGGCCAGTCTGGTGCAATCAGTATCGTCCTTGGTTTGTCCTGTTTGATCTTTAGTAGTACCTTGGAGAGGTAGAGGTGGAAAGGCATAAACTGAAAGGTTTTTCCAGGTGAAGGACAGGGCATCCACTTTCCAAGCTTGTTTGTGAGGAGTCCTTGTGTAGAATTTGTCCAACTGGTAGTTCTGGGGGGAAGCAAACAGGTCTATCTCTGGGCTCTCCCATTTGTTTCTCAACATGCTGAATATCTTTGGTTCCAGTTTCCACTCGTGTGTGTCCATGAGACTTCTGCTTAGCTCGTCTGCCAGTGTACTGAGCTTTCCTGGCAGGAATTGAGCCTGTAGGTGCACTTGGTAGCTCAAGGCTGTGTTCCACAGAGCCATGGCTAGTCTGCAGAGAGGGTACGAGTGGGTTCCCCCCTGCTTATGTACCATATAACAGTGGTGTTGCCGTCTTTACCATTAATTGTCCTGGAAGAATGTGGTCCTTGAAGGCTGTCAGAGCATTCTGCACAGCTAACATTTCTTTTTGATTGATATGCAGGTGCATTTTGACTTGGGTTCCATTTGCCCTGAATGCACTTCCCTGCCAAGTGGGTCCCCCCATGCATAGTCTGATGCATCTGTTGTTAGGGTTTGGGCGGCAGGGGGTAAAGTGAATGGCAGTCCCTTGCTTTGGTGGTAGGCCTCTGCCACCAAAGGAACTCTATCTGTATGCAAGGTATGATAGGGATCATTTCTGCTAGATCCCGAGAATGTTGACACCATAGGCTTTTTAGATACCATTGTAGTTTCCTCATATGCAGTCTTGCATATGGAATTAGGAGAATGCAGGAGGACATGAACCCCAAGGCTTGCAGTATTTTCCTTGTAGATAGCTGGGTCTTTGTGGCCAGTAGTTTGAAGTAGGTTGTCAAATGAACTTGTTTCTCTGGCGTGAGGAAAGCCATCTGGGAAGTTGTGTTCAAGCTTGCTCCCAGGAATACAATTTGTTGGCAGGGTACAAGATTTGATTTCTTTTCGTTTATGGTGTATCCCAGAGAAGTTAGCAATCTTTGTACAAACGTCAGATGATTCAATAGTATGTCCTGGCTTTCTGCCTGAATTAGACAATCGTCCAGGTATGGGTATATTTGAATATTTCTTTGCCTGCAAAATGCAATGACTGGAGCTTGGCATTTTTGTGAATACCCTGGGTGCAGTACATAAGCTAAAGGGCAGTGCAGAGAACTGATAGTGCATGTAGCCTGCTTTGAAGCGTAGGTATCTTCTGCAAGATTCCCTGATTGGGATATGCAGGTAGGCTTCCTTTAAATCCAGTGTTGCCAACCAGGCATCCTTGCCTAGCATAGGAAGGAACTGAAGAGTTAGCATCTTTAATTTTGGGATCACCAAAAATGTGTTTAGGATAGAGAGGTCTAGGATAAGATGCCAGGAGTTGTCTTTTCTGGGCACCAAGAAAAGTCTCGAGTATAAACCTTGTCCCCTTTCCTCTTCTGGGACACTCTGAATAGCTCTGATACTTAAAAAGATGGAGGAAAAAGCTAAATCTATGCAAACTGTTAAAGATTTCCTGCAAGTACAGCCTCGCACATTTAGTAGGCATTGGCCCTCTAAGTATTGGTCCTTTCCTACCTCTTCCAGACCTTCTCAGTCCAAACCCAGACCCAGCAGAGCATCCAGGCTTCAGTCCCAGGGTACTCACAGGACTAAGCAGTGGGGAGAATCCCACTTTCAAAGCAGGGAGTAGTAAGACGCCCCCTTATGGTAAACTGTCTCAATGACTTAACTTTAAAACTTCCAAGCCCTGCGCAAATGACTGCTCCTTTATGCGGAAAGATTGCCCTGCAGGCAAAAAATTGGGAACTCGTTACCCAGGACAAATGGGTTTTAAATATAGTGTCCCAAGGATACAGATTCCACCTCCACACCTTACCAACCCCAAACAGTTGGCCAGATCTACCCCCAAATCAGTGGACAGAGTCTCAAAAGCAAATTCTCTCTCTCAAGTACTACTTCTGCTTTGTTGCCAAACAGGCAGTCCTGGTTTAAGGGAGCATCCAGCAATTTAGCTTTAACATGATCAGGCAAAGATTGCTCCTTAAGCCAACCATGCCTTCTAAGTACAGACCCAGTGACAGCAGCCTTGCAAAATGCCTCTAGTGAATCAAAACGACATTGCAAATTATGTTTTCCAACTTGTTCAGCAGAATGCATTAAATCCTGTAAATCTTTATTTTCAGCAGAGTCAGGAATTATCATCATTTTCTGTTTAAGCAATCCAATAATATGCTGCTGATACTTTAACATATGAAACTGGCAAGTTTAAGGCCCTAACGGCCAAGGTTGCAGAAGTGTATACCTTCTTACCCCATCTATCTAGCGCCCTGGAGTCTCTATCAGAGGTGGTAGGATTTTTGGCAGTAGTAGCCTTAATGCCCTTGAGTCCCTGTGAAATGGTCTCAGGATCTGCAGTAGGATTTTTAAAGAAGAATTTGTGAGAGTCAGGAATCCTGTAATATCGATCTGTTTTTCTGGGAGCAAGGGGTAAAGAGTCAGGGGCCAAGTTAGATTCCGAAAAGGCATCAACAATGTCCAGTACAGGGGGGATAGCTAAAGGCCTGTGATGGGGCAGGAGTAAGAAATCTCTAAGCCTCTTTTTAGAGTCAGTAATCCTGGCTTTCCCAGCGAAAATGCTCCCTAAGGGTATGCAAGGTTTCAAGAAACGAGAAATTCTCTGGAGGGGAAGCAGAGGGAATAAAGTTCTCTGCATCAGAACCCTCATAGGTAGATACAGGTAAATCCTGGTCATCAGAGGAAACATAAATTTCAGAATCATAAGCAAACTCAGACCTAGGTCTCTTAGAGGGGGAAGGTTGGCTTCCCCTGATTAAAGTAATAAGGTCTTCAGCCATTCTTATAATTTGTTTTATAGGCATAGGGGCCTGACCATCCGGTCTGGGCATCAGTTTTCTAGGCAGGGATCGAGTTTTAGGCCTTGAAGAAGATGGCGTCAGTTTAATATGCAAGTCAGTAGGCCTGAATACACCCTCAGAAGCCGGTGCCTGCACAGCAGCTCCGGACCCATCCAAGCTAGAGACATCCGCAGGTTCCACAGTTGAAGCATCTCGCAGCACACCGGACTCCGAATGAGTCTCAGTAGAGGCCTGCGAATCTGAAGTAGCACGTTATCAGGGGCTGCGAAAGCACCTCACTGACTACCGGTGAACTGGTGACTAGCTTAGGAGAAGCGTCGTCGGCAGCTTTGGACCTATGCAGTCTATTTCTGTCTTTAGCTTTGTATTTTAACGAAATGTCGGTAGTCGGGTGGATTACCGAAGCCATATCTGTGTAATTGAACTGAGTACCAAAATATTTAGAAGCGTAAATATACCGACGACGAATAGTTCGTTGTTTAAATAAGGCACAAAACAGACAGCGAGGTACATCATGGTCAGAGCCTAGGCAAGGAATACAGTACGAAAGAAAATCTTTGAGATATTTGCTTTCCGCAAGAAATACAATTACTGACTTTTTGACATCGGTTTAGAGCAAGAAAAAGTTTCCCCAATGGGGTACTTAGCTTAGTTGAAAACTTCGGTTCTGAAACTCAAAAATGAAAATTTCAGGAGTCGGCCGACCGGCACTTGCGAATTGCTTCTGCTTCGGGCACCACACGGCAAGAAAGACTGATATAATGGCATCGGCTGCATGCTTTATACCCCTGACTACCTGACGTCATCGAAGATGAGACAGCAACCGACGCAGGACCCAAGACTTTGATAATTAGGCCGACTGAGGGCTACTGCAAGCAGATAACCCAAATGTGATGACTGCAACAGTGAAATACGAAGAACATCTATGGTTATGTTAAGCTTTTACACAACTATTCTATGTCCTTCTATTCCCATGTTGCAGTATTCTTTATTGTGGGAGACTACCACAGCTTAGGAAGGAGGTAGGGTGGAGGTAGTGATTCCAGAAACCCCTGCAGAATTGCCCTACCAAAACCTGCACTGGCTCTGGAGATATGGCCCAATTTTTAGTGTCTGGTAAAGGTGTGTACAGTTGACCAGGTGGCTGCATCCAAGACGAAGGCTGTATCCAGGCCTTTGAAGAAGGCTTTGGAGGATGCTACAGCCCTAGTGGAGTGTGCTCACACCTCCTGAAGCAAGTCCTTGCTGTGGTAGGAGTAGCAGAAGCAGATAGTTTTCCCTGATCCAACAGGAGATGGCTTGTTTGAAGACTGCCTTTCCCAGGGCAGACCCTGGGATGGAAGGAAACAAACAGCTAATTAGATTTTCTTATGGACTTGGTTTTGTCCAAATAAAATCTCAACTGTCTGTGCATATCCAGGGAATGGAGTATTCTCTCACGGTCACTGGTGGGAGAGGGAAAGAAGTTGGGCAGGTGGGTACACTGACTTAATGATAGCTCATTGACCACTTTGGGAATGAAAGAAGGGTTGGTGGAGGGTCACTGTGCCTTTGTGGAAGACAGTGTAGTGGGGGACAGGCTACAAGTGCCTGTAACTGTGGCACCCTTCTAACTAAGGTGAGAGCTACCAACAGGATTGTTTTCCATGTGCACATTTGCAGTGTTGAAGAACTGGCTGGTTCGAATGGGGCCAGTGTGAGATTCTCTAGGATAAAGTTTAAGTTCCAAGGCGGTGGAACGGGCTTCCTTGGTGGCCTCATGTGCAAGACCCCTTTCAGGAACAATTAAACATCTAACCTGGAGAGTAGAGAGGGGTCTAAAGGTAAGCAGGCACAGATTGCAGACAGGTGGACTTTCACTGAAGAGTATGAAAGGCTTGCCTTAATAAGTTCACACACACAAGCTAAAACTAGAGGGGACATCCACTAGAAAGAGATCCCTACGTCTTTGGAGACACCATTTGGAGAATCTTTCCCATTTTAAAATGTAGGATCTCCTTGTGTTAGGTTTCCTTGCCTCTCTCAGGGCCGAAAGCATGTCCTCAGAGTAGTGGTGTCTGAAGGGTATTAAAAGTTTATCACCCACAGTGTTAGACATAGCATTTCCAGGTGAGGGTGGAGAAGTGTTCCCCTTCTGCTGTGTGAGTAGGTCCACCTTGTGGGTAACTTGTGGTGACTGCCCCTGGCGATGGATAGTAGAAGGGGGGAATCAATGCTGCTTTGGCCAATAGGGTGTCACCAGCAAGACTTTTGGCATGTCCCTCCTGATCTTCAAAAGGACCTTTTGAATGAGAAGGAAGGGGGGAAAGCCATACAGAAACTGTCCCTTCCATGAAATGGTGAAGGCGTCCACTTTCCAGGCTAGTGGGGAGTGTTCTTGGTACAACATTTTTCAGTTGTCTGTTCTGGGGAGGCAAACAAATCCACTTGAGGTATGCCCCACTGGTGGACAATGTCTAGAAAAACTTCTCTGTTTAGCATCTACACGATGCAGACAGGATGATCTGCTGACAGCATCTGCCTGGTGGTTCTCCCTGGATGGTATGTAGGTTGCCTGCACAGAACAGTTGTTTTGGGAGGCTAGGTCCCAAATATGGATTGCTAGCCTGTAGAGGATATAGGACTCACCCCCCCCAGTTTGTTGATGTACCGCAAGACTGTGGTGTTGTCTGTGAAGATTTGAAAAGGACCTGGCTGAAGGATGGGTAGAATGGTTTTCAGTGCCAAAAGGACTGCTGTCATTTCTATGACACTGATGTGTTTTTTCTGGAGGGGTGACTGTCAGCATGCTTGCACCTTGAGGCCCTTCATGGTAGCACCTAGGTCAGATGCGTCTGTGTGCATGTACTGAGCTGGTGTAGAAAGGTGAAGGGGAAGTCTAGGGTTCATTTGAACTTGTTGGATACACCATCTTAACTCTGCCTTTAGACAGGGTAGGAAAAGAATCTGGAATTCTAGAGGGGCCACACATTCTTTAGATACCATTGTAGTTTTCTCATGTGCGCCCTGGTTAATGGTAGCATAGAATGGTGGCTGCCATAAGGCCCAGAAGTAGCAGCAATTGTCTTGCTGATAGCTGGTGGACCTGGAGCAGATCCTGGAAATGGCTTGTTAGGGAAAGTACTTTGTCCTGAGGAAGAACAGCCTTCATCAGGTCTGTTCAGATCCTGCAGTGCAGAAAGATTTAGTCCTGCTGTTAGGGATGATTTGGGGATACTGAGACCCTGTAGCAGAGACATGGCAAAGTGCAGATTTTTTTTTTAAGGTGACTTCTGTTTCTGCAGGGATGAGTACGTCTAGATAGGGGTAGGTTTGAATGCCCTTGGTTCTGGAGTAGACTATGGCTGGAGCAAGGCATTTGGTGAAGACCCTGGAAACAGTGGATAAACCAAAGGACAATGCAGTAAACGGAAAGTGAGAATAGGGCCCAATGAAAGGCAAGTTCTTTCTGTGAGAGGGTTTTACAGGGATGTGCGGGTAGGCTTCCTTCAAGTCTAGAGTGACCAAGAACGCCTGTGCTGGAAATAGTGGAAGTAGGGATTAGAGGAATAGCATCCTGAAGGATGGGACTTTTAGGAAGAGATTAAGAAAGGACAAAGCCAGGATAGGCCTCTATTGGCAGTCCTTTTTTGGCACTAGAAACAGCCTTGAGTAAAAGCCTTTTCCTTCTTGTCCTGGTGAACTGGTTCTATGGTTCCATGGGTCAATAGCTCTTGTATGATGTCTGAAATAAGGTGTAGCTTTTTTTGGGTGGGAATGGGATTCTCTGAGAGGGGTGGGTCTTTCCTTCCGAGAAAGGAAGTATCCCTCTTCTACGATCGCCAGGACCCAGCGATCTGAAGTAATTGTTCTCCAGCGGGGCAGGTAATGGGGGGACGGGCTGACAGGGGGAGATGGGCAAAGCAGTCACGGATTGTTGGTGCCATTTCTTACCTGAAAGGGCGGTCTGGAGGTGGGTAGAGAAGTGGCTGGTCTGGCAGGGGTCTGCCTCCTTCTCCTATACCTGGAAGAGGAAAAGATGGCAATGGAGGGGGTTGTTCTGACATACAGTGGATATAAAAAGTTTACACATCCCTGTTGAAATGCCAGGCTTTTGTGATATAAATAATTTCAAAACGTTTCCCACCATTAATGTGATCTATAACCTGCACAATTCAATTGAAAAATAAACAAATCTTGTTAGGAAAAAAATAAAATATGTACAATACACTGGTTGCATAAGTGTGCACACCCTTAAACTAATACTTTGTACCTTCTGATTTAATTACAGCATTCAGTCTTCTTGAGTAGGAGTCTATCAGCATGGCACGTCTTGACTTGGCAGTATCTGCCCACTCTTCCTTGCAAAAAAACTCCAAATCTGTCAGATTGCGAGTGCATCTCTTGTGCACAGCCCTCTTCAGGTCATCCCACAGATTTTCTATTGGATTTAGGTCTGTGCTCTGGCTGGGCCATTCCAAAACTAAGTTTCTTCTGGTAAAGCCATTCTTTTGTTGATCTAGATGTATGTTTGGGGTCATCGTCATGTTGAAAGGTGAAATTTCTCCATCTTCATCTTTCTAGCAGACGCCTGCAGGTTTTGGGCCAAAATTGACTGGTATTTGGAATTGTTCACAATTCCCTCCACCTTGACTAAAGCTCCAGTTCCAGCTGAAGAAAAACAACTTCAAGGCATGATACTGCCACCACCATGCTTCACCGTGGGCATGGTGTTCTTTTGGTGATGCAAAGTGTTGTTTTTGCCCCAAACGTACGTTTTGGAATTGTGGCCAGAAAAGTTCAACCATGGTCTCATCTGACCATAACACATTTTCCCACATGCTTCTGGGAGACTTGATGTATTGTTTTGCATATTTTAGCCAGGCTTGGATGTTTTTCTGTGTAAGAAAATGTTTCCGTCTTGCAACCCTACTCTATAGTCCAGATATATGGAGAATATGGGAGATTGTCGTTACATGTAGTACACAACCAGTACTTGCCAGAAATTCCTGCAACTTCTTCAGTGTTGCTGTAGGTCTCTTGGCAGCCACCTTAACCTGTTTTTGTCTTGTCTTTTCATCAGTTTTGGAGGGATGTCCAGTTCATTGCAACGTCACTGTTGTCCCATATTTTCTCCACATTTTGTTGACTGTCTTCACTATGTACCATGGTATATTCAATGCTGTGGAAATTTTTTTTGTACCCTTCTCCTGACTGATACCTTTCAACAATGAGATCCCTTTGATGCTTTGCAAGCTCTCGGCGAACCATGGCTTTTGCTGTAGCAGGCAACTGAGTAAATGTCAGGAAAATCCTACTAGGACAGCTGAACTTTATTTGGGGTTAATCAGTCTCTAACTGATAGCAGGTGTGTACCCAAGAAGACTGAATGCTGTAATTAAATCAAAAGGTACTTCAACAAAGTATTAGTTTAAGGGTGTGCACACACAACAAAGTATTAGTTTAAGGGTGTACACACTTATGAAACCAGCGTATTGTATGTTTTTTATTTTTTATATTTTCCCTAACAGATTTGTTTTTCAATTGAATTGTACAGGTTATAGGTCACATTAAAGGTGGGAAAAGTTTTGAAATTATTTATTATGGTCTCCTTTTTTTTATAACACAAAAACATGGCATTTTAACAGGGGTGTGTAAACTTTTTATATTCACTGTAGGTGGTCTTAGCTGGATAATTTCTGTAGTATTTTGGTATAGGGGATACCAGAAAGTGCTTAATGTCTTGCAGCTCCTTGTTTTTCTCCTGAAGATTCTTAAAAAAGTTCAGTATACTTCCTAAACAGGAGGCTGTGGTTTAGTGGAGAATCAAGAATTTTGGACATGAAATCCTCAGACAGGGGTTGAAGTTAAAGCCATGAATACCTGCGGAGCACTGAGATGGATGCAGCAGATAGTACAGTTGTGTACACCTACCATAAATGCAGATGTTCGAGTGTCTTCACTGTTGCAGTCATAACTGTAGGGTGCTCCTGCCGGCAGGCAGCCCGAGGTCGGCCAAAATCCCAAAGTCTGGGTCCGGCGTCGGCTGTACAAGCTAGTACCCTGACGTCAGTACGCTCTGGTACATAGCCCTCAGCCGACGCCATCTTCTCCAGCCTTTCTTGCCCTAGATGTCAGAAGTCCCAATAAATCAGAAATGAATCCAACAAGGAAACACAAATACACCACAAATAAGAGAAAAAGAGGGGATAGGAGGGAGGAACCGACTGCAACAGTGAAGACACTCGAACATCTACATTTATGGTAGGTGTACACAACTGTACTATGTTCTTCGTGTTTCACTGTTGCAGTCATAACTGTAGGGTGGAATCCCAAAGCAGTGAAAAAGGGGAGGAGGCTTAGACAGAAGAAGGGGCAGCAAGAAGACCCTGCAAAACAGCAGAGGCAAATCCTGCCCTGGTCTTAGAATACAGAGGGAGATTGTAGTGCTTGGAAAAAGTATGCACAGAACTCAAAGTGGCAGCTTCCAAGATATCCTTGGTAGGAACTCCTCTGAGAAAAGCTGTAGAAGTGGCAGCTGCTCTAGTAGAATGACTTTTCACAGTACCTGGAAACTGTTTTCCATGATGAGTGTAACAAAATCTGATTCCATAAGCAATCCATTTGGAAATAGTTTGTTTTGAAATAGCTTTTCCAAGAGAACTGGAGGCAAAAGAAACAAACAATTGATTAGATTTTCTGAACTCTTTAGTCTTGTCCAGGTAAAATCGTAACTGTCTGTGCACATCCAATGAATGCAAAATCCTTTCCCTTTATTTTGAGGATTAGGAAAGAAAGTAGGAAGGTGAATTGTCTGATTTAAAGCCACTTTCGAAATCACCTTAGGCATGAAAGTAGGATTAGTCCTCAATGATACTCTGTCCTGGTGGAAAATAAGGTATGGTTCCACAGCCATGAGAGCTTGCAACTCTGAGACCCTTCTGGCAGAAGTCAATGCTAACAAAAGAACTGTCTTCCAAGATAAAAACTTAATATCTGAAGATGCAGCAGGCTCAAAAGGAGGCAAAGTAAGTTTTTCTAAAACATAATTAAGATCCCAGGCAGGAACAGGAGGGGTCCTGGGAGGTCTTAAATTCTTGGCCCCTCTCAAGAATTGTCTCACCAAAGGGTGAGAAAAAACAGGAGGATCAGAAATGAAATGAGCAGAAATAGCAGAAGCATGAATCTTAATGGAAGAAAAGGAAAGTCCTTTAGACAAAAGATCCGAAAGGTAAAGCAAAATAGAAGAGAGATCAGGCACCAGAGGGTCCGAGCCTCGGTCCTGCATCCAAATACAAAACCTCTTCCATTTAGAGGCATAGGATTTCCTAGTGCTAGGCCGTCTAGCTTCCAGAAGAACATTCAAAACTTGTTTGGGAAGACTAGAAGAAATCAAATTCCTTTGAAGAGCCAAGCTGCCAGGCAAAGGGTCTTGAGATTGTGATGTAGTAACCGACCCTGATGCTGGGACAGAAGAGAAGGGTTTAGAGGGAGAATCCAAGGAGGCTCCAAGAACAGGTGCTTTAAAGTTGGATACCAAAACAGTCGAGGCCAATTTGGAGCAATCAAGATGAGGAACTTGGGCTTGTCCTGTTTTATCTTCAGTAATACCCGAGGTAGTAGAGGAAGAGGAGGGAAGGCATATCCCGAAAGGCTTCTCCAGCTGAAGGACAGGGCATCCACTTTCCAAGCTGTTTTGTGGAAGGACCTGGTGCAAAAGCGAGGCAGCTGATGATTGAGATGGGATGCAAACAGATCTATCTGGGGACATCCCCAAACTGCAGTAATCCTGTTAAATAAGTTGGTGTCTAGCATCCATTCGTGAGGATCTGAAATGTTTCTGCTCAGGCTGTCTGCTAAGAGATTCTGTTCTCCTGGAATGAATTGAGCCTGGAGATGTAGATTCAGATTTAGAGCTGTGTCCCATAAAGCCATAGCTAGTCTGCAAAGGGGGTAAGAATGAGAACCCCCCTGCTTGTTTATGTACCACATGACTGTGGTGTTGTCTGTCAATTAGCAGAGGCCCTGGTTGCAAAAAGTTCTTGAAGGCTAGAAGAGCATTTTGAACTGCCAACATTTCCTTCAGATTGATGTGCCAGTGAAGATGGTCCTTTGTCCAGGTTCCCTGCTGGCAACTGTCTAGAAAGTGTGCTCCCCAAGCATAATCCGAGGTGTCCGTGGTTATGATTTGAGAAGGTTGAGGTAGACGAAAAGGCTTTCCCTCGTTTAAAGCACACACCCTGGACCACCAGAGGAACTCCTTCTGGAGGCAGGGGATCAGAGGAATCAGAATGTCCAGATCGTGGTAATGCTGTGACCATACACTTTTCAGATACCATTGAAGCTTTCTCATATGAAGCCTTGCATTTGGAATCAACAGAATGCAGGAAGCCATGTAGCCCAGAGCCTGCAGGAATTTCCTTGCAGTGAGCTGAGATAGAGTTGCCAAGGTGTTGAAAATTGAAGACAGCTGTGATTGTTTTTCTGGAGTGAGGAAGGCCCTTTGTAAGATCGTATTCAAGAGGGCTCCCAAGAACACCATTTGTTGAGAAGGGATCAAATGTGACTTTTTTTGTGTTCACTGAGAATCCCAGAAGGGAGAGAAGACGTTGAACAAATTCCAGATGTAGAAGATCCTTGCTGTCTGCCTGAATAAGGCAGTTGTCCAAATAGGGGTAAATCTGAATCCCATGAAGTCTGCAATAAGCCACTACTGGTGCCAGGCACTTGGTAAAGACTCTGGGCGCAGTAGATAAACCAAAGAGCAGTACAGAGAATTGAAAGCGTCTCGAACCTGCCTTGAATCTGAGGAATTTCCTGCGTTCCTGCTTGATGGGAATGTGTAAGTATGCTTCCTTTAAGTCCAATGTCACCATCCAGGCATCCTGAGAGAGCATTGGAATTAGTTGCTGCAGAGTAAGCATCTTGAATTTTGGAATTTCCAAAAAGGTGTTTAACACAAAAAGGTCCAGAATAGGTCTCCATGAGCTTTGTTTTCCTGGAACCAGAAACAGTCTTGAATAAAAACCTTTTCCCATCTCTGAGAGTGGAACAGGCTCTATGGCTCTCATGGCCAGAAGAGCATCCACTTGATTTAAGGCCTCTGACCATTGATGTTTTGGCAGATCTGGCCAACTGAAAGCCCTTGGCAGAGTATGAAAGTGGAATTTGTAGCCTTTTAAAATCACGTCCAATACCCATCTGTCCTGGGTAATATGAGTCCAATTTCTGTAAAAAAGAGACAGTTTTCCTCCGAGAGGGGCATCCAGGTGAAGGGGTCCTGTAGCCCAACCGAGAGAGTCATTGAGTTTGTTTTCTTTGAGATTGGGATCGGTCTTCTCCCCTTCTAGGTGAAGAAGCAGTCCATTGTCTAGATCTGTAAGAGGCCTGAGCTTGACCACGACCTCTGGAGCGTCTATATCTTCCCCTTTGAGGTCTGTCAGACGTGGGAAAGGACCAATTTTTGGAGGGCCAATTCCTGGAAAATCTAGGAGGCTGAACTTGCAAGAAATCTTTTACCGTTTGCATAGATTTTGCCTTTTCTTCCATCTTTTTAATAACCTCCTCAGCTTTAGATCCAAAAAGAACATCATGTTGAACAGGGGCATCTAATAACTTAGCCTTAACCTGTTCAGGTAAACTTTGTTCACGAAGCCAGGCATGTCTCCTGATAACAGTACCAGAGGCTGCAGCCCTGCAAGAAGCATCCAAGGCATCAAAACCACAATGCAAACTATGTTTGTTCACTTGTTCAGTTGCATGCAATACATCCTGAAGTTCCTTATCCTCTGCACATGCAGGAAGGGAAGCAAGCTTTTGCTTTAAAACAGACAAAAGAAATTGCTGATACTTAAACATATGAAACTGGCAATTTAAAGCCCTTACAGACAGGGTAGCAGAAGTATATACCTTTTTTCCCCACCTGTCTAAAGCACGAGAATCCTTCTCAGAGGGAATAGGATTCTTAGAAGTAGCAACCTTAGCAGCCTTAGAGCCCTGAGAAATAGTTTCAGGATCCGCAGAAGGGTTCTTAAATAAGAATAAATGAGAGTCAGGAACCCTATAAAACCTATCAGGCTTAGAAGGAGCAGGAGGCATGGAATCAAGATTCAAATTAGCCTCAGAGAAAGCATCATCCACAATGTCAAGAACAGGAGGGATAGCTAAAGGCCTATGTTGAGGAAGAAGGAGGAATTCTCTAAGCCTCTTCTTGGAAGCAGAATACTCCTGACCCTCCCAATGAAAATGTTCCCTCATCTCATGCAAGGTTCCCCCAAAAGAGAAATCTTCAGGCAGAGAGGCAGAGGGCAAAGAGTCCTCAGCATCCAAATCCTCATAAGGAGGAAAGGAATACTCCTGATCAGAGGAAGAGACAGAAGATACAGAAGCCTGGTCAGAGGAATCCAGAGGAACATCCTGTCGAGGCCTTTTTTTCAGGTGGGGGGTGAGAACCCCTAATCATGGTAAGTAAATCTTCAGCCAACTTTAATAATTGCTTCTGTGTCCTGGGAGTAGATTCAGAAGTAGCTTGGGCAGGAACTTTAGACTTAACAGGAGTCTTTGTCTTTGCCTTTGAAATAGTGATGTGAGTAGGCCTGAAAACCCCCTCAGAAGCCGGTACCTGCACAGCGGTTCCGGGCCCATCTGAGGGAGCGACGTCCGAAGGTCCTGCAGCAGGTAAAATAGTAGGCCTTGATGGCTCCCCATGGGAGTCCGTATCGGCCATCGGTTCAGAAGTGGCGGACGACAGGGGCTGCAAAAGCGCCTCACTGACGACAGCCGAACCGGATGCTGGCTCCAGCTGCAACAAGTCCTGTTTGGACCTCGGAGGCCTGTCTTTGTCTTTGCGCTTCTTTTGAATTCCGGTAGTGTCCGACATTCTGTAATTGAAGCGTCTGCCAAAATAATTTAAAGCCCAATCGTACCTGCGCTTGATAGCACGATAATTGAACCTGGCACAGAACCGACAACAAGAAACGTCGTAGTCAGGGCCTAAGCAAGGTAAACAGTAAGAGTGGAAATCTTTATGAGGTATTTGTTTCCCACACGATATACAATTATTAACTTTTTCTGACATCGGAGGAACAAGAAAAAGATTCCTCAACGGGGTACTTAGCTGTGAGAAGAGAAGTAAGAACTTCGGACCGACAACAACAAAATACACTGTTCGAAAATCGCCAACCAACGACTTGCGAGCTGCATTCCACCGCACGGCAAGAAAGACTGGAGAAGATGGCGTCGGCTGAGGGCTATGTACCAGAGCGTACTGACATCAGGGTACTAGCTTGTACAGCCGACGCCGGACCCAGACTTTGGGATTCTGGCCGACCTCGGGCTGCCTGCCGGCAGGAGCACCCTACAGTTATGACTGCAACAGTGAAACACGAAGAACATCTAGGAGAAGCCTCTCCTGCATCATAGCTTCATCTGACTGAGTATCTGGCCATGTGGGATGCCAGTGACAGTTTTGATGCTGCCTCAGTCTTGTATGGAGAGTCAGGTAGGGAGGAAAGGAGTGTGGATGCTTGGGATATCATGTCCAACGTATACTTAATCATATGGGTTTGAAAATTAATAGCTCTGAAGGTTAAGGTGGAAGAGGTGTAAACTTTCTTCCCTAGCCTATCCATGTTTTTGCTGTCCTTGTCAGTGAGCAGAAGGGACAAGGAAGGGATCAGTCATGACTGCTTGTCTAGGGCTACAGCAATCACTGCAGGGTCTGCCGGGGGGGGGGGGGATAACAAGAAATTTGTGGTCATCAGGTACCTTGTAGAAACGGTCAGACCTCTTAGGAGCAGGTGGCTGAGAAACAGGATTTTTAGATGCTGAAGTAAATGCATCCAGGTATGCAGGTATAACTGGGGGAATGGCAGATGATGGAGAGTCAATTTGCAGTAGATCAAAATATCTTTTTTGTTAGTTTCAGTCATTTGGGAAATATCTCATTTGAAATGTTCGTTCATTTAAGTTACGGTCCTCTGCAAAAGTCATGTCCTCAGGAGGAGAGTCCCCTTCTATGGATTCCTCATCCGGGGAATAGTATTCTATAGAGGAGGGGCTATCTGTGCTGAGAAGGAAATAGACTTAGCAGATGAAGAAGAGAGAATTTCTTCCTCTTCTTCATGTGAAGGTGAATAGAAGTAGCTGAGGCAGGCCTTGGGTTTAGCACTGGGATAGTGGAGGGAGAGGAGGCCAAGGGCCTAAGAGACATGAAGGCCTGCATCAGGGACCGAGTAAAAGATAGCCAGTCAGGAAGTCACTCAGCTTCTTCCATGACGCCAGGTCGTCAGAATAAAACATGCAGACAATGTCATTACATCAGTTTTTCTTGCCCCAGATGTCAGGTGCCCCCCTCATATATGGTATGGAAGACCTCCAGCAAAAAGCAAATATACACGGCATAAAATATGCCAAACAAGAATGAAAGGTAAAAGTCAAGAGAAGTCAGGGGTCTGGAGGGAGGGTAACCAGGACTGCAACAGTGAATACACTCGAACATCTACATTTATGGTAAGTGTACACAACTGAACTATGTTCTTCGTGTTTCACTGTTGCAGTCATCACATTTGGGTGGATTTCCAAAGCTAAGGAAGGGTGGAGGTAGTTAAAGAGCATTAGGGCTAGCAATCAGGCCCTGTAAGACTGCTGTGGCAAATCCAGCTCTGGATTTAGAAAGTGGTAATGCTTGGTGAAAGTATGTACAGAGCTCCAGGATGGCTCTGATAGGACTCCTCTGAGAAATGCCGTAGAGGTAGATGCAGCCCTGGTGGAATGTGATTTTAGCCCTGTGGGGTAGGTTTTCCATGGTGTTTGTAGCAGAAATGGATGCAATTGGCTATTCATTTGGAAATGGTTTGCTTTGAAATGGGCGTACCCTCTGCCCCTGCAGCAAAGCTAACTAGCAGCTGGTCAGATTTTCTGAGAGACTTAGTCCTGTCCAAATAGAATCTAAGCTGTCTGTGCACGTCCAGAGAATGCAGTATCCTTTCCCCTTTATTTTGAGGATTAGGGAAAAATGTCGGCAAATGAATGAACTGGTCTTGAGCCACACTAGACACCACCTTGGGCATAAAGGATGAATTAGTCCTGAGGGAAACCCTGTCCGCATGGAAGATAATGAAGGGTTCCCACTGCCATGAGGGCCTGCAATTCAGACACTCTTCTTGCTGAAGTGATGGCCAGAAATAAGACTGTTTTCCAAGAAAGGAATTTCAACTCTGCTGTAGCAGCTGGTTCAATACAAAGTTAAGATCCGAGGCTGGAGTGGGAGCTCTCCTGGGGGGGGGGGGGGGGGGGGGTTTATGGACATGCTCCTCAGTAATGAAGTCCAGGGCCATCCGGCACAGAGGGTACGAATGTGTGCCTCCCTGCTTGTTGATGTACCACATAACTGTGGTGTTGTCTGTCCTTATCAATTGGCCTTGTCGAAGAAATGGTTTGAAAGTCTGAATTGCCAGTTTTACTGCCAGCATTTCCTTTAGGTTTATGTGTAGGTGCAGCTGCTCGAGTCCATAAACCCTGTATGCATTTGTTCATCATGTGGGCCCCCCAACCGAGGTCTGAGGCGTCCGTTGTGATGGTTTGGCTTGGTTGAGTGCTGTGGAAGGGCAATCCTTCGTTTGATTGACAGGCCTGAGCCCACCATTGGAATTCTTGCTTCAGGCATGGAATTATTGGAATTTGAGTTTCTAGGCTGTGCTTGTGCTGAGACCATAAATTCCTTAGGTACCACTGTAGTTTTCTCATATGCAGTCTGGCATGTGGGACCAATATTATGCAGGATGCCATGAAGCCCAATGCTTGTAGGACTTTTCTTGCTGTTAGATGGTTTTGTTTTGTTAATGCCAAGAAGTAGAGAGGGAGTTGCTCCTGTTTTTCTACTGTTAGGAATGCCATTTGTTTGGATGTGTCCAGCTCCGCACCCAAAAAGGTTATCTTTTGGGATGGTATCAGCCTTGACTTTTTTATATTGACTGTGTATCCCAGGGCTTGTAGAAGGTAAATGACTCTTTTCAAGTCTTCTGCTAGCTTGTTTTTGTTGTCCGCTTGTATTAGGCAGTCGTCCAGGTAAGGGTAGATTTGGATCCATTTGTAAGGACTGCAGATGCATCCTTGAAGGACATCTGAGAGGTTTTCCCAGGTAAAGGACAGGGCATCCACTTTCCAAGCTTGTGTGTGGGGAGTTCTGGGGCAGAATTTGTTCAACTGGTAGTTCTGAGGGGAGGAAAACAGGTCTACCTCTGGTGTCCCCCATTTGTTCCTCAAGAGCTTGAATATTTTGGGTTCCAGTTTCCATTCGTGTGGGTCCATGAGATTTCTGCTTAAGTCGTCTGCCAGTGAATTTAGTTTGCCTGGCAGAAAGCTTGTATTTTTGCTTGGTAGCTCAAGGCTGTGTTCCACAGAGCCATGGCTAGTCTGCAGAGTGGGTAAGAATCGGTTCCCCCCTGCTTGTTTATATACCACATAACTGTGGTGGTGTCTGTCTTTACCAATAGCTGTCCTGGAATAATAAGGTCTTTGAAGGCTGTCAGAGCATTCTGTACAGCTAACATTTCTTTTTGATTGATATGCAAGTGCACCTGTTTTGGGTTCCATTTGCCCTGAATGCACTGCCCTGCCAAGTGAGCCCCACATGCATAGTCTGACGCGTCTGTTGTTAGGGTTTGGCCAGCAGGGGTAGAGTGAAAGTGAGTCCCTTGTTGTAGGAGCAGGCCTCTGCCCACCAAAGGAACTATGCCCTTAGACAAGGAATGATAGGAATCATTGTTTCCAGGTCCTGAGAATGTTCACACCATAGACTTCTTAGATACCATTGAAGTTTCCTCATATGCAGTCTTGCATATGGAATTAACAGAATGCAAGAGGCCATGAACCCCACGGCTTGCAGGATTACCCTTGCAGATAGCTGGGTTTTTGTGGCCAATAGTTTGAAGTAGGTTGTCAAATAAACTTGTTTTTCTGGAGTGAGGAATGCCATCTGGGAAGCTGTGTTCAAGCTTGCTCCCAGGAATACAATCTGTTAGCAGGGTAATAGGTGTGACTTCTTCTGGTTGATGGTGCACCACCCAGTGAGGTTAGAAGTCTCTTTACAAATGCCAGGTGTTGTAATAGCAAGTCCTGACTCTCTGCCTGAATCAGGCAATCGTCCAAGTATGGCTAAATCTATACATTTCTCTGCCTGCAAAATGCAATGGCTGGAGCTAGGCACTTTGTGAATACCCTAGGTGCAGTAGATAAGCCAAAAGGAGCTGCAAAGAACTGATAGTGCATGGAACCTGCCCTGAAACGTAGGTATTTTCTGCAAGATTCCCTTATCGGGATGTGCAGGTAAGCTTCTTTTAAGTCTAGGGTTGCCAGCCAGGCATCCTTGGCTAGCATAGGAAGAAGTTGTTGAAGAGTTAGCATTTTGAATTTTGGAACCACCAGAAAGGTTTTGAGAACAAACAGGTCCAGGATAGGATGCCAGGAGTTTTCTTTTCTGCGGACCAGGAAAGTACAGTTTTGTACCTACCATAAATGTAGATGTTCGAGTGTTCACCCTGCTGTAGTCATCACACTTGGGTAATCCTGCCGTAAGGCGGTCCCGCAGTCGGCCTGAGCTCCAAAGTCTTGGTCCGGCGTCGGTTGCTGTCGCTTCTTCCCTGACGTCAGTGCGCCAGGGGTATAATAAGAGGCATCCAACGCCATTTTCTTCAGTTTTTCTTGCCCCAGATGTCAGTTGTCCCCAATAGGTAGGCTATGTATATATATATATATATATATATATATATATATATATATATATATATATATATATATATAAATAAAACAATACCTTCAGGCACAAGCAAATACACCACAGAGGTCGTATAGGATACAGTGGTATAACCCAGTTCAGCTAGTTCAGAGGGGATGGAGGGTAACCTGGACTGCAGCAGGGTGAACACTCTAATATCTACATTTATGGTAGGTACAAAACTGTACTGTGTTCGTGTTACCCTGCGGCAGTCATCACACTTGGGTTGAATCCCAAAGCTAAGGATGGGTGGTGGAGTTAAACAGGGTTAGAAGAAGCTAGTAGGCCATGCAAAACTGCAGTGGCAAAACCATCTCTAGTCTTAGAATACAGAAGTAAGTGACAGTGTTTGGTGAAGGTGTGCACTGAACTCCAAGTTGTAGCTTCCAGAATATTATTGGTTGGCACTCCCCTGAGAAAGGCTGGTGATGTAGCTGTAGCCCTGGTGGAGTGGGACCTAATGTTAGCATGTACCGGTTTCCCATGATGCATGTAGCAGAAATGTATGCAATGCCCTATCCATTTAGAAATGGTCTGTTTTGAAATCGCTTTTCCTTGTGATCCTGCAGCATAGGCTACAAAGAGCTGGTCAGATTTTCTGAAAGCCTTAGTTTTATCCAAATAGTAACGTAATTGCCTGTGAATGTCCAAAGAGTGCAGGAGTCTTTCTCCTTTGTTCTGGGGATATGGGAAAAGGTGAGCAAATGAATGGTTTGGTTTAGGGCCACACTGGACACCACCTTTGGCATAAAGGAAGGGTTAGTTCATAGAGAGACTCTGTCTTGATGAAAAAAGAAGAAAGGCTCCACTGCCATTAGTGCCTGTACCTCTGAGACACTTCTAGCTGAGGTTATTGCTAGTAGCAGGGCAGTTTTCCATGAAAGAAAATTTAAATCAGCTGAAAAAGTTGGTTCAAAGGGCGGCAGTGTAAGTTTTTCCAGAACAAAGTTGAGATCCCAAGTAGGTGTTGGTGCTGTCCTGCGCGGTCTTATGTTCTTAGCCCCTCTGAGGTACTGTCTTAGGAGTGGATGTGAGAATAAAGGAGGATCTGTGTTGTAATGAGCTGAAATTGCTGAGGCGTGGATCTTAATAGATGAAAAGGAAAGTCCTTTGTGCAACATCTCAGTTAAATATTGTAGAATTTGAAGAATGTTTGGATCAAGGGGATTTTGGCCTTTAGCCTGGATCCAGGCTCAAAATATTTTCCATTTGTCTGAATAGGTTTTCCTGGTGCTGGGTCTCCTGGCCTCCAGAATGACATCCATAACAGCTTTGGATAGAGGTGTTGGCTGGTTGTTTAGGTAATTTGCCATGTAGCCAGGTTTAAAGTCTTGAGCTGGCTGTGTAGAATCTGATTGTCTCGCTGGGTGAGCGAGTGAGGAATCTGTTGTAAAATCCATGGTGGGACGTGGGCCATGTTCCTTAGAATTGGATACCAATGCTGGCGGGGCCAGTCTGGTGCAATAAGTATCATCAGTGGCCTCTCTAATCTGACTTTCAGCAGTACCTTTGCTAGAAGAGGCAGTGGAGGAAAGGCATACACTGTTAATGTTTTCCAACTGAATGAGAGGGCGTCCACTTTCCAAGCTTGTGGATGGAATGTCCTTGTGCAAAATTTTTGAAGTTGGCAGTTTTGGGGGCTGGCAAACAGATCTATGTCTGGGCGTCCCCATTTTTGAGCTATCATTGCAAATACTTGTGGATCTAGTTTCCACTCGTGTGGATCCATGATGTTTCTGCTTAGGTCGTCTGCCAATGTTTTTCTTTCCTGGCAGGAACTGTGCTTGTAATTGAACCTGGTAAGACAGTGCTGTGTTCCACAAGGTCATTGCTTGCATGCATAGAGGGTAGGAATGTGTGCCCCCTTGCTTGTTTATGTACCATATAACTGTGGTATTGTCAGTCTTTATTATTAGTTGTCCTGGGTGTAAGAGGTCCTTGAAAGCTGTTAGGGCATTCTGTACTGCTAGCATTTCTTTTTGATTGATATGCAGATGCCTTTGATCTGTAGTCCATTTGCCCTGAATGCACTGTCCTGCCATGTGTGCTCCCCAGGCATAGTCTGAGGCATCTGTTGTCATAGTTTGCCTGGCTGTGGGTAAGGTGAAAGGCTGTCCCTTGTTGAGGTGACATGCCTGTGCCCACCATAGAAACTCCTGTTGAAGGCAGGGAATGAGTGGTATCATTGTTTCCAAGCTGTGGCTGTGCTGAGTCCATACGCTTTTCAGGTTCCATTGTAATTTCCTCCTATGCAGTTTTGCAAATGGTATTAGTAGTATGCAAGATGCCATGAATCCCAAGGCCTGCAGAATTTTTCTTGCAGGGAGTTGGGTCTTTGTTGCCATTATTTTGAAATATTGAGTCAGCTGTTGTTGCTTGTCTGGCGTGAGATAAGCCATCTGGGCCGTTGTATTCAAGCTGGCACCCAGGATTATTATGTTTTGCGAGGGCACTAGTTTTGATTTCTTTTCGTTTACTGTGTACCCTACGCAACTTAGAAGGTGTTTGACAAATGCCAGATGTTTTAAAATAATGTCCTTGCTTTCTGCTTGAATAAGGCAGTCGTCCAGGTATGGGTATATTTGAATTCCTCTTTGTCTGCAGTATGCAATTACTGGTGCCAGGCATTTTGTGAAGACCCTGGGTGCAGTAGATAAGCCAAAGGGCAGTGCAGAGAACTGATAATGCGTTGAACCTGCAATGAAGCGGAGGTATCTTCTGCAATTTTGTCTGATAGGGACATGCAGGTATGCCTCCTTGAGGTCCAACGTTACTAGCCAAGCATTCTTGCCCAGCATGGGAATAAGCTGCTGTAGTGTTAGCATCTTGAATTTTGGTACGTGCAGATAGGTGTTCAGAATTGAAAGATCCAGAATGGGTCTCCATGCTTTGTCTTTTCTGGGGACAAGAAAGAGTCTCGAGTAAAATCCTTGTCCTTGCTCCTGTGTAGGTACCTGCTGAATGGCTCTCATGTCCATGAGAGCTGTAATTTGTTTTTGTGCCTCTGCCCATTGATTTGGTGGCAGGTTTGGCATTCCTTTTATCCTTGGTAAGGTATGAAAGTGGAATATGTATCCTTGTGAGACAATGTTTAGGACCCATTTGTCTTTTGTGATGATGTGCCAGTTGTCTGCAAAAAATGCTAACTTTCATCCCAAGGGAGCTGCCAGGAGAGATTTGCATGGTAGTTAGGGGATTGAGTCATTGTGTTGGTCTTCTGCTAGCTTGGGGCCTGTCTTCTCCTCCTTTCTGGGTAGCAGTACCCCATTGGCGAGGCTTGTAAGGGCCTTGTGACTGACCTCTGCCCCTTGGGCGTCTGTATTTGCCCCTCTGTGATCTGTCAGAAGCTGGAAAGGACCAGTTTTTTGTTGGCCAATTTCTGCTGAAACGAGGGGGGTTTTACCTGTAAAAAATCCTTGACCGTCTGCATAGACTTTGCCTTATCCTCCATTTTCTTTAAAACCTCTTCTGCTTTGACACCAAATAATACATCCTGCTGTAAAGGTGCATCCAATAATTTTGCTTTAACATGATCAGGTAGGGTTTGTTCTTTTAACCAAGCATGTTTATGTATGACAGACCCAGTAACAGCTGCTCTACAGGAAGCTTCCAATGAATGAAATCCACATTGTAAAGTATGTGTGCCCACCTGTTCAGCTGCATGCAACAGATCCTGCATTTCCTTGATTTCAGACTGTTCAGTATGTGTGCTCAGTTTTTGTTTTAATTGAGACATTAGGAATTGCTGATATTTCAGCATGTGAAACTGACAATTTAATGCTCTCATAGCCAGAGTTGCTGAGGTGTATATTTTCTTTCCCCATCTATCTAGGGCTCTGGAATCCATTTCAGAGGGCAAAGGATTTTTAGCCATAAAAGCTTTAGCCCCCTTGGGACCCTGGGAAATTGTTTCTGGGTCAGCCACAGGGCTTTTATAAAGGAATTTGTGTGAGTCAAGTACTCTATAGTATCTGTCTGGTTTGGCTGGAGCAGGAGGTAGAGGCACTGGATTTAGACTAGACTCCAAGTAAACATCATCCACAATATCTAAAACTGGAGGAATAGCAAGTGGTCTGTGCTGGGGTAGTAGAAGGAACTCTCGGAGCCTTTTCTTAGAATTAGAGTAGTCCTGGCCTTCCCAGTGGAAATGTTCCATCATGATATGTAAAGTTTCCCCAAAGGAGTAGTCTTCACGGGAATAGAGTCTTCAGCATCAGAGTCTTCATAAGGGGGAAAAAGTGTAATCCTGTTCCTCAGAAGAATCTGAGGAAATAGAAACCTGGTCAGAGGAAGCATAATACTCCCCTTGTCTTGGTCTTTTATCTGGAGGAGGATGGGAACCCCTGATTAGGGTAATCAAATCTTAAGCCATCTTAAGCATCTGTTTCTTAGGCATGGGGCCTTGAACTGTAGACTGATGTACAGTCTTTTTTGGTTTTAAAGGAGTTTTAAGCTTAGCATAAGATTTAATGGTAAATGTAGTCGGTCTGAAGGCACCTTCTGCAACCGAAGGTGTTTCCACTGCACCGGGGTCTCCTTCTGCTCTGGTGTCGGAAGGCCTAATGAAGATAGCTGCGTCAGCCCAGTACACTCCGCTTGAGAATCCGCAGCTGTCTGGGGTTCCAATTCTGAGTCGTCATGGGCTGTGTAGGGGCCTCACTGAAAACCGGAGAACCAGCGACAAGCCCAGCAGAGGCCTCAGAGTCTGGCTTGTTCCTAGGCTGCCTGTCCTTATCCTTGCATTTTTTATGCATGCCGGTCGTCAGTTGCTCCGACGGCATGATATAATTAAATTTCCTACCAAAGTAATATCGTGCGAAGTCAAAATGGCGTTTGATAATTCGTTTATTAAACCTAGCACAAAACCGACAACTTGTGACATCGTGGTCTGGGCCTAGGCAAGGAATACAATAAGAATGGAAGTCCTTATGAGGTATTTGCTTCCCACAAGAAATGCAATTGTTAACTTTTTCTGACATCGGACTGAGGCAAGAAAAGGTTCCCCAACGGGGTACTTAGCTTTACTTTAGATGTTCACCTTGATATATGTGAAATGAAATGGCAGTTGACATTAAATGCTACAGTGTTTCAAGGCATAAATGATAACATAAGTATTGCTCCTATATTAAAATTGAAACATATTAAGGGATAATTATTTGTGTTTAAGATAGCATTGTAAAATGAAAAATATTTTAGAGTATGTTTCATTATAAGTTATATTGTTGTGTTTTTTTTCATGCATGATTTTTTATGTATGATATTTTAATGTTTTTAAATATTTTGTATTTTGGGTATGCTTGGAGTAAATTGAATTAATTGAGATCAATTAAGATCATTTATCCAATTTATACAAGTGTATTTAATGCTTAGTGCTTTGACAATTCCTTGTTCTGAAAAAGTCTGTAATAAAGACGAAACCTAGGTCACAGTCGTCGTGTGTGTGGTTATACCAACTTGCAGGTCTCAAGTCTGGACTATTTCACTGCTTTTGTGCTTTTTAATATTTACATTGTTGGTCAGTGTTTCGTTGTACTTAGCTTTATTGAAGATTTCGGATTGAAATTCGAATAGCAAATCTTAGGTGTCGGCCGACTGGCACTTGCGAACTGCTTCTGCTTCGGGCACCGCATGGCAAGAAAGACTGAAGAAAATGGCGTCGGATGCCTCATATAGCCCTGGCGCACTGACATCAGAGAAGAAGCGACAGCAACCGACGCTGGACCAAGACTTTGGAACTCAGGCCGACTGCGGGACCGCCTGACGGCAGGATAACCCAAGTGTGATGACTGCAGCAGGGTAACACGATGAACATCAGCCTTGAATAAAAACCTTGTCCCCTTTGTTCTGTTGGGACAGGTTGAATAGCCCTGACACTGAGGAGTGACAAAACTTGTTTTTGGGCCTCCACCCACTGATTTGGGGGGAGGTCTGGCCATCCACTTGGGGTTGAGAGCGAGTGGAAGTGGAATCTGTATCCTAGGGAAACTATGTTTAAAAACCCATTCGTCTTGGGTAATGAGTTCCTAGTATTTTGCATGCAGAGCGAGTTTTCATCCTAAGGGAGCAAGTGGTTGAGCAAGGCTTGGAAGAGTTAAGGATAAGTCATTGTGCCATTTTTCCATTGGGGGGGCGTGGTTTACTACTCCCTGCTTTGGAAGTGGGAGCCCCCCACTGCTTAGGTCTGTGCATAGCCTGAGACTAAAGTCTTGGTGGTCTGCTGCTCCTAGGTTTGGACTGAGAAGGCCTGGAAGGGACTGGAAAGGACCACTTCTTTGAAGGCCAATGCCTACTGAATCTAGGTGGCTGTACTTGTAAGAAATCTTTAACAGTTTGCATAGATTTAGCTTTTTCCTCCATCCTTTTGGGGACTTCTGCTTTGTTGCCAAAAAGGCACTCTTGGTTTAAGGGTGCATCCAGTAATTTAGCTTTAACATGATTTGGCATGTTTTGTTCCTTAAGCCAAACATGCCTTCTAAGTACAGACCCAGTGACAGCAGCCCTGCAAGATGCTTCTAAAGCATCAAAACCACATTGCAAAAATGTTTACCAACTTGGTCAGCAGAATGCATTAACTCTTGTAAATCTTTCTGTGCAGCAAAGCAGGAATCAACAATTTTCTGTTTAAGTAGTGCCATAATATGCTGCTGATACTTTAGCATATGAAACTGGCAATTTAAAGCCCTAATGGCCAAAGTAGCAGAAGTGTATACCTTCTTATCCCATTTGTATAAAGCTCTAGAGTACCTATCAGAAGGGGAAGAATTTTTGGCAGTAGTAGCCTTAATGCCTTTTGGTCCTTGGGAAATGGTCTCTGGATCTGCAGTAGGAATCTTGAAGAGGAATTTGTGAGAGTAAGGTACTCTGTAGTACCTGTCAGGTTTCCTGGGAGCTGGAGGCAGTGCGTCTGGGGTAAGGCTGGATTCCAAGAAAACAATCTACACTCTTCAGAACAGGAGGGATAGCTAGAGGCATGTGTTGAGGCAGGTTTAAAAATTCCCTAGGTCTCTTTATGGACTGAGAATAGTCCTGGCTTTCCCAGCAGAAATGCTCCCTAAGGGTATGCACGGTTTCACCAAAAGAAAAATCTTCTGGACGGGAAGCAGAGTGAATGGAATCATCTGCTTCAGAATCCTCATAAGTAGATAAGGGTAAATCTTGGTAGTCAGAAGGAACAGAGATATCAGATTCCTGATCAAAAGAGTCAGCAAGAAAATCAGTTCTAGGTCTCTTAGAGGTGGAAGGCTGGCTACTCCTAATTAATGTAATAAGGTCTTCATTCATTCTAATCGTTTGTTTTTGAGGCATATGGGCCTGAGAATGCACTTTTGTCGTCGGTTTTCTAGGCGTAGTGCGAACTTTAGACCTGATGAATTCGGTATTCTTAGCTTGAAAAGAAGTCGTCGGTTTAATATGAAAATTGGTAGGCCTGAATACACCCTCACAAGCTGGTGCCTGCACAGCGGCTCCAGACCCATCCAAGGTAGAGACATCCACAGGTTCCATAGTCGAAGAAGCATCCTGCGGCATACCGAATGGGTCTCAGTAGAGGCCTGTAAATCTGTAGTAGCGGGTATCGGGGGCTGCGAAAGCACCTCACTGAGTACCGGCGGACTGGCGACTAGCTTAATGGAAGCGTCGTCGGCAGTTCTGGACCTAAGCGGTATTTCTCTGTCTTTATCCTTACGTTTATTCGGAAGATCGGTAGTCAGATGGCTTAACGAAGCCATTTCAGAATACGGAGATTGAGAAAGAAATTATTTAAAGGTACAATAACAGCTCGACGAATAGTTTGGGCGTTGAACAAGGCACATCGTGGTCTGGGCCTAAACAGGTGACAAAGTAAGAATAAAAATCTCTATGAGGTATTTGCTTTCCACAGGCAAGACAATTGTTAATTCTTTCTGACATCAGTTAGAGCAAGAAAAAAGGATCCCCAACAGGGTATTTATCTTTTTGAAGATTTCAGGTAAGAAACTCGAAAACGAAAAATTCAGGAGTCGGCCGACCAGCACTTGCCAACTGCTTCTGCTTCGGGCACCGCACGGCAAGAAAGACTGATGTAATGGCATTGGCTGCATGTTTTATACCCCTGATGACCTGATGTCATGGAAGAAGCAACAGCATCTGACTCAGAAATCCGAAGACTTTGGTATTCAGGCTGGCTGAGGGCTACCTGTAATAACCCAAATGTGATGACTGCAACAGTGAAACATGATCAATACAGATCTCGAGTCACGGTTATCCTCCTCCTAACAGAAAGAAAATTTCTACTTCATTACCTCACTATAAGGTGGAGATTCTGATAAATTTCTTTGCTCAGATTCTCCTCCTGAAGAATGATCCTTTTAAAACACTATCACCAATTAAGAGGGGGCTTTCCATGAGAACAAACACAAATGTCAATTTCCACAAAACATTATGATCAACATGCGGATCTTCCTCAACCTGCACATGTTCCTCCTATTTTGCCAGCCTTAGAGGATGCCTTTTTGGCAGACTGCACTTTTTCTGACTCAGCCATTTGCTCCTAAAAACTGCGATAAACTGTATAAAGTGCTTCAGTCCCATAACTTTTTGCTAACCCTAGGACTGATCCTTCACTAACCTCCATGTTAAAGTCAACTATTATTAAGCTTCTTTCAGCTGCTAATTAAAAAAAAAATAACCAATTTCTCTCCTGCAGTTACTAAGGCATCTATGTATTTTGTAGTAATTGCTATGTAGTAAGTAATCAAACATTCTTTGAAATGTGCTCATGATACTGGTGGCGATTTTTCCAGGACTGCTGCTACTGGCACTCTCTTGAGAAATCACAGTCTTAACATTTGCCAGATGATGTTAAAACTGAAATGTTACTGACTCTTCTGGATAAAGAAGCATTATCTGGTTCTTCCACTGTGCAAGTCCTTAAGGGTTTTGATGAAAGGGGAAGCTAATGCATGGGATTACCCACATTTTCAACCTTCCTTTCCAAATCTTCTTTTAATTCCAAGTTTTTCTTTCAAACGGCAAGGACAGCATACATAGCAAGGTTCATGCAAGCAGCATTTCACAACATAGGAGAAGGAAGGGTCAAACAAGAAAGTACAACTCTCCCAGAATGAGGGGAAAACCCCCCTCCATAATCAGACTCTATATATGACCACCCCCCGATGTTCCCCCTCAGTACATTGGCAAACCCATTAATCTCTCCCAGTCTTTAGGTCTTCATTCTCTTTTGTGGCACTACATAACTTCAGTTGGTTGTTGAGAAATATGCTAGAAGGTTACAGCTGGCAGATGACTCTCTCCCTCAGTTTCAGATGATTTATCCACATCCTCACAATCAAACTGGCCTGTTCCCTCATGTCGAGAAACAGACGCCGTCTCAGGGGGTGACAGAATCCCATACTGATAAAGGCTACTGCAACAACAATCTAATCATGAAAACTTACCATAACAGCAGATGTCTGAATAGATCACTCTTGCAACAGCCACTCCCCTCCTTCCATCCCAATATTTTTGCCAGGGTATGGGATCTTTTATTTTTATATTCTTAACTGTCATGGTTCTGGCCTCACGTTCTCCTGAGGCAAGAATGCTATGAAGAGTTTGGCACCCTAGCCATTAGTTTTCTCTGCATCCCTCAGGGAAGAATCCAGAAAAGCTGGATGGCTGGGTCCAACCCCTGGCAGGATCTACTACATTGTTTACAACTACTGTAGCAGTGCTCTATTCACACACCTACTGTTATGCTAAGTTTACCTACACAACTGTACTTTTTGTTTGAATATGCAACATTACAATCTTACAAGAATGTTCCAAAAGATATTACACATATTAAGTAAACATCATGATAATGATTTAAACAACATGCGTTCAGAGGAGGATTGCTTTCAGCTTACCTTTACATCCCTCTGCTTTATAATTTCATCTACCCGCTCCTTACTGAGGCACCACAGAGGCATATTAAGTATATAATTATAATCTGGGCCTGAAGAACTCTCTTCCTCGTCATCTTCTGCAGTAGTTGCTTCATCATCTTCAACTGTCTAAAACAAAATGCAAAAACTGAAATGTAGTACATACCAAATATCTCACTTCCTTTAAACGATGTTCATTCATTCCTCATTTTTTCATTTTGCAACATTAGGAAATCCCTACAGATGCAATTTCTTTTCCTGCAGGTTGGCACTGGGATGTCAAATGAAAGAATAGTTGTGTAAAATCTGACCATAACCATAGATGTCTTTCTCTTCACTGCTGTGGTATTCCTTAACCTGAGGGATTTCCTGCCTGAAGGTGACCTAATGTTGGCCAGTATACAAAAGTCATATACTACTGTAGGGTATGTGGGATGCTGCATGTAGGCTGCAGTCGGACATAGGCCCTAAAACTGACTTATGCACGTACCATCCTTAGAAAGTACAGTTGTGCACACTTACCATAAATGTAGATGTTCAAGTGTATTCACTGTTGCAGTCATCACATTTGGGTTACCCCTTAGCCCTCATCCAGCCCGAATACCAGAGGCTTAGTATTTCTGCGTCGGTTGCTGTCGCTTCAGGACTGACGTCAGGTCGTCAGTAGTATAAAGTAAGGCAGTGGATGCCACTACATCAGTTTTCCTTGCCCTAACCTGTCAGGAGCCTACAAAGTAGGAGCCAGGTTCTGGTGGAAGAACCCCACCAGTAGAAAGAAAATACCAATATCTCCCTTGTAAGGAAAGAGAAGAAAAAAGGGGGGATAGAGGGAGGGAAACCAGGACTGCAACAGTGAATACACTCTTAACATCTACATTTATGGTAAGTGTACACAACTATACTATATTCTTCGTGTCACACTGCTGCAGTCATCACATTTGGGTTGATTCCCAAAGCTGAGGAAATGGGTGGAGGCAGTCAAGGAAACTAGGGGCTGGCTAAGATGCCCTGCAAGACTGTAAAGGCAAACCCTGCCCTGGATTTGGACAAGAGGGCAGTTGGCAATGTCTGGTAAAAGTGTGAAAAGATGTCCAGGTGGTAGCCTCCAGGATGCCCCTGGTGGGACTCCTCTGAGGAAAGCTGCAGAGGTGGAAGCTGCTCTGTTGGAGTGAGTCCTGACCCCCTTGGGGGAAGGCTTTCAGTGTTGTTTGTAGCAGAAATGGATGCAGTGTGCTATCCATTTGGAAATGGTTTGTTTGGAGATGGCTTTCCCCTCTCATCCTGTAGCAAAGCTAACCAGCAATTGATCAGACTTTCTGAAGGATTTAGTCCTGTCTAGATAGAATCTGAGCTGTCTGTGCACATCTAGAAATACAGGATCCTTTCCCCCTTAAGGGAATTAGAAAAAAAGGTGGGCAAATGAATGGATTGGTTGAGAGCCACACCGGACACGAACACCACCTTGGGCATAAAGGATGGGTTAGTCCTGAGGGATACCCTGTCAGCATGGAAGACGCTGAAGGGTTCCACAGCCATGAGTGCTTACAGCTCGGAGACACTTCTGGCTGAAGTGATGGCCAGAAGGAAAGCCGTCTTGCAGAAGAAGCTGGTTCGAAGGGGGGCAGGGTGAGCCTTTTCAACACTAAGTTAAGGTCCCAAGCTGGGGTTGGTGCTCTTCTGGGTGGTCTCAAGTTGCTAGATCCTCTTAGGAACTGTTTGATCAAGGGGTGTGAGAAAAGGGGCTGCTCAGTAGGAAAATGAGCAGAGATAGCAGAGGCACGAATTTTACTAGAGGAAAAAGAGGCCACTGCGTAGTAGGTCAGCTAAGTAATCCAGGATGAGAGGGAGGGAGGGCTGTGCCGTACTGGCTCCCTTAGCCTGAATCCAGGTGCAGAACATTTTCCATTTGTCAGCATAAGACTTTCTAGTGATAGAGCATCTGGCTTCGTGTATAACACCTAGAACCTGTTTACTGAGGCTGGCAGAATGATTGGGTGTTAGGCAGTAAGCCAAGCTGCCAAATTGAGTGTCTGCAATTGGGGATGCATGAATTCCCCTTCCCTCTGGGTCAGGAGGTTTGGAAGATGCCATGGTGGCAGTGGGGACAGGCTGAGCAGCAAGGGGTACCAGTGCTGGCGTGACCAGTCTAGAGCTATAACAACTGTCCTTTTTTTCCTCCTTTATTTTGAGCAGTACCCTGGGGATGAGAGGTAGTGGAGGAAAGGCAAAGACCGATAGACTGACCCAGGGAAAGGACAGGGCATCCAGTTTCCAAGCAATGCAGTGATGCTCCCTGGTGCAGAATTTGCTAAGCTGATGGTTGGAGTAGGAAGCAAAGAGGTCGACCTATGGGGTGTGCCTCATTTCTGAGTTATAGGGTGAAGGTTCCTTCAGTTGAGCTGCCACACGTGTGGGCCCAGAAGATTTCTGCTTAATTTCTCTGCCAGAGAGCTGAGAGAACCTGGTAGGAATTGGGCTAGCAAGTGGAGTTGCATGGCAGAGGCTGTGTGCCAAAGGGTCATGCCCAGCCTGCATAGAGGGTAGGAGTGGGTCTCTCCTTGCTTGTTGATATATCATGTTACAGTGGTGTTGTCTGTTTTGATCAGGAAAGCCCTGGGTAGAGAAGTGGCTTCAAAGCTATCAAGGTGTGCTGGACAGCCATCTCTTTTTGGTTGATGTGCAGAGGGATTTGCTGTGGGATCCATTGGCCCTGCATGCACCTGTAGTCCAGGTGTGAAACCCCAGGCATAGTCTGATGCATCTGTGCTGAGGGTCTGGGTGCCAGGGGGTGGTGAAAAAGGTAGTCCCTTGTTGTGGGAGCATGCTGTTGCCCATCAAAGAAAATATTTTCTAAAGCAAGGAATTATAGGTATAAGGGTCTCCAGGTCTTGACAGTGTTGACACCAAAGGCTTTTTAGGTACCAACTGAAGTTTCCTCATATGCAGTCTGGCAAACAGAATGAGTAATATGCAAGATGCCATGAACACCAGCTGGCACGCTCTTCCTTGCAGATACCAGGGGGTCTGTTGGCTAGTTCAGAGAAGCAGGCTGTCAGGAAAGTTTGCTTTTCTGGTGTAAAGAATGCCATATGGGATGCTGTGTCCAGGCTTGCTCCCAGGAATATAATCCTTTGGGTGGGCACCTGTTTGGATTTCTTTTCGTTGACTGGTACCCTAGGGAGGTTAGTAGGGACTTTACAAAGACCAGGTGCTTGAGCAGCTTTTCCTGGCTGTCTGCCTGAATTAGGCAGTCGTCTAAGTATGAGTAAATCTCGATATTCCTTTGGCTGCAAAAGGCAATGGCCGGAGACAGACATTTTGTGAAAACTCTGGGAGCAGTAGTTAAGCCAAAGGGAAGCACAGAGAACTGAAAGTGCTGAGATCCTGCCCTGAAACGGAGATATTTCCTGCATGATTACCTGATAGGAATATGGAGGTAGGCCTCCTTTAGATCTAGGGTGGCTAGCCAAGCATCCTTGGAGAGCATGGGTAGCAACTGCTGGAGGGCGAGCATTCTGAATTTTGGAATCACCAGGAAGGTTTTTAGAATGAATAGAATGAGGATGGAGTGCCGGGTTCCCTCTTTTCTGGGTACCAGAAAAAGTCTGGCGTAGAAACCTTGGTGCCTCTGTTCTGCAGGAACGTGCTCTACTGTCCTCATAGAAAGCAGGGAAAGGAATTGCTTGCTTCTCTGCCCACTGGCTTGGAGGTAGATCTGGGAAGCATTTTGGGGTAGGAAGGGTGTTGAAAGAAAATTTAAATCCCTGGGACACTATACTGAGAACCCAGCGGTCACTGATAATGGTGGTCCACGTGCTTGCAAGCAAGGAGAGTTCTTCTCCTAAGGGTAAGAGAAGGTGGGCAGAAGGAGGGGAGGGAGGTGAGTCATTGTGAGTTCTTACCATAAGGGGGTATCTTAGCCCTGGTTTTGAAGTGGAGGTAGTCCACTGCTTAGATCTCTGCACTGCCTGTGGCTGCTGTCTGGGGGGTCTGGTTCCCCGGGGTCTGGGCTGGACTGGCTTAGTGGGAGCAGAAAAGGACCAGTACTTGGTGGGACAATGCCTGCTGAACCTGGGTGACAGAACCTGTAAGAAATCCTTAACTGTCTGCATAGATTTTGCTTTTTCTTCCATCTCTTTTAAGATCTCTTCTGCCTTAGTGCCAAATAAATTGTCTTTGTGCAGGGGAGCATCCGACCATTTAGATTTGACATGGTCTGGCAAGGGCTGTTCCTTAAGCCATGCATGGCTTCTAATGACGGATCCGGTGACTGCTGCCCTGCAAGAGACTTCTAGGGCATCAAAACCACAGTGCAAGGTGTGTTTAGTTACTTGACTTACAGAATGCATTAACTTTTGTAACTCTCTACATTTTGCACAAACAAGAAAGGAAGACATTTTTTGTTTGAGGAGTTTCAGGGTATGTTGCTGAAAATTTAGCATATGGAACTGACAATTTAGTGCCCTGATAGCAACAGTAGCTGAGGTGTATACTTTTTACCCCATCTGTCTAGTGCTCGGGAATCCCTATCTGAGGGGATGGGATTCTTAGCAGAGGTTGCTTTAATCCCTTTAAACCCTTGAGAAATTACCTCAGGGTCAGCAGAAGGATTTTTTAAAAGAAATTTGTGAGAGTCAGGGACTCTGTAGTATCTGTCTGGTTTTCTGGGTGCAGAAAGGAGGGTGTCAGGAGTCGAACTGGATTCTAGGAAAACATTTGCCACGACATCCAGGACTGGGGGGATGGCCAAAGGTCTGTGCTGTGAGAAGATCTAAGAATTCCCAGAGTCTCTTCTTAGACTGATGGTAGTCATGACTCTCCCAATGGAAATGCTCCCTTAAGGTATGAAGGGTTTCCCCAAAGGAAAAATCCTCTTGGGGGGGGGGTGGAAGGGATGGAATCTTCTGCAGCAGAATCCTCATAAGTGGAGCGGGGTTGCATGTCTTGTCTTCTGATCAGTATGATAAGGTATTCCACCATTTTAAGCATTTGAGACTGAGGCAAGGAAGCAGGTGCCCGAGAATGGGTCGTCGGTTTCTTGGGTGTGGTTTGTATCCTGGGCCTAAGAAACTCTGTAGTTTTGGAAAGAAAGGTAGTTGCGAAAGACTACGTTGCTTTGTGTCGAGAATCGGTATTGCGAAGAACTTCCTTGGAAGCCGGTGCCTGCTCAGCGGCTCTGGACTCATCCAAGGTAGAGACATCCGCAGGATCCTTAGTTGAAGAAGAGTTTTGCGGCATACCGGACTCCGAAAGGGTCTCGGAAGCGGGCTGTGAATCCACAGAAGCGGGCATCGGGGGCTGCAAAAGCACCTCACTGAGGAGTTAAGAACTGACGGCTAGCTTAACGGAAGCATCGTCAGTAGGTTTGGACCTGTGCGGTCTATCTCTGTTTATCTTTACTTTTTTTCAGAGAATCTGCTGTCGGATGGCTTATCGAAGCCATATCAGCATTAGAGGACTGTAAGTGAAAATATCTAGCTACAATAAGGGCCAGATGATGAATAGTTCTGGTGTCGAACAAAGCAAAGAAGTGACAGCGGGGGACGTCGCAGTCTGGGCCTAAATAAGTGACTCAGTAAGAATGAAAGTCTCTGTGTGGTATTTGCTTTCCACAGGCGAGACAATTGTTAACTTTTTCTGACATCGGTTAGTACAAGAAAAAAGGATCCCCAAGATCCCCAATGGGGTACTCAGCTTTAGAAGGCTTAAGCTTCGAACTGGTAGATGAAACTCCGGTAGCGGCCGATCAGCACTCATGCAAACTGCTTCTGCTTTGGGCTCCACGGCAAGAAAGACTGATGTAATGGCATCAGCCACCTTACTTTATACTACTGACGACCTGACGTCATTCCTGAAGTGACAGCTACCGATGCAGAAATACTAAGCCTCTGGTATTCGGGCCAGCTGAAGGCTACCTTGGCAGGGATAACCCAAATGTGATGACTGCAACAGTGAAACACGAAGCACATCTGAATGCCCCAGGAGGAATGCCAGACTAAGGATATAAAAAGGTCAGTACAACCATACAAAAGAATAGACCACGGGAAAGGAAGGTGGGATAGAATAATGTAGCAGTGAAAAGAAGGGCATCTATAGTTATGGTAGGATTTTATACAACTGTTCTATGTCCTATTCACATACTGCAGTATTCTTAAGCTGAGGTAGAGTGCCAAAGCTCAAGGAAGGGAGAGAGGATGACGGAGCAGATGAGCTCTCGATGAAGCTAAGTAAGATGGCTTTAGCAAATCCACCTCTGGATCTGGGGATGCCATCCAGTTTATAGAGTTTGGTTAAAAGCATGAATAGACCACCAGCCCACTACTTCAAGGATGTTTCTGTTGTGTAAGCCCTTGAAGAATGTCTTAGAAGAAACCACAGCCCTGGCAGAGTGGGCCTTCAAGGGTGAAGAGAGACTCTTTCCATGGAGCATGTAACAAAGGCAAACAGCCTTTGAAATCCAAGAAGCACACAGCTTGGAAACCGGTAACCCAGAGCACTGGGATGAAAATTCACAAATAGTTGGTCAGATTCCTGATAGCATTAGTCTTGTCCAGGTGATACCCAAGTTGTCTGTGTACATCTAAAAGTGTACCTTTTCCACTGTGGTTTTGGGAAGAAGGAAGGTAATTGAATGGACTTAAGAAAGAACATCAACCACTTTTGGTATAAATTACAAATTTGTTCTCAAGGATACCCTGTCATTATGAAAGACTGAGAAAGGAAGTACCACCTTCTGGCTGAAGTCAAGGCCACTAGTGAAACAGTTTCCCAAGAGCAATGTTTGACGGAGGCCGAAGATGCAGGCTCAAGGGGGGGGGGGGGGGCAGGGTTCATTTTTCTAAAACAAAATAAGGTCCCAAGAAGCAGGAAAAGGTTTCCTGAGAGGCCTAATATGGAAGACACCCTTAAGGAATTGTTTTACCTCAAATCTGGATGCTAGAGGGGAAGACAGAGGCAGACAAGCAGAACTAGCTAACGTGTGCTTTGACAGAAGAATAAGCCAAGCCAGCAGACAGCAATTCACACAAGACGGACAGAAACCACTGGGATTCCCTCTGTCAGCGGGTCTTGGTTCTTAAAGAGACACCAGAGTGAAAATATTTCCCACTTGGAAACGTGATTTTCTGGCCTCCTGCAAAACCCTGAGCACATCTTCTGAGAAAAGGTGTCTGAAGGGGATTAGAATCCTACCACCCACAATGTCAGCTGTAGCATTGACAGGTGAGGATTTATCAGGGATCCTTTGTTCTGTTTGATTAGGTCCACTCTGTGGGGTAACTTATGGTGATGGCCCTTGGCTAAATGTAGAAGGAGGGGGAAACAGTGTTGTCCTGGCAAAAAAAAACAGAGCCAACAGCAAAATTTTTGTTTGGTCCTGTCAGATCTTGAACAGGATCTTTAGTATTAGAAGAAAGGGGGGAATGCATACAGAAACACCCCCTTCCAAGAAAAGGAGAGGGCGTCTACCTTCCAAATCAGAGGACTTGGGACTCTGGCACAAAACTTTGGTTGCTGTTTGTTCAGGGAGGAGGCAAATCGGAGGAATATCCAAATGGTGGACTAGGTCTGGGAACATGTCCATTTGAAGCATAGGATTTGACAACCCATCCCCAGCTTGTTCACATACCAGAGGACTGTCGTTTTGTCTGTGAACAGTTGTACAGGACCTGGGCAAAGAGGTTGAAATGCGTATAGAGCTAGAAGCAATGCTTGCACGTCCCTGATGTTGATGTGTTCTGTTCCTGTTTTCTTGGGAGGGAGACCAAATTCCCTGAACTGTGAATTTGCCCAAGGCCTCCCTAGCTCACATCCAATGATTCTGTGTAGAGTTCTAGGACTGGGGTGAGAGGATACAGGGGTAAGTCCTGGATTTAGGTCCATCTGTTGGATCCACCACAGCAATTCCCTCTTTAGGCAAGAAATGAGGGGGACTTTGTACTCTAGTGGGTAAGAATGCTGGGTCGACACCAATCTGAGAAACCAATGTAATTTTCTCATGTGGAGTATTGCCATTGGTACCATGGGAATGGTTGAAAAGTACAGTTTTGTACCTACCATAAATGTAGATGTTCGAAGATCCACATTGCTGCAGTCCTTACTTATGGGTAGTCCGCTGTCCTCGGTCGGCCCGAATACCAAAGTATTAGGCTGACGTCGGTCATGGGCGCACAGCCCTGACATCAGAGCGTCAGGGTATAAAAGTGCATGACCGACGTCATATCCTCAGTCTTTTCTTGCCCCAGATGTCAGAAGGCCCTAAAAGAAAGGCCACAGCCAAAAAACAGAGTACCTTCCCAAAAGATATGCCCAACTACAGCCATCACCCAAACCATATAACCATGCTAAGGTACAGAGGGGAAGGAGGGAGGGAAAATTGGACTGCAGCAATGTGGATCTTCGAACATCTACATTTATGGTAGGTACAAAACTGTACTATGTTCTTCATCTCACATTGCTGCAGTCCTTACTTATGGGTAGAATCCCAAAGCAACGGGAAAGGGAGGTTGGCAAAATCATAAGGCATTAGGAGCTGCTAAAATGCCCTGTAATATTGCAGTGGCAAATCCAGCCCTAGACTTAGAGTAAAGAGGAAGGTGGTAATGTTTAGAAAAGGTATGTACTGAACTCCAAGTGGCTGCTTCCAAAATATCCTTTGTAGCTACCCCCCTTAGAAAGGCAGTAGAAGTTGCAGTAGCTCTAGTGGAATGAGATCTGATTCCAGCCGGAATCTCCTTACCATGATGGGAATAACAAAAAGAAATACAAAACCCAATCCATTTAGAAATAGTTTGTTTCGAAACAGGTTTACCCTGTGAACCCAAAGCAAAAGAAACCAAGAACTGCTGAGACTGTCTGAACTCCCTGGTTCTGCTCAAATAATAACGCAACTGCCTGTGAATATCCAAAGTATGCAAAATCTTCTCCCCTTTATTTTGGGGATTTGCATAAAAAGTAGGCAAATGAATAGTTTGGTTTAAGGCCACACTAGAAACCACTTTAGGCATAAAGGAAGGATTAGTACGCAAAGATACCCTATCCTTATGAAAAATCAAGAAAGGCTCCACTGCCATAAGGGCCTGTAATTCAGAAACCCTTCTTGCAGAAGTAATGGCCAACAAAAAAGCAGTCTTCCATGACAAATACTTTAACTCGGCAGTAGCTGCAGGCTCAAAAGGTTGTAGAGTAAGCTTTTCCAACACAAAATTGAGATCCCAAGCAGGAGTAGGAGCTCTACGTGGGGGTCTTATGTTCTTTGCCCCTCTGAGAAACTGCTTAAACAAAGGTTGAGAGAATAAAGGAGGGTCACAGTCATAATTAGCCGAAATGGCTGCAGCATGAACCTTTATGGAGGAGAAGGACAAACCTTTGTCCAATAACTCAGTAAGATATTGTAAAGAAGCACTCAAATTTGGCTTGGAAACATCAAAGCCCTTCCCTTTGCTCCAAATAAAAAATCTCCTCCATTTATCAGCATAAACTTTCCTTGTACTAGGCCTCCTGGCCTCCAAAATAACATTCAAAACTTGTTGTGGAAGCTGAGAACCTCCAGAGTCTAAAACAGAATATGCCAGGCTGTTAGATGCAGAGACTGAATTCTGACATTGAGAAAGTGATTGCCCTCCTGAGACAAAAGGTGTGGAATCAAAGGCAGAGGCCATGGAGGCTCTCGTACCAAACTCCTCAGTAGTGGGTACCAGTGTTGCCGAGGCCAATCCGGTGCTATCAGAATCATGGATGGCTTGTCTTGTCTGGCCTTCAAGAGAACCTTGGGCAGAAGAGGTAGAGGTGGAAAGGCATATACATGAAGATTGTTCCAACTGAATGACAGAGCGTCCACCTTCCAAGCTGTGGGATGAAACCTTTTTGTGCAAAACTTTGGCAAATGGTAATTTAGTGGAGAAGCGAACAGATCTATGTCTGGAGTTCCCCATGACACTGTCAACTTTTGAAATACATGAGGATCAAATTTCCACTCGTGAGGATCCACTATTTATCTGCTCAATACATCTGCTAAGGAGTTCTGTGCTCCTGGTAGAAACCTTGCCTGAAGATTGAGGTTGTAACTGAGAGCTGTCTCCCACAAAATCATCGCTTGTCTGCAAAGAGGGTACGAATGAGTTCCCCCTTGCTTGTTGATGTACCACATGACAGTTGTGTTGTCTGTTAGAATAAACACCTGCCCTGGGTGAAGTAAATCCTTGAAAGCCATCAATGCAAATTGGACTGCTAACATCTCCTTCAAGTTGATATGCAAATGTTGAAGTCTGGCAGGCCACGTGTCTTGCACCCATTTTCCATTGAGGTGTGCTCCCCAAGCCTTGTCCGAGGCATCTGTCGTTAGAATCTGACTCGCCTCTGGTCGGGTCACAGAGAGTCCCTTGTTTAGGTGACATTCCTGAGCCCACCACAAAAATTCCTTCTGAGTGCAAGGTATTATCTGAATGACAGTGCCTAGATCTTGGCAGTGTTGTGTCCATACATTTTTGAGATACCATTGAAGCTTCCTCATATGCAATTTGGCATTGGGAAGCACCAGAATACAAGATGCCATGATCCCCAAGGCTTGAAGGACTGTCCTTGCAGTCAGCCTGGACTTTAGAGACATTTGATGGAAATAAAGTGAAAGGCTTTTCTGTTTGTCCGGGGTCAAAAAGGCCATCTGGGAAGCTGTATTCAGTCTCACACCCAGAAAGCACATGTCCTGAGAGGGTACTAGACTGGACTTTGTTTCGTTCACAGAATACCCTAGGCATCTTAACACTACCATCACATACTGTAAATGCTGAAGAAGCTTGTCCTTGTCTTGTGCAATAATCAGGCAATCGTCCAAATAAGGATAAATCTGTATTCCTTCCATCCTGAAAAAGGCTATCACTGGAGCCAGAACCTTTGTGAACACTCTGGGCGCAGTAGATAAGCCAAAGGGCAATGCAGAGAACTGATAATGAAAATTTCCAGCTCAAAAACGCAGGTACTTCCTGCAACTGGCCCTGATAGGAATATGAAGATAAGCCTCTTTTAGATCCAGAGTTACCATCCAGTGATCTTTTCCTAGCAGAGGTAAAAGCTGTTGTAATGTCAACATTTTGAACTTTGGAATGTCCAAATAAGTGTTGAGGAGAGATAAATCCAAAATCGGTCTCCACGTGTTCCCTTTCTTTGGTACTAGAAACAGGCGGGAATAAAATCCTAGACCCACTTCTGATAGAGGTACTGGCTGTATAGCTCCCATGTGAAGAAGTAATGAAATCTGTTTGTGAGCCTCTATCCTTAGCCGAGGAGGAATGTCTGGCATACCTTTGAAAGGAGGCAATGTATGGAAATAAAACTTGTAACCTTTGTTTATAATGTCCAACACCCATTTGTCTTGGGTGACTAAAAGCCAGTTTTGCTTGAAGAGAGCTAGTTTTCCTCCCAAAGGAGCTGCCAGTCAAGAAGAATCTGGCAGCTGAAAATGCAGGTCATTGGGCCTGTTTACGAAAGGACTGGCCCCTACCCTCACCAGCAGATTGAGCAGGCGAACTCCAAGTTCTTGGCCGGAAGGTACTCTGAGCTCTGCCCCTACCACGCCTAGATCTACCCCTAGACTGAGAATCAGAAGAAGGGTACGTCCACCCCTTAGCAGGCCAATTTCTACTAAACTTAGGAGGTTGCACCTGCAAAAAATCTTTAACAGTCTGCATAGACCTAGCCTTGTCCTCCATTTTCTTTAAAACAGACTCCACAGGGGGACCAAACAAAACTTCAGACTGTAAAGGGGCATCCAGAATTCTAGACTTAACATGCTCAGATAAATTCTGATCCTTAAGCCAGGCGTGCCTACGAAGAACTGAACCAGTGGCAGCCACTCTAGAAGAAGCCTGTAAAGCATCAAAGCCACACTGCAAAGAATGTTTCCCCACCTGTTCAGAAACATGCACCAAATCTTGCAATTCTTTACACTCTATGCCCTCTGCCAAAGCATCCACTTTAGATTTTAGCTGAGAAAGGAGGAAATTCTGATATTTCAACATATGAAACTGGCAATTTAAAGCCCTCATTGCTAAAGTAGAAGAGGTATACACCTTCTTACCCCATCTGTCCAAAGCTCTAGCTTCCTTATCTAGAGGAACCGGATTCTTTACAACAGAAGCCCTAACACCCTTAGGCCCCTGACTAATAGTTTCTGGGTCCGCCCTAGGACTCTTATATAGATATTTATGAGCCTCAGGTACCCTATAATACCTATCCGGTTTAACTGGTGCAGGAGGCACAGAATCTGGATTAAATGAGGCCTCCGAAAAAACATCCTGAACCACATCCAAAACAGGAGGTATAGCCAAGGGTCTATGCTGTGGTAAAACAAGAACTCCCTAAGCCTCTTTCTGGAATCTGAGTAATCCTGTCCTTCCCACTTAAAATGTTCCCGCATAGAGTGTAAGGTTTCTGAAAATGAAAAATCCTCTGGAGGGGAAGCAGAAGGAGTGGAATCCTCAGCATCGGAATCGAATAAGGAGGAAAATCTTGAATGTCTTCAGTAGAAGACTCAGAATCATCTGAGGCCTGCTCCAAACTTTCCAACTCTGGCTCTACCCTGGGCCTCTTCTCAGGAGGGGGCATGGAACCTCTAATTAAAGTAATCAAATCTTCTGCCATTTTAAGCATATGCTTCTTAGGCACAGACCCTGAAGAACCAGAACTAACACCAGAAGAAGGCAAAACAGACCTGCCCTTAGAAGGAGCCCTAGAAACAGTAGCAGAAGGCCTAACCCCCTTAGGCATAGAAGGGAGAATAGAAACCTGAGAGGCCCCTTCAGCCTGACCTGACTCCTGTGAGGCCACATCCTGTAAAATCAAGGTTTCCCCCTGAGACTCAACAGAAACCGCAGCCGGATCCACCTGTTCCACTGTAGTCTCTAAAGGACCGGCGTCTGAAACGGACGAATCATCCTGCCTAGGCTTTACAGATTTGTCTTTACGCTTCTTCGTGGAAGCGGGCGTCGGAGGATCCGACGGCATATTATAATTACACCGCTTGCCAAAGACTAACCAAGCGCAATCTAGCCTTCTCTTAATAGTGCGCTTATTAAACATAGCACAAAACCGACACCCAACTACGTCGTGCTCCGGTCCCAAGCAAGGAATACAAAGCGAGTGGTAATCCCTATGCGGTATCTGCTTCCCACAAGAAATGCAATTATTCACTTTTTCTGACATCCGGTAAATAACTGAGGCAAGAAAAAACAAAAATGTTCCCCAACGGGGTACTTAGCCCAACTTGGTATCGGTCTGAAACTCCGAAAACGAAAAATTTCAGAAAGCCGAACGGCACTTGCAACGGTGCTTCTGCATCGGACCATGCGGCAAAAAAGACTGAGGATATGACGTCGGTCATGCGCTTTTATACCCTGACGCTCTGATGTCAGGGCTGTGCGCCCATGACCGACGTCAGCCTAATACTTTGGTATTCGGGCCGACCGAGGACAGCGGACTACCCATAAGTAAGGACTGCAGCAATGTGAGATGAAGAACATCCATGAATCCCAGCACCCTGAGGAACTAAAGAATAGTTGTGTAAAATTTTACCATAACCATAGATGTCGTACTCTTTCATGTTGCAGTATTCTTGGTGTGGGATTTCCTGCCTTCAGGCGACCCGTACCTCAGCTCCTATACAAAAGCTTCAGCTAGGCTGCTGCAGCTGCGTGTGACGTCAAACAGTGGGCCATAAACCAGGGACCTTACGTGTGACGTCTACACGTACAATCCTTAGAACTTGAAACTAAGCAGGCAAAGTAGATGGCCCAACAGGATAGGCTGCCAAAGGTGACATGCATAATGCCCTGGGTCTCTTCTGTAATGAAGAGAAGCAACAGGGAGCAGTTAGACTGGTACAGTCTGTGAGGGGGAATGTGAGTGGGAAGGAATACTGCAATATGGAACAGAAGGACATCTATGGTTATGGTAAGATTTTACACAACTATTCTATGTCCTTCTATTCCTACATTGCAGTATTCTTGGGGTGGGAAAGAACCACAGCTTAGTTTGATGAAAGGGTGGCAGATGCATGATTCCACAAAGCCTTGTAGGATTGCTCTGGCAAATCCTGCGAGTGCTTTGGAGATTTGGTCTAGTTTCTAATGTTTGGTGAAAGTGTGTATAGTGGACCATGTAGCTGCTTCCATAATGGAAGCTGTGTCCATGCCTTTTTGAAAGGCCTTGGAAGTGGCCACTGCTCTTGTGGAGTGTGCCTTAACCCCAACTGGAGGGGGGTTTCCATGGGGTGAGTAGCAGAAACCGACAGCCTTTCTAAATCCAGGATGCAATGCTCTGTTTGGTGACTATCTTGCCCAATGCCCTGGGGTGGAAAAATACAGAGAGTTGTTTGGATTTTCTAATGTCTTTAGTCTTGTCCTGGTAAAATCTCAGTTGCCTGTGGACATCTAAGGAGTGGAGTATCCTCTCTCCTTGGTTAGTGGGAGAGGGGAAAAAACTGGGTAGGTGAATGGATTGATTTAGAGGTAAGTCACTGACCATCTTGGGCATGAAGGACGGGTTAGTTCTCAGAGTGACCCTGTCCCTATGAAAAATGATGGAAGGTGAGCATGCCATTAAACCCTTCTGGCAGAGGTAATAGCCACTAACAGTACTGTTTTCAGAGTACAAAACTGTAGAGAGGCTGTATTAGCCGGTTTGAAGGGGGGCTGGGTGAGTTTTTCCAGGATAAAGTTCAGGTCCCATGGAGGACGGACAGGCTTCTTAGGTGGTCTGATGTACAAGACGCCTTTAAGGAAGAGCTTCGCATGTAGCCTGGCTAGCAAGGGAGGATCTAGAGGTAAGCAGGCTTATAAAGTGGAGAGGTGCACTTTCACTGATGAATAGGAAAGCCCACCTTTTATAAGCTGACACATATATGAGAGAAAGTACAGTTTTGTACCTACCATAAATGTAGATGTCCGAGAGGTATGCATCTGCAGTCCTTACAAATGGGTTGTCCTGTCGTCAGGCAGCCCTTTGGTCGGCCGGATTCCAAAGTCTGGGTCTGGCCTCGGCTGATGTCGCACTTCACCCGACGTCATAGCTGCAGTTCTTCGGGTATAAAGGTATCAGCCGACGCCATTTTCCTCAGTGTTTCTTGCCCCAGATGCCAGGTGCCCTCTAGGAAGGCTAAATTTGGATAAATGTAAAAGTTTCCAAATAAGAGAGCAAATAAAAATAAACATGTATATACATATATACAAACAAATACACCATAATAGATTCCCCCAGCTAGCTAGAAGATGGGCAAATACCCTAGGAGTACCACAGAGGGAAGGAGGAGGGTAATCCTGACTGCAGATGCATACCTCTCGGACATCTACATTTATGGTAGGTACAAAACTGTACTATGTCCTTCAAGGATGCATCTGTAGTCCTTACAAATGGGTAGAATACCATAGCCAAACTGGGGGAGGAGAAATAATAAGATTATGGTGTAGTTAAGATCCCTTGCAAAACAGCAGTGGCAAAACCTGCTCGGGATCTGGAGTATAAGGGTAGATTATAATGCTTGGCAAATGTATGCACGGAGCTCCAAGTAGCAGCCTCTAAAATGTCTTTGGTAGCCACTCCTCGTAAAAAAGCTGTAGTAGTGGCTGTAGCCCTTGTGGAGTGAGGTCTGATGTTTTCTGGAGTTGTCTTTCCATGGTACGAGTAACAAAATCTAATGCAATTTCCTATCCACTTAGAGATTGTCTGTTTTGAAATTGCTTTTCCTTCCATTCCTGTTGCATATGCTACCAGTAGCTGGTCAGTTTTTCTATTGCTCTTGGTCCTGTCCAGGTAGTAGCGCATTGCCTATGTACATCCAAGGTATGTAATAGTCTTTCTCCCTGTTCTGTGGGTTGGGGAAGAATGTAGGCAGGTGGATAGCTTGGTTTAAAGATACCCTGGAGACCACCTTTGGCATAAAAGTAGGATTAGTTCTCATGGACACTCTATCTTGATGGAAGATAAGGAAGGGCTGTACTGCCATTAATGCCTGTAGTTCAGAAACCCTTCTTGCTGAAGTGATTGCAAGCAGGAAGCAGTTTTCCATGATAAGTACTGTAATTCTGCTGTTGCTGCTGGCTCGAAAGGAGGGAGTGTCAACTTTTCTAGCACAAAGTTCAAGTCCCATGCGGGCAATGGTGGCTTCCTTGGTGGTTTTACATTTTTAATTCCTCTCAGAAACTGCCCGAGTAGAGGATGTGAGAAGACTGGAGGGTCCATGTTGTATTCTGCTGAAATAGCTGATGCATGAATCTTAATGGAAGAATAGGACAGGCCATTGTGGAAAAGCTCTGCCAAGTATTCCAGGATGTTAGCTATGTTTACCAGTGACACATTTTCTCCTTTTGCTGCACTCCAAATGAGATATCTTTTCCATTTTGCTGAATAAGTTGTCCTTGTTGAGGGTCTGCGAGCCTCCAAGATAATGTCTTTAACCCTTTGAGATAAATCTGGGTTATTTTGTCTTATGCAATGTTCCAGGCAGTCAGCTGCAGTGTTTTTAGGTTTGGATGCAGGGTTTTGAAGTTGTTCTGTGTTAACAGTAAGGGAACTAGGGGCAGAGGCCATATTTGTTCCCGAGACATGCTCCTCAGTAATGGGTACCAATGCTGCCTCGGCCAGTCTGGAGCTATCAGGATGATCCTTGGACGGTCTTCTTTGATCTTCAATAGCACCTTGTGCATCAAAGGAAGAGATTGGAATGCATATGCTGTCAGGTTTTTCCAACTGAAAGATAGGGAGTCCACCTTCCAAGCAAGTGGGTGGTATGCCCTCGTGCAGAATTTTTTCAATTGGTGGTTGTGTGGGGATGCGAATAAGTCTATTTCTGGTAGTCCCCATTTCCCTGTAATGGATTTGAAGATGTCTGGATGCAGCATCCATTCGTGGGCATCCGTGGTAGTTCTGCTTAGGATGTCTGCTAGTATATTTTCTTTTCCTGGTACAAATATTGCTTGTAACTGAATGTTGAAGCTCAGGGCCACATTCCAGAGGTCCATTGCCATCCGGCATAGAGGGAATGAATGTGTGCCTCCCTGTTTGTTGATGTACCACATAACTGTGGTGTTGTCCGTCCTTATCAGCAATTGACCCTGTCGAAGAAATGGTCTGAATGTCTGAATTGCCAGTTTTACTGCCAGCATCTCCTTTTGATTTATGTGTAGGTTCAGCTGGTCTTGAGTCCATAAGCCTTGTATGCACTTGTCCAGCATGTGTGCCCCCCAACCGAGGTCTGAGGTGTCCGTTGTGATAGTCTGGCTTGGTTGAGTGTTGTGGCAGGGCAGCCCTTTGTTCGATTGACAGGCCTGAGCCCACCATTGGAATTCTTGCTTCAGGCATGGAATTATTGGAATTTGGGTTTCTAGGCTGTGCTTGTGCTGAGACCATAAATTCCTTAGGTACCATTGTAACTTTCTCATACGTAGTCTGGCATGTGGAATCAATATTATGCAGGATGCCATGTAACCCAGGGCTTGCAGGACTTTCCTTGCTGTTAGCTGGTTCTGCTTTGTTAATGCCATGAAATAGAGAGGAAGGTGCTTCTGTTTTTCTACTGTGAGGGATGCCATTTGATTTGATGTGTCCAGCTCTGCACCCAAGAAAGTTATCCTTTGGGATGGTATCAGCCTTGACTTTTTTATACTGACTGTGTATCCCAGGGCTTGCAGTAGATGAATGACCTTTTTCAAATCTTTTGTTAATTTGTTTTTGTTGTCCGCTTGTAACAGGCAGTCGTCCAGTTAAGGGTAAATTTGAATTCCCTGAAGCCTGCAATGAGCAAATACTGATGCCAGGCATTTCGTGAATACTCTGGGCGCAGTAGATAAGCCAAAGGGCAATGCTGAGAATTGATAATGCTCTGATCCTGCAAGAAATCTGAGGTATCTTCTGCAATTTGGTCGTATGGGGACGTGCAGGTATGCCTCCTTGAGATCTAGAGTTACCAGCCAAGACTCCTTGCCCAGCATGGGAAGAAGCTGCTGTAGGGTCAGCATTTTGAATTTTGGAACAATGAGGTATGTGTTTAGAGTGGACAGGTCGAGAATAGGTCTCCATTGGTTTTCTTTTCTTGGCACCAGGAAAAGTCTGGAGTAAAATCCTTGCCCTTGTTCCATAGACGGTACCCTTTCTATAGCTCTCATCCTTAGTAAGTGGTGTATTTGTTCTAGAGCTTTTGTCTTCTGATTTGGAGGTAGGTTTGGCATTCCTCTCTTCCTTGGTAGAGTATGGAAGTGAAACCTGTAACCTTGGTCTATTGTCTGTAAAATCCATTTGTCTCCTGTGATGTGATGCCAGTTTACTGAAAATAAGGCTAGCTTTCCGCCTAAGGGTGCTTCTAGTTGTTCCCTGGTAGAAGGTCTCAGAGCCAAGTCACTGTGATTGTCCTGTGGAAGTGGTGGTGGCTGGATCTGTGGCAGTACTTCGCTGGTTGTTAGTCTGCCACTGACATCCCCTGTAGGCACCTCTGGATTGACCCCTGCCTCTTGGGCGCCTATTCCTGCCTCTCTGAGCTCTGGAAGTGTCTGGAAAGGACCAATTCTTGGAAGGCCAGTTCCTACTAAACCTTGGAGGCTGGACCTGTAAGAAATCCTTGACTGTCTGGACAGATTTTGCTTTCTCTTCCACCTTCTTCAGCACCTGCTGTGCAGGGGAGCCAAACAAACTGAGCTTATCCATGGGAGCATCTAGGAGCTTTGATTTAACATGGTATGGTAAGGACTGCTCCTTTAACCATGCATGTCTTCTGATCACTGTACCAGTCATAGCTGATCTAAAGGAAGCCTCCAGTGCATCATAGCCGCATTTTAAGGAATGATTACTGACCTGCTGAATGTTATGTACCATTTCCTGAACAGATTTTTTGTCTAATGGTTCAGACGAGGACAGTTTTTTAGTTAACTGATCTAACATAAATTCCTGATACTGAATCATGTGGAATTGACAGTTTAAGGCCCTAGCCGAAAGAGTAGCAGAAGTGTAAACTTTTTTACCCCATCTCTCTAAGGCCCTAGATTCCCTTTCAGAGGGAGGGTTTTGGCAGAGGTAGCTGCTACAGCCTTGGGTCCCTGGGAGATGGTTTCAGGATCTGCAAAGGAGCCTTATACAAATGATAATGTGTGTCCGAACCCTGCAGTACCTGTCGGGCTTAGCAGGGGCGGAGGAAGAGAATCAGGAGCAGTACAAGCATCATTAAATGCATCATCCACAACAGTAAGTACTGGAGGAATGGCTAAAGGCCTATGCTGTGGCAAATGCAAAAAAGGTCCTAAGCCTTTTCCTAGAGTCTGAAAAATCCTGGCCCTGCCATTGAAATTGTTCCCTCATAGCATGCAAGGTTTCCCCAAAAGAAAATTCCTCAGGTGGAGAGGCAGAAGGAATGGAGTCTTCTGCATCAGAGTCCTCATAAGGAGAATAAGGGCCCTCTGGAGGGTTTGTATTATCTGAATCATCAGAGGAGTAATCTGAAGAAACTGGCTCAGGGGGCTCTGCTCTAGGCCTCTTCTCTGGAGGTGGGTGAGAGGCCCTGTCAGGGTGAGGTTGGGATCCCCGGATCAAAGAAATGAGATCCTCTGCTAGACTAAGCATTTGAGAACTAGAGCTAGGCCTGTGAGAGGGGGACTTAGCAGGCACAGTTTTGGTAGATTTTGCTGCTTTAGCCCTGGCAAAAGCCTTAATCGACATGGATGCAGGAGGCCTAGCAGCTCCACGTGCAGGAGTAGATATATCTAAAGGTATAGTATCAGATAAATCCTGTGAACCTGCAAGAGCAGGTGGGATTTCAGTAGCAGATTCAGCCATGTTGGATAAGGCCTCGGTAGGAGGCAAGCTTTCGGCCGAAGGAAGAACCGTGGACTCGGTTTCAGCCGAAACCGAGACACTCGTGGTTGACTTAACCGCGGTTTCGACAGCGAGTGTCGGTCCTTTTCCTTGCGCTTTTTAGTTAATTGCGAAGTCGGAGTTTCCGACGGCATATTGTAAGCAAAAGCGGAGCCGAAAAACTCCTCAGCAAATTCCAACCGACGTCTAAGCGTCCGTCGGTTGAAAGAAGCACAGGCTAGACAAGCTGCTACGTCGTGGTCTGGGCCTAAACAAGGTAGGCAGTAAGAGTGGAAATCTTTATGATGTATTTGTTTCCCACAAGTTAAACACTTATTCACTTTTTCTGACATCGGCTGAGGCAAGAAAGAGTCCCCAACGGGGTACTTAGCTTTTTAGAAGTCTTCGGTAGTAGTAATCTCTGGTTCTGACCGACTGGCACTTGCGAACAGCTTCTGCTTCGGGCGCCACGCGGCAAGAAAGACTGAGGAAAATGGCGTCGGCTGATACCTTTATACCCGAAGAACTGCAGCTATGACGTCTGGTGAAGTGCGACATCAGCCGAGGCCAGACCCAGACTTTGGAATCCGGCCGACCAAGGGCTGCCTGACGACAGGACAACCCATTTGTAAGGACTGCAGATGCATCCTTGAAGGACATCTAGGGGGTATAGGCCTCGTAACGGTCCCTTTCCTGTCCCAGGCACCACTGAGTAAATCTTTCCCATTTAGCAAGGAATGATTTTCTAGTAGTGGGTTTACTGGCCTCCCTCAGGACTGATAGCATGTCCTCTGAATAGTGGTGTCTGAATGGGGTTAGTAATTTATCACCCACAGAGTCAGGGATAGCATTTGCAAGTGTGGGTGTAGGAGAGTTACTTTGTCTCATGTCAGAAGGTCCACCTTGTGGGGTAGCTTGCAATGACTGCCCTTGGCTAGAATGTACAGAAGGGGGAACCAGTGCTGCCTGGCCAGTAGGGAGTCACTAGCAAGATTTTTGGTTTGTCCTTCCTGATTTTCAGAAGGACTTTCTGAATCAGGGAGAAGGGGGGGGGGGTGTACAGAAACTTCCCCTCCCAGGTGAAACTGAAGGCGTCTACTCTCCAGGCTTGGGGGGGGGGGGGGGGAGTCTTTGTGCAGAAGGTCTGCAGCTGCCTGTTCTGGGGGGAGGCAAATAGGTCTATTTGTGGAGTGCCCCACCGGTGGACTATGTCTAGGAAGACCATCCTGTCCAGCATCCATTCGTGTTGTGGAGAGGATGTTCTGCTCAGGAGGTCTGCTTTCTTGTTGTACTGTGAAAGGATGTAGCTGGCCTGCAGGGATAGGTTGTGCTGGGAGGCTAGGTCCCAAATTAGTAGGGCTAGCCTGCACAATTGGTATGCCTTGGCACCTCCCTGTTTGTTGATGCACCACATTACAGTGGTATTGTCCGTCACTATCAGAAGAGGACCTGGTAGGAAGGCCTGTAGAGCTACAAGAACTGCTGTCATCTCCTTTACATTGATGTGTTTGGTTTTCAAGGGAGGTTGCCAATGGGCTTGGACTCTAAGAGTGCAAGGTGGCTCCCCAGCCTGAGTCTGAGGCATCTGTATGCAATATTTGTGTGGGTTGAGTGGGCTGCAGTAGAAGCCCCATGTTTAGTTGTACTTGTTAGATCCACCAAATGATTTCCTTCTTTAAACAGGGAAGAAGGGGAATAACCTGTTTGGGTATTGTGACCAGATATTTTTGAGGTACCATTGCAGTTTTCGCATATGCATTCTGGCCAAAGGAAGCATGGGAATAGTTGCTTCCATCAATCCCAGGAGTCAAAGAGATTACCTTGCAGTGACTGGGAGAACAAGACTTTCTGGAAGGGGGAAAGTTAGAGACAGAACCTTGTCCTGTGGAAGGAAGGCTTTCATTCATTCTATATTGATTCTGTAACCTAGGAATATCTTGCCCTTGTCTGGGTTCAAAGAGGACTTCTTGAGGATTGGGGTGAATCCTAGACTTTGTAGTAGGTACATAGTGAAGTCTAGATGTCTTAAGAGGGAATCTTCTGACTGTGCTAGGATAAGGATGTGGTCCAGATATGGGTAAATCTGGAATCCTTGTGTCCTGCAAAAGGCAATGGCTGGAGCTAGGCACTTTGTAAACACTCTTGGGGCAGTGGATAAGCCAAAGGGCAAGGCCGTAAATTGGAAGTGCGACAATGGCCCAGAGAAACACAGGAAACATTTGTGTGAGGCCCAGATGGGAATGTGCAGGTAAGCACCTTTTAGGTCCAAGGTGACCATGAAAGCATTTGAGGGTATGAGGGGCAAGAGAGTGGGAAGTGACAGCATTTTGAAGGATGGTACCTGCAGGTAAAGGTTTAGGAAGGAGAGATCCAAAATGGGTTTCCAGGGACCGTTCTTTCAAGGGACCAGGAACAGACGTGAGTAGAATCCCTTTCCTTCTTGTCCTGTGGGAACAGGCTCTATAGTGCCTTGTTGTTGCAGGTCTGACAGAATTTGTGGAAGGAGATGGCACTGGTTTATTGGGGGAAATGGAATGCCTTTCCAGGGGGGAATTTGTTTCCAAGACAGAAAGTATCCTTTTTGAATAATGGTTAATACCCACTGGTCTGTGGTGATTTTCTGCCAGAAGGGGAAAAGTACAGTTTTGTACCTACCATAAATGTAGATGTCCGATAGGTATGCATCTGCAGACCTAACATATGGGTTGTCCTGCCTCAGGCAGCCCTTCGGTCGGCCGGATTCCAAAGTCTGGGTCTGGCCTCGGCTGATGTCGCACTTCACCCGACGTCATAGCTGCTGGGGTATAAAGGCATCAGCCAACGCCATTTTCCTCAGTGTTTCTTGCCCCAGATGCCAGGTGCCCTCTAGGAAGGCTAAATTTGGATAAATGCAGATAATTCCAAATAGTAGAAAGCAAAATATATATATACATATATACATACAAACAAATACACCATAACAGATTCCCCCAGCTAGCTAAAAGAGGGGTAAGTACCCTAGGAATACCACAGAGGGGAAGGAGGGTGGGTAATCCTGACTGCAGATGCATACCTATCGGACATCTACATTTATGGTAGGTACAAAACTGTACTATGTCCTTCAAGGATGCATCTGCAGTCCTAACATATGGGTAGAATACCATAGCCAAACTGGGGGAGGAGGCACTAAGATAATGATGGTGTAGTTAAGATCCCTTGCAAAACAGCAGTTGCAAAACCTGCTCGGGATCTGGAGTATAAAGGAAGATTATAATGCTTGGCAAATGTATGCACGGAGCTCCAAGTAGCAGCTTCTAAAATGTCTTTGGTAGCCACTCCTCGTAGGAAAGCTGTAGTGGTGGCTGTAGCTCTTGTGGAGTGAGGCCTGATATTTTCAGGAGTTGTCTTTCCATGAAAAGAGTAGCAAAATCTAATGCAATTTCCTATCCATTTTGAGATTGTCTGTTTTGAAATTGCTTTTCCTTGCACTCCTGTTGCATATGCTACCAGAAGCTGGTCAGTTTTTCTGCTGGCCTTAGTTCTGTCCAGATAGTAGCGTAATTGTCTGTGCACATCCAAGGTATGTAGTAGTCTTTCCCCCCTGTTCTGTGGATTGGGGAAGAATGTAGGTAAATGAATCGCTTGGTTCAATGATACCCTGGAGACCACTTTTGGCATAAAAGTAGGATTAGTTCTCAGAGACACTCTATCCTGATGGAAGATAAGGAAGGCTGTACTGCCATTAATGCCTGTAACTCAGATACCCTTCTTGCTGAAGTGATTGCTAGCAGGAATGCAGTTTTCCAAGATAAGAACTGTAAGTCTGCTGTTGCTGCTGGTTCAAAGGGAAGTGTTAATTTTTCCAGCACAAAGTTGAGATCCCATGTAGGTAAAGGTGGTTTCCTTGGAGGCTTTACGTTTTTGATTCCTCTCAAGAACTGCCTGAGTAGAGGATGAGAGAAGACAGGAGGATCCATGTTGTACTCTGCTGAAATTGCTGATGCATGAATCTTAATGGAGGAGTAGGACAGGCCATTGTGGAACAGTTTTGCTAAGTATTCCAGGATGTGTGCTATGTTTGCCAATGAGACATTTTCGCCCTTTGCTGCACTCCAAATGAGGTATCTTTTCCATTTGGCTGAATATGTTTTCCTTGTGGAGGGTCTGTGTGCCTCCAGGATACTGTCCTTAACCCTCTGAGATAAATCTTGTTGATTTTGTTTTATGCAATATTCCAAGCAGTTAGCTGCAGTGTTTTCAAGTTTGGATGCAGGGTCTTGTAGTTGTTCTGTGTTAGAAGTAAGGGACATAGAGGTAGAGGCCATGAATGTGCCCGAGACATGCTTCTCAGTAGCGGGTACCAATGTTGCCTTGGCCAGTCTGGAGCTATCAGGATTACCTTTGGCTGTTCCTCTCTGATCTTCAGTAGGACTTTGTACATCAAAGGAAGAGGTGGAAATGCATATGCTATCAGGTTTTTCCAGCTGAAGGAAAGGGAGTCCACCCTCCAAGCAAGTGGGTGGTATACTCTTGAGCAGAATTTCTTCAATTGGTGGTTGTGAGGGGAGGCGAACAGGTCTATCTCTGGCATTCCCCATTTCTTTGTTATGGTTTTGAAGATATCTGGATGCAGCATCCATTCGTGAGCATCCGTGGTAGTTCTGCTTAAGGTGTCTGCTAGTGAATTTTCTTTTCCTGGTACAAATCTGGCCTGCAGTTGAATGTTGAGATTCAGGGCCAAATTCCACAGGTCCATTGCCATCCGGCATAGAGGGTATGAGTGTGTACCTCCCTGTTTGTTGATGTACCACATGACTTTGGTGTTGTCCGTCCTTATCAGGAGGTGACCTTGTTGGAGGAATGGTCTGAATGCCTGGATTGCATGTTTCACTGCCAGCATCTCCTTTAGATTTATGTGTAGATTCAGCTGGTCTTGGGACCATAGATCTTGTATACACTTGTCCTCCATGTGTGCCCCCCAGCCTAGGTCTGAGGCGTCCGTGGTGATGGTCTGGCTTGGATGTGGTTTGTGGAAAGGCAATCCTCTGTTTATCTGACAGGCCTGAGCCCACCACAGGAATTCTTTCTTCAGGCATGGAATTATTGGAATCTGGGCTTCTAGACTGTGCTTGTGTTGAGACCATACATTCCTTAGGTACCATTGCAACTTTCTCATATGCAGCCTGGCATGCGGGATCAATATTATGCAGGATGCCATGTAACCTAGGGCTTGCAGGACTTTCCTTGCAGTAAGCTGAGTTTGTGTTGTTAATGCCATGAAATAGACTGGTAGTTGCTTTTGTTTTTCCTCTGTGAGAAAAGTCATCTGAGTTGTTGTATCCAGTTCTGCACCCAAAAATGTTATCCTTTGGGATGGTACTAGCCTTGACTTTTGAATGTTGACTGTGTATCCCAAGGCTTGCAACAGTTGTATGACATTTGCCAAATCTTTTGTTAATTTTGTCTTGTTGTCCGCTTGTATTAGGCAGTCGTCCAGGTATGGGTAAATTTGAATTCCCTGAAGCCTGCAATGAGCAATTACTGATGCCAGGCATTTTGTGAATACTCTGGGCGCAGTAGATAAGCCAAAGGGCAATGCTGAGAATTGATAATGCTCTGATCCTGCAAGAAATCTGAGGTGTCTTCTGCAATCTGGTCGTATAGGGACGTGCAGGTATGCCTCCTTGAGATCTAGAGTCACCAGCCAAGACTCATTGCCCAGCATGGGAAGAAGTTGCTGGAGGGTCAGCATTTTGAATTTTGGAACCATGAGGTATGTGCTCAGTGCGGACATGTCGAGAATAGGTCTCCATTGATTTTCTTTTCTTGGTACAAGGAATAGTCTGGAGTAAAATCCTTGGCCTTGTTCCCTAGGTGGTACCTTTTCTATAGCTCTCATCCTTAGTAAGTTGTTGATTTGTTTTAGAGCCTCTGTTTTTTGGCTTGGTGGAAGGTTTGACATTCCTCTCTTTTTTGGTAGAGTGTGGAAGTGAAACATGTAGCCCTTGTCTATTGTTTGTAAAGTCCATTTGTCTCCTGTAATGCAATGCCAGTTGTCTGAAAATAAGGCTAGCTTTCCGCCCAAGGGTGCTTCCAGTTGTTCCCTGGTAGGCGGAATCAGAGCCAAGTCATTGTGTCTGTCCTGTGGAAGTGGTTGTAGTTGCAGCTGTGGCAGCACTTCTCTGGTTGGCAGGTTGCCACTGACGTCCCCTGTAGGCACCCCTAGATTGACCTCTGCCTCTTGGGCATCTATTTCTGCCTCTCTGTGCTCTGGAGGTGTCTGGAAAGGACCAATTCTTCGAAGGCCAATTTCTGCTAAACCTCGGTGGCTGGACCTGTAAAAAATCCTTGACTGTTTGGACAGATTTTGCTTTTTCTTCCACTTTCTTTAGAACCTCCTGTGCAGGGGAGCCAAACAAACTTTGTTTCTCCATAGGAGCATCTAGGAGTTTTGACTTAACATGGTCTGGTAAGGATTGCTCTTTTAACCAGGCATGCCTTCGAATAACTGCTCCAGTCATAGCTGATCTAAAGGAAGCCTCCAGTGCATCATAGCCACATTTTAAAAAATGATTACTGACCTGCTGAGAGTTATGTACCAAATCCTGAAGGGACTTACGGTCTATAGGTTCAGGAGAGGACAGTTTTTTATTTAGCTGGTCTAACAAAAATTCCTGGTACTGAATCATGTGAAATTGACAGTTTAAGGCCCTGGCCGAAAGAGTAGCAGATGTATAAACCTTTTTACCCCATCTTTCTAATGCTCTAGATTCCCTTTCAGAGGGAAGAGGGTTTTTGGCAGAGGCAGCTGCCACACCATTAGGGCCCTGTGAAATGGTTTCTGGGTCTGCAACATGAGCCTTATACAAGTTGTAGTGTGTGTCCGGGACCCTGTAATATCTGTCAGGCTTGGCAGGGGCCGGAGGAAGAGAATCAGGGGCAGTACTGGCATCATTATATGCATCATCAACAACTGATAGTACTGGAAGAATGGCTAAAGGCCTATGCTGTGGTAAGTGTAAAAAAGTCCTTAGCCTTTTCCTAGAATCTGAAAAATCCTGGCCCTGCCATTGGAAGTGTTCCCTCATAGAGTGTAGGGTTTCCCCAAAAGAAAATTCTTCAGGAGGAGAAGCAGAAGGAATGGAATCTTCTGCATCAGAATCCTCATGAGGAGAATATGGGCCTTCCTGATGGTCTGAAATATCCGAGTCATCCGAGGAATAGTCTGTAGAGACAGGACAGGTTCAGGGGGTTCAGTCCTAGGCCTCTTATCTGGAGGAGGTTGAGAGGCCCTGTCTGGGTGAGGTTGGGATCCCCTGATCAAAGAAATAAGATCCTCAGCCAGGCTGAGTATTTGGGAACTAGAGGTAGGCCTGTGTGAGGGAGCTTTTGTAGGTAAGGCCTTAGAAGATTTGGCTGCTTTAGCCATGGAAAAGGCCTTGATAGACATAGAAGCAGGGGGTCTAGCAGCCCCACGTGCAGGAGTAGAGATGTCTAAAGGAATAGTGTCTGACAAATCCTGGGTGCCTGCTTCTGCAGCAGTAATTTCAGTAGCCGATTCAGCCATGGTCTGTGAGGCCTCGGTTATCGGAGGCATGCTTTCGGCCGAAGGGAGAACCGAGGACTCGGTTTCAGCCGAAACCGAGACACTCGTGGTTGGCCTAACCATGGTTTCAGCCGAAACCGCGGGCCGCGAGTGTTGTTCCTTTTCCTTGCGCTTTTTAGCTAATTGTGTAGTCGGAGTCTCCGACGGCATTTTATATGCAAAAGCGGGACCAAAAAACTCCTCTGCAAACTCCGACCGACGTCTAAGTGTCCGTCAGTTGAAGGAAGCACAGGCTAGACAAGCTGATACGTCGTGGTCTGGGCCTAAGCAAGGAAGGCAGTAAGAGTGGAAATCCTTATGAGGTATTTGTTTCCCACAAGTTAAACAATTATTTACTTTGTCTGACATCGGCTGAGGCAAGAAAGAGTCCCCAACGGGGTACTTAGCTTTTTTAGAAGTCTTCGGTAGTAGAAAGCTCTGGATCTGACCGACCGGCACTTGCGAACAGCTTCTGCTTCGGGCACCACGCGGCAAGAAAGACTGAGGAAAATAGCGTCGGCTGATGCCTTTATACCCCAGCAGCTATGACGTCGGGTGAAGTGCGACATCAGCCGAGGCGAGACCCAGACTTTGGAATCCGGCCGACCGAAGGGCTGCCTGAGGCAGGACAACCCATATGTTAGGACTGCAGATGCATCCTTGAAGGACATCAGTGGGTAAGGCAAGCTGAGAGGTACAGCAAGGCAGTCACACATTATTGGGACCTCCACTGTGCTGAAAGGGCTGTCTAGGCTGAGGAGGTGGGCCAGTGGGCCTGGATGAGGAATGTCTTTTAATTCCTCTTCTGGCTCTGGAGGAGGAGGAGGAGGCAGCAGAATGCGGGTTACGCCTAGCAAAGGTAGTCTTAGTCGGGTAGTTCCTATAAAATTTGGGTATAGGGGATACCAGGAGATGTTTAATATCCCGTAACTCTCTGCTTTATTCTTGTAGATTCTTAAATAGGTCTGCAGATTGCTTTCCAAAGAGGAAGTTGTGATCCAGGGGAGCGGCCAATATTTTGGACTTTAAGTCCTCTGGCAGATTCTGTACTCTAAGCCAGGAATATCTCCTAAGGACAAATGCTGATGCTGCAGAGCGAGCAGAAGCTTCTGCAGCACCATAGCTGCATCTTATACAGTGTCTAGCCACTTGTGCTAAGGACAATTTGGAGGAGATATCGGGTTTAATGGGACTGTCAGGAATTGAAGCCAGCATAGAGGTGGCTTGGAATACTAAGTCTAGGGCATACTTGGTCATGTGTGTTTGATAGTTAATGGCTCTGAAGGCCAAAGTGGAGGAAGTGTACACTTTCTTGCCTATCCTATCCATGGATTTGCTATCTTTATCCATGGGCAATAGGGAGGCAGAAGTTAGCAACCTAGACTGTTTATCAGTGTCAGTGGCAATCACTGCTGGGTCTGCTAAAGGTGGCTTTATAAGGAATGTTTGTTCCTCTGGCACTTTGTAGAACAGTCTGGGCATTTAGGTGCGGGAGGCTGTGAATCAGGAGTTCTAGAGGCTGCAGTAAAGGCATCCAAGTATGCAGGAAGAAAGTACAGTTGTGTACACTTACCATAAATGTAGATGTTCGAGTGTATTCACTGTTGCAGTCATTACAATTGGGTTATCCTGCTGGCAGGCTAACATCAGTCAGCCTGAATTCCAAAGTCTAGGTCCAGCATCGGTTGTTGTCGCCTCTTCCTTGACGTCAGTGTGCCAGGGGTATAAAAGATGAAGCCGACTCCATTTTCTTCAGTTTTTCTTGCCCCAGATGTCAGGTGCCCCCAAAAGGGTAGGCTAAAAATATGTCACTAAAACATGCATGCACCAAAGTATATATTTTGCCTTCATCTACAAGCAAATACACCACATAGGTTGTATAGAATAGAGAAGTACAGATAAGTTCCAGCAAAGAAATAGGGGATGGCGGGTGGGTAACCTGGACTGCAACAGTGAATACACTCGAACATCTACATTTATGGTAAGTGTACACAACTGTACTATGTTCTTCGTGCTTCACTGTTGTAGTCATTACAATTGGGTTGAATCCCAAAGCTAAGGTTGGGAGGCTGAAGATAAATAGCATTAAGAGCGGCTATTAGGCCCTGCAGAACTGCAGTGGCAAAGTCTGCCCTGGATTTAGAGTAGAGTGGTAAGTAATAGTGCTTTGTGAAGGTGTGCACTGAACTCCAAGTAGCAGCCTCTAAAAATGTCTTTGGATGGTACTCCCCTGAGGAAGGCTGCTGAAGTGGCTGCTGCTCTGGTTGAATGTGGCCTAATGCCCTTAGGTACTGGCTTGCCATGTTGTGAATAGCAGAAACGAATGCAGTGGCCTATCCACTTTGAAATAGTCTGCTTTGAGATGGCCTTTCCTTGTGATCCTGCAGCATATGCCACTAGTAGTTGCTCTGTCTTTCTGAAAGTTTTGGTCCTGTTCAAATAGAAGCGTAGCTGTCTGTGTCTGTCCAAAGAATGCAGAATTCTCTCCCCCTTATTCTGTGTGTTTGGATAAAAGGTAGGCAGATGAATAGTTTGGTTAAGGGCCACACTGGCCACTACCTTGGGCATAAATGTCGGGTTTGTCCTCAGAGAAACCCTGTCTGGATAAAAAAATGATAAAAGGTTCCACAGCCATGAGTGCCTGTAGCTCTGAGACTCGTCTTGCAGAAGTTATTGCAAGGTGCAGAGCTGTTTTCCAAGATAAAAACTTTATATCAGCTGTAGCGGCTGGCTCAAAAGGAGGCAGGGTGAGTTTTTCCAAGACATAATTGAGGTCCCATGCAGGTATTGGTGATCTCCTTGTAGGCCTTAAATCTTTGATCCCTCTGAGGTACTGCCTTAATAAAGGATGAGAAAAGATTGGTGGCTCTGTATTGTAATGAGCCGAAATGTCAGAGGCATGAATTTTTATATATGAAAAGCATAGGCCTTTGTCCAGCATCTCAGTCAAGTATTGCAAAATCTGAGGAATACTTGGTACAGCTGTGTCAATTCCTTGTGCCTGGTGCCAAGCACAGAATCTCTTCCATTTTCCAGCATAGGATTTTCTAGTACTAGGCCTCCAAAATGAAATCCATCACCGCTTTAGTGAGAGGTGTGTTTTGTATGACTACATTATCCGCCATGCTGCCAGATTTAAGATCTTGAGTTGGCTGTGCAGGATCCGATTGTTCTGCTGGGACAGTAGATGAGGCACTTGAGGTAAGGTCCAGGCTGGGCATTGAGACAAGTTCCTTAGGAATGGATACCAGTACTGGCGTGGCTAGTCTGGGGCAAACAGTATCATTTTTGGCTTCTCCTGTCTGACCTTTAGGAGTACCTTGGGGAGGAGAGGCAGAGGAGGAAAGGCATATACTGTTAAGTTTTTCCAGCTGAAAGATAGGGCATCCACTTTCCATGCTTGTTTATGATCAGTCCTTGTGCAGAATCTCTTTAGTTGGCAATTGTGAGATGAGGCAAATAGATCTATGTCCGAGTATCCCCATTTCCTTGTTACCATGCTGACTTGTGGATCCAATTTCCACTCGTGGGGATCCATGAGGTTTCTGCTTAGTTTGTCTGCCAGAGTATTTATCTTTCCTGGCAGGAATTGTGCCTGCAGATGTACTTGGTAAGTCAATGCTGTGTCCCACAAAGTCATGGCTAGTCTGCAAAGGGGGTAAGAATGAGTGCCCCCTGCTTGTTTATATACCACATGACCGTGGTATTATCTATCTTTATCAGTAGTTGTCCCGGATGAAGTAGGTCCTTGAAGGTTGTCAGGGCATTTTGAACAGCTAGCATCTCTTTTTGATTGATATGTAGATGCATTTGGTTTGCGGATCATGTGCCTTGAATACATCTTCCTGCCATGTGAATGGCAGTCCCCTTGTTTTAGTGGCAGGCCTCTGCCCACCCCAGGAACTCTAGTTGCAGGCAAGGTATGATAGGAATCATTGTTTTCAGGCTGTGACAATGTTGACTCCATAAATTTTTAGGTACCACTGAAGTTTACTCATATGCAGTCTTGCATATGGAATTAGTAGAATGCAGGATTCCATGAAGCTCAAAGCCTGCAGAATTTTTCTTGCAGATATCTGGGCCTTTGTTGCCAACAGTTTGAAATAGGTAGTCAGTTGCCTTTATTTGTCTGACGTGAGAGAAGCCATCTGGGCAGTTGTATTTAAGCTTGCACCCAGGAATATTATCTCTTGAGAGGGTACTAGTTTTGATTTTTGCTCGTTGACTGTGTACCCTAGGCATGGTAGTAATCTCTTTACAAATGCCAGATGCTGTAGTAGACTGTCCTTGTTCTCTGCTTGAATGAGGCAGTCATCCAAGTAAGGGTATATTTGTATTCCTCTTAGTCTGCAGTATGCAATTACTGGTGCCAGGCACTTTGTGAAGATCCTTGGCGCAGTACATAAGCCAAAGGGCAGTGCAGAGAATTGGTAGTGCATTGAGCCAGTTTTGGGCAAAAGCTGCTGTATAGTCAACATTTTGAATTTTGGAATATCCAGATATGTGTTTAGAATAGATAGGTCCAGTATTGGACTCAAGCCTTTGTCCTTTCTGGGTACCAAAAACAGTCTTGAATAGAATCCTTGTCCCTGCTCTTGCTCTGGTACTTGCTGAATAGCCCTCAAGTCCATGAGGGATGATACTTGTTTTTGTGCCTCTGCCCACTGATGTTTTGGCAGGTCTGGCCAACCGTTTGCCCTTGGCAGGGTATGGAAGTGAAACTTGTAGCCTTGTGACACTATGTTTAAGACCCATTTGTGCTGGGTTATGTGCCAATTTTGAGAAAAAAGTGCTAGTTTTCCCCCTAAAGGTGCTGCCAGAAGATAAGTGCTTGGCGCAGGCAGGGGGAAGTCATTGTGACTCTTTCCTGTATGGCTGTGATTTGTCTTCTCCAGTTTTGGAGGTAGAAGCACCCCATTGTTTAGACCTGTACGAACCTTGGGGCTGGGATCTGCCTCTAAGGCATCTGTATCTGCCCCTTTGTGGCCTGTCTGACATTGGAAAGGACAAATTCTGCTAAATATTGGTGGCTGTACCTGTAAGAAATCCTTGACTGTTTGCATAGATTTAGCTTTGTCCTCCATTTTCTTTAACACCTCTTCTGCCGTAACACCAAACAAAACATCATGCTGTAATGGAGCATCTAATAATTTTGCTTTAACATGATCAGGTAGATTTTGTTCCTTTAACCAAGCATGCCTCCTAATGACAGAACCCTTAACTGCGGGCCTGCAGGAGGCCTCCAGAGAATCAAAACCACATTGCAAAGTATGCTTTCCAACTTGTTCAGCTGCATGCAATAAATCCTGCATTTCTTTGTTTTCTGCACATTCAGAATTTATCAATATTTTCTGTTTAAGCAGTGACATAATATACTGTTGATATTTGAGCATATGAAACTGACAATTTAAAGCCCTTACAGCCAAGGTAGCAGAAGTGTCAATCTTTTTTCCCCATCTGTCCACTGCCCTAGAATCCCTGTCAGAGGGAGTAGGGTTTTTTGCAGTTGAAGCCTTGACCCCTTTGGGACCCTGAGAGATAGTTTCTGGGTCAGCAGCAGGGTTTTTGAATAGGAATTTATGAGAGTCAGGAACCCTGTAGTACCTGTCCGGCTAAACAGGAGCTGGAGGTAAGGAGTCTGGTCAGACAGGACTCTGAAAATACATCATCTACAATGTCTAACACAGGTGGGATAGCTAGGGGCCTGTGTTGTGGTAGTAAAAGGAAGTCTCGGAGCCTTTTCTTAGATTCTGAATAATCTTGGCTCTCCCAATGGAAATGCTCCCTCATGGTATGTAAAGTTTCCCCAAAAGAATAATCCTCAGGAGAGGCTGAAGGGATAGATTCTTCAGCATCAGAATCCTCATAGGAAGGGAGAGAGTATTCCTGATCAGAAGAGGAATCAGATGAAATAGAAACCTGATATGAAGATTCATATTCTGTCTCTTGCCTAGGCCTCTTATCAGGAGGGGGATGGGAACCCCTGATCAAAGTAATTAGGTCTTCGGCCATTTTGAGCATCTGTTTTTTAGGCATGGAGGCCTGTCCATGAGACTGTTGTACTAGTTTCTTTGTCTTTAAAGGTGCTTTAGTCTTTGCCTTTGAAGCTGAAGTCGTTTTAACATATAATTGTGTAGGTCTGAAAACACCCTCAGAAGTCGATGCCTGCTCAGCGGCTCTGGACCCATCTGAGGGACTAGCTTCTGAAGGTCCAATACCCTGAGCGTCCAGTGGCCTGGTCGACTCCACATGGGTGTCGGTAGCGGCCTGCAAGTCTAAAATAGCGGTCGTCAGGGGCTGCAAAGGCGCCTCACTAAGAACCGGCGACTGGCTTAGAAGAAGCCTTGTCGTCTGTTTTGGACCTCGGATGCCTGTCCTTTTCTTTGCGTTTCTTGTGAATTCCAGTAGTCGGTTGGCTATCCGACGACATTGTATAGTTAAATCTTCTGCCAAAATAGTGAAATGCAAAATCGTACTGATGCTTAATAGTGCATTGGTTAAATCTAGCACAAAACTGACAACTAGCAACGTCGTGGTCAGGGCCTAGGCACGGAATACAGTAAGAATGAAAGTCCTTATGAGGTATTTTCTTCCCACAAGAAATACAATTAACTTTTTCGGATATCGGTCTGGAGCAAGAAAAAAGTTTCCCCAACGGGGTACTTCGCTTTTAGTGAAGACTTCGGATCCGAATTCGAACACAAAAATCTCAGGAGTCAGCCGACCGGCACTTGCGAACTGCTTTTGCTTCGGGCACCGCACAAGAAAGACTGAAGAAAATGGCGCCAACTGCATCTTTTATACCCCTGGCGCACTGACGTCAGGGAAGAGGCGACAGCAACCGACACCGGTCCTAGACTTTGGAATTCAGGCCGACTGAGGGTAGCCTGCCAGCAGGATAACCCAATTGTAATGATTGCAACAGTGAAACTCGAAGAACATCAGGGGGTACAGCTGAAAGGGAGGACTCCTCCACTTGCAGCAGTTCAAAGTATCTTTTTTGGGTTTCTGTCATTTGGGAAGTATCCCATTTGAAATGGTCTTTTCTTTTGGTGATGGTTTCACCAAATGTAATGTCTTCAGGTGGAGAATCCCCTTCCACAGAGTCCTCATTAGGAGAGTAATATTCCTTGGGAGAAGCAATCTGGGATGCATGAGAGATGGATTCATCTGAGGAAGAGTAGGTAGATTCATGTTCTTCATCATCTTCCTCAAGGAGCAGAGCCATGGGAATAGAAGAAGCAGAGGTAGGCCTAGGGCTTAGCAGAGACAATGTAGTTGTGGGTGAGGCAGAAGGCCTTAACGGCCATAAATGCCTGCATAAGAGAAGAGGTGAAGACCTCCCAGTCTGGAGGGGCGCCAGAAGCAGGCGTAACGTGTTTTGTTTTCTGCTTCTTTTTGGTTGGAGTCAGTCTAGAGCTGGGTTTTGTAGAGGCTGTACCCGAGGTCTGGATCCCGGTCGAAGGAACCCCCGAATCTGGTTGCCCCTCGACATCAACAGGCGTCAGTGTCTGAGAAAGCTCCATGGATGTACCGGATAACAGCTGTGCAGCGGCCTCTGTGAAGGAGCCGATGGATCCGCCAAACGCTCAACTCCTACATCAGATGTTGGCGGGCCATCCGGGTGCGAAGCGGCAGGAGATGAAGGCCTAGGCATCTTGCCCTTATTACGCAGAGGTTTTTGGGAGGCCTCCTAAGTGGGATCAATCCTGGGAGCCAGCCATTTGAGGCGTTGGTTTTCTAAGTAAAGGTTTAAAGCTGCCAGATGGCTACGTAAGGTCTTAGGCACAAAAGATTTACAAATAGGGCAGGCGTTATGGTCGTGTTCCCGGCCTAAGCAGAAAACGCATTTGTCATGGGCGCCCTTATGGGGAATTTGGCAGCCACACTGGCACTTTCCTTTTTTACCTGACATCAGCTGAAAGCTACAACAACCAAGCGTAAGCAATGCGAAAGATTGGTAACATATTAGAAATGCAAAAACCCAACAGGTTACTTATCTAGAGTCGATCCAACATCTGGAGAGCGATTGTAAGATGTGACGTCGTCTGCGGCTGAAAAGTTCCGAGGATTGTGCGTGCAGACTTCACACATAAGTCCTTGGTTTATGGCCCTACACGCAGCTGCAGCAGCCAAGCTGAAGCTTTTGTATAGGAGCCGACGTATGGGTCACCTGAAGGCAGGAAATCCCACACCAAGAATACTGCAACATAGGAATAGGATATCTGGCCAGGATGTGAGTCAAGAAGAGAAGGAACAGTAAAAGGGATCGAATGTCCTGCACATTCTGAGGTGGAAATGACACTTTCAATACGTTTGTCTGGATTCGAGAACCCAGGAAAATGTGGTCCTGTGAAGGGGTGATGACCGATTTCCTGTAGTTGATGGTGAAACCCAGTTTTTCCAGGATGGAAATGGTGGTCTCCAGGTTTTTGAGTAGAGTGTGGGAAGTGGGGGCCTGTAAAAGGAGGTCATCCAGGTATGGAAAAATCTGGATGCCCAGGAGCCTGCAATGTGCAATCACTGGAGAAAGGCATTTTGTGAATACCCTCAGTGTTGTAGAAAGACCAAAGGGCAAGGCAGAGAATTGAAAATGCCAAGAGCCTGCAGAAAAACTTAAGAATTTCCTGAACATGGGGTGAATAGGGATGTGAAGGTAAGCATCCTTTACATCTAGAGATGCCATGTACCCTTATGGAAGGATAAGAGGAAATGGAGTCTGGAGTGTCAACATTCTGAAGGTAGGAATCTTTAAGAAGGTGTTGGAAGTAGGATAAATCCAGGACTGGTCTCCAGATGCCATACTTTTCAGGCACTAAGTACATTCCTGAACAGAAGCCTTTACACCTGAGGGTTGAGGAACCTTTTAATGCAGCCCTGGTTGCCAAAGCTTCCAAAGGAGCTCTGGGAAGATGGACAGCTATTCTCAGCAGGGTGGTGGGATGCCCATGAAGGTGGGTATGGAATGTCAAACCACAAAGTATCCTTTTTTGATTCTGGAAAGAACCCACATGTCTTGGGTGATGTTTTCTCAGACTCTGTGAGCATTTGAAAAGTGAGGGGAAATGGAGACATCTGCAAGGCAGTCACAGACTCTCGGCTTTGTTGGGAAAAGACTGCCTTTGTTGTAAGGGTGGCTGTGAACCCCTAGGCTTCTGTTGTCTCTTGCCTCCTCTGGAAGACTTACTGGGAGTGCTGGTGCAGCTATGGATGAAAAAAGGCTTAGATGGCAAATTCCTATGAAACTTGGGCACAGGAGAAACCAGGATGTGTTTCACCTCCTAGAGTTCCTTGTTTTTATCCTGTAGGGGCTTACACACAGGCTGCTGTCTTACCGAATAAGATGGAATTGTCCAATGGATCATCCATTCATTTAGATTTGAAGTCAAACTAGAGGGGCTGCAACCCGAGCCAGGAAAATTTTCTGAGAACTGACCCAACAGCAGCTGCCTTGGCATAAGCCTCCGCAGTATCACAGCTGCATTTAATGGAATGTCTTGCCACGTGGGAGGAAGCTCCCAGGATAGATAGAGCTTAGGCTTTTCCTTCTGAATCTGGAAGATCTGTAATGGCACTGGATGCCTGAGAAAAAAAGCTCTAAGGAGTACTTGGGTCATATGTGTCGGATAACTGATGGCCCTGAAAGCCAAGGTGGCTGAAGTATAGGCATTTTTACCTAGTCCCAAGGGCCAAGGGTTCAACTCTCTTTGTCTGATGGAAGAAAAGATGGTTTTATCTGTAGCTACAGAAATGAGTGCTGGGTCTGCAGCAGGATACCTAAAGAGAAATTTACAATTCTCAGGGACCTTGTAGAAGCGGTGCAGCTTCTTGAGAGTCTGGGTTTTGTGAGGCATTGTGAAAGGCATCCAAAAAATGCAGGCTGTACTGGTGGAACTGTAGAAGGCCAGGGAAATTAACATGTACAAGACAGTAGTATCTCTTCTGTACATCAGAAATCTGGGATGTGTCCCACAAAGTATTCTCCCATTTTTAGGAAAATTTAATCAAAAGATCTCTCTTACATAGGGGAGTCAGCATCGACTGTCTCCTCTTCAGGGGAAACATATTCCTGGAGAGACGGAATGTGTGTGGAATAACCTAAAGATTTCTCTTCGTCAGAGGAGTCAATGTCCCTAATAATTTTTTGAGAAGGTTGGGGAGCAGTTGTAGGAGCAGGCTGAGAGGAAGGCAGCTTGATTGTCATGAAGGCCTGAGACAAGTTTTGAGAAAAAGCCTGCCAATCTGCAGGGGCCTCTGGCAGGGGACAAATGCCTTTTTTTTGTTTTGTTTGCAGGAGAAACAATCCTGTTAGACAGAGGAGGACCAGATGTAAGCTTGCATTTAAAAGTTTCTGATGCAATCTCCTCCCTTACTTGAGAATGTGGTACCCCCACGACCCTCTGTACTTTCCAGCATAGGTTCCCCCATGACATCCTGATCAGACATTTGTTCAAACTCCAAAGTGTTGGGCCGAAGTCAAGGCGACCTCAAAACTGGGCTCGGCCTGTGAATCTGAAACGTCTGACAGTGGAGGTGCAGTGGAAGCCGCAGGCCGAGGTTTCTTGGCCTTGTGCTTCACCGGCTAGGCCTCGGACCCTGCGGTACCCCCCACATGCTTAGCTAACAACTTAAATCGTTAATTCTCTAAATAAATAGCAAGAGAAGAGAGCCTGCTTCTAAGGGTCTTAGGTATGAAGGACTGGCAAATACTACAGGACATTTGGTTGTGGTCAGGCCCTAAACAAAAGGGACTGTTTGACTGGCTGTCCTTTTGGGAAATTTGTCTTCCATACTGGCACTTGCTCTTCTTGGATGACATAACCAAAACAGTAGTAAGAGAAACTATTCCCAACGTGGCACTTATCTGTCAAAGGCTGAATTCGGAATCACTGAAATCATCAGACCCGATGGTCAGAATGGTGTTCTGACTGGTGGCAGAAAAGTTCTGAGGATGGTACACGCATGTCACTTTTGTGGCCTATATCTGACTGCAACCTACTTGCGATGTCCCATGTACCCTAGAGCAGTACAAGACTTTTGAATACTGGTTGACATTGGGCGGGAGATCCCTTAGGTTAAGAATACTGCAGCAAGTAAAATACATCATGGTATTACAAGGCATTACCTGTTCAACAGCAGGCAGTAACCTCTGCCATCTGTCAACTGAACTTCATACCATGACCTCCAAAACATGCACACAATCTGGAGGAAAGTACTTCAGGAAAAAGTACAGTTGTGTACACTTAACAATAAATGTAGATGTTCGAGTGTATTCACTGTTGCAGTCATCACACTTGGGTTATTCGCCTGCAGGTAGCCCTCAATCGGCCCGAATACCAGAGACTTAGTATTTCTGTGTCAGATGCCGTTGCTCCAGGACTGACGTCAGGTCGTCAGGGGTATAAAACAGGCAGCAGGACACCATTACATCAGTTTTTCTTGCCCCAAATGTCAGGAGCCCCCCAAAAAGGGAGTCAGCTATGGTGGGGAAAACAACACCAGTAAAAAGTAAATACCAATACTAATAGTAATAGCCATACGGAGGAGAGAGAGCCAGGGGGCGGGAGGGAGGGAAACCAGGACTGCAACAGTGGATACACTCAGTAATTGTACACAACTGTACTATGTTCTTCGTGTTTCACTGTTGCAGTCATCACACTTGGGTGGATTCCCAAAGATGAGGAAGGCTGGAGGCAGTCAAGAAGAGTTAGGGCTGGCTAGTAGGCCTTGCAAGACTGCTGTAGCAAAACCTGCCCTGGATTTGGAAAAGACAGGCAGGTGGTAATGCTTGGTGAAGGTGTGTACAGAACTCCAGGTAGCAGCTTCCAGGATGTCCCTGGTAGGGACTCCCCTGAGGAATGCTGTAGAGGTAGATGTTGCCCTACTGGAATGTGTTCTGACCCCCTGAGGGGTTGGTTTCCCCTGATGCTTGTAGCAGAAATGGATGCAGTGTGCTATCCATTTGGAAATGGTTTGTTTTGAATGGCCTTGCCCTCTGCCCCTGTAGCAAAGCTGGCTAGTAACTGGCCAGATATGCTGAAGGGCTTAGTCCTATCAAGGTAGAATCTGAGCTGTCTGTGCATGTCCAAGGAGTGCAGGATCCTTTCCCCTTTATTTTGAGAATTTAGGGAAGAAGGTTGGCAAATGGATGGATTGGTTCAGAGCCACACTGGACACCACTTTAGGCATAAAGGAAGGGTTAGTCCTGAGGGAAACCCTGTCAGCATGGAAAATAATGAAGGGTTCCACAGCCATCAGTGCTTGTAGCTCAGACACTCTTCTAGCTGAAGTGATGGCTAAAAGCAAGGCTGTTTTCCAAGAGAGGAATTTTAACTCTGCTGAAGCAGCAGGTTTCAAGGGGGATGAAGCGTGAGCTTTTCCAGTACAAAGTTAAGGTCCCAACAGGGGTGGGTGCTCTCCTTGGTGGCCTTAAGTTATCTGCCCTCTCAGGAACTGTTTGAAGAGAGGGTGAGAGAATAGAGGTGGCTCACTATTGTAATGAGCCGAGAAGGCAGAGGCATGGACCTTAATATGGAGGAGAAGGATAGGCCTCTGTGGAGTAGTTCTGCTAGGTAGTCAAGGATTAGAGGCAAGGCGGGTGGTATTGTGTCCTCTCCTTTAGACTGAATCCAGGAACAATACATTTCCCACTTATCAGCATAGGCCTTCCTTGTACTGGGTCTTCTGGCTTCAAGAATGACGTCCAGCACCTGTTTGCTTAGGGTTGCTGGTGGAGAATTCAAGGAATAAGCCAGGCTGCAAAACTTAGGGTTTGCAGTTGTGGATGCAAAATCTGCCATTCCTGCTGAGAGAGCAGGGTTGGGGTCTGGTGTAGGTGCCATGGTGGCACCACTGTCAGGTGGTGCAGGAGTGGGTAACAGTGCTGGCATGGCCAGTCTGGGGCAATCAGAATTGTCCTTGGCCTGTTTTGTTTTATCTTAAGTAATAGTCTTGAGAGAAGGGGCAGAGGAGGAAAGGCATAGATTGAGAGCTTTTCCCATAGAAAGGATAAGGCATCCACTTTCCAGGCCCTGCTGTGAGGATTCCTGGTGCAGAATTTGCTGACTTGGTGGTTGTAAGAGGAGGCAAAGAGATCCACCTCTGGGGTCCCCCATTTCTGGATCAGAAGGTTGAAGGTGCTGGGCTCCAATTTCCACTAATGTGGGTCTAGGAGATTTATGCTCAAGTCATCTGCCAGTGAGTTTTGTTTGCCTGGCAGGAACTGAGCTTGTAAATGGACTTGTAAGTCGAAGGCAGTGTTCCACAGGGCTATGGCTAACCTGCAGAATGGGTCTCCCCCTGCTTGTTGATGTACAAAATAACTGTGGTGCCTGCTTTTATTAGCAACTGTCCTGGAAACAGTAGTGATCTGAAAGCTGTTAGGGCATTCTGTACAGCTAGCATCTCTTTTTGGTTGATGTGCAGATGAATGTGACTTGGGCTCCAGTGGCCTGAATACATTTGCCAGCCATGTGAGCCCCCCAGACATAGTCTGATGCGTCTGTGGTTAGGGTGTGGGCGAAGTGGGGTTGAGTAAATGGCCGTCCCTTGTGGTTGCATACTTCTGCCCACCAAATGAACTCTGTCCTTAGACAGGGTATGACAGGAATGACTGTTTCCAGTTCTTGAGAATGTTGGCACCAAAGACTAAGTACCATTGATGTTTCCTCATATGCAGTCTTGCATATGGAATTAGCAGTATACATGAGGCCATGAACCCTAGGGTTTGCAGTACTTTTCTTGCAGAGAGCTGGGTTTTGTTGGTCATTTCTTTGAAGTAGTCTGTCATAGGCTTGCTTTTCTGAAGTGAGAAATGCCATCTGGGAAGTTGTGTCCAAGCTTGTTCCCAGGAATACAAACTTTTGACTGGGTACCAGTTTTGATTTCTTTTTGTTGATGGTGTACCCCAAGGAAGTGAGAAGGTTTTTTACAAATGTCAGGTGCTCCAGCAGAAATGCCTGACTGTCCGCATGAATCAGGCAGTTGTCCAAGTACAGGTAAATTTGGATATTTCTCTGCCTGCAGTATGAAATGGCTGGAGACAGACATTTTGTGAATACCCTGGATGCAGTAGATAAGCCAAAGGGAATGCAGAGAACTGATAATGCATAGATCCTGCCATGAAATGTAGATACTTCCTGCATGACTCCCTTATGGGGATGTGGAGATAGGCTTCTTTTAAGTCTAGGGTGACTAACCAGGCATCCTTGGCTAGCATATGAAGAAGCTGTTGCAGGATGGTACCACCAGGAAGGTGTTGAGAATTCAAAGATCCAGGATTGGGTGCCAAGAGCCCTCTTTCCTGGGTACCAGGAAGAGCCTGGAGTAGAATCTTTGACCTCTCTGTTCTACTGGAACAGGCTGAAAGCTCTGCTATTGAGCAGGGAAAGTACTTGGTTTTGTGCTTCTGCCCACTGGTTTGAAGGAAGGTCTGGAAAACAGCTTGGGGTTGGCAGTGAATGGAAATAAAATTTGTACCCCTGGGATACAATGTTGAGGACCCACCAGTCCTGAGTGATGGACATCCAATTTTTTGCGTGAAGGGCAAGTTTTCCTCCTAGGGACACAAGCAATTGGACAGGGCAGGGAAGTGGAATAAAGAAGTCAATGTGAGCTTTTTCCATAGGGAGGTGGCTTACCACTCCCTCCTTTAGGGGTGGGGGCACTCCACTGCTTAGATCTCTACATACTCTAAGACTGTAGTCTGGGTGGTCTATTTCCCCTGGAGGTGTCTGGAAAGGACCAGTGTTTAGAAGGGCAATGCCTACTGAATCTTGGGGGTTGCACTTGTAAGAATTCTTTAACAGTCTGCATAGATTTAGCATTTTTTTCCATCTTTTTAAGAACCTCTTCTGATATGGTGCCAAACAAACAGTCCTTATTCAAATGAGTGTCTAGTAATTTTGATTTGACATGGTCAGGCAAGGTCTGCTCCTTCAGCCAAGCATGTCTTCTCAGTACAGAATCAGTGACTGCTGCCCTGCAACATGCTTCTAGGGCAAAGCCACACAGCAAAGTATGCTTACTGACTTGGGTTGCAGAGTGCATAAGCTCCTGCAAATCTATTTTCTGCACAGTCAGGAAAAGTTGCCACTTTTTGTTTAATACGTTCCATAATATGTTGCTGGTACTTCAGCATGTGAAAATGGTAATTCAATGCCCTAATAGCAAGAGTTGCAGAGGTATAGACCTTCTTACCCAATCTGTCCAGACCTCTGGAATCCCTGCCCGAAGGGGTGGGATTCTTGGCTGTAGTAGCCTTGATACCTTTAGGCCCCTGGGAAATGATCTCTGGGTCATCAGTAGGATTCTTGAAAAGAAACTTGTGAGTATCAGGTACTCTGTAGTACTGGTCTGGTTTCCTAGGGGCAGGAGGTAAAGTGTCAGGAGTAAGACTGGATTCCATAAAAACATCATCCACAACATCCAGGACAGGGGGTATACCTAAAGGCCTAAGCTGAGGCAATTCTAAAAATTCTCTGAGTCTCTTTTTGGACTGAGGATAGTCTTGGCATTCCCAATGGAAATGCTCTCAAAAGTATGCAAGGTTTCACCAAATGAAAAATCCTCTGAAGGGGAGGCAGAGGGGTAATGGATTCCTCTGCATCTGAATCCTCATAGGCAGATAAGGGCATGTCTTCCTAATCAGAAATCGGAGAGTCATCGGACTCCTGGGCTGTAGAAGTTGAAGGGGACTGGACTGTCTCTCTGTAGGGGAAGGCGGACTTCCCATAATCAGCACAATAAGATCTACAGCCATTCTAAGCATTTGTTTTTGTGGCATGGGAGCAAGAGCATGCACTTTGGTCGTCAGTTTTCTAGGCGTAGTGCGTACTCTGGGCCTAAGAAACTCGGTAGTTTTGGCAAGAAATGAAGTCGTCGGTTTGATTCTAACATTGGTTGAGTGAAGAACTGCCCCAGAAGCCGGTGTCTGCACAGCGGCTCCAGACCCATCCAAGGAAGAGACATCCGCAGGTACCATAGTCGAAGCATCTCTCAGCATACCGGACTCCGAATGGGTCTCAGGAAAGACCTGCAAATCTGTAGTAGTGGGTATCAGGGGCTGCAAAAGTGCCTCACTGAGTACCGGCGGACTGGCGACTAGCTTAACAGAAGCGTTGTCGGCAGTTTTGGACCTATGCGGTCTGTCTCTGTCTTAATCCTTACTTTTTTCGGAAGATCGGTAGTCGGATGGCTTAACGAAGCCATTTCGGAGTACGGAGATCGAGAACGAAAGTATTTAGCTACAAAAATAGCCCGATGATGAATAGTTTGGGCGTTGAACAAGGCACAAAACCGACAGCAAGGGACATCATGGTCTGGGCCTAAACAGGTGACACAGTAAGAATGAAAATCTCTATGAGGTACTTCCTTTCCACAGGCAAGACAATTGTTAATTTTTTCTGACATCGGTTAGAAATAATTGTGTAAA